>NC_073345.2:17220000-17548750 GCF_027580225.2 Misgurnus anguillicaudatus
GATCAACTTTTCTCTCGGAAAAATATAAATCTATAGCAGAATAAAAGTTTTTGTTTACATCATATATGTGTGTAAACTGTGTATAATAATTATGTATATATAAATATGCACACATCCATGTATAATTTTAAGGGGAAAAAATAATTTATATATTAAAGGAACAGTATGTAGGATTGTGGCCAAAACCGGTATTGCAATCACAAAACTTGTGGCCAAAACTGGTACTGCAATCACACAGCTGGTGGCCAATACACAAAATGACAACATAAACATCAGTTGAGGGCTGCAACTCCACTTTTAAAATGACAATATCCTGGCTGGACCACTGTTGTCAGTGATATAAATATTTGAAATGAACATGATTTCTTAATTTCTAGTGACATACCAGGTCATTTTATGATTAATTGATATAAATATCTTACATACTGTTCCTTTAAGTATTTATATATAATATAAATGATACATAAATATACAACTGTATATACACATGTAAACATTTCTTAAATGCACACGCATGCATGTTTATCTATACAACGTTATTATACAAAGTTCATACACACATGATGTAAACAAAAACATTTTTTATTCTGCTATAGATTAATCACAAATAGGGCTGTCACTTTTGTGAAAAAATCATTTTCGATTTTTAATATATAAGTGTTCATTGAATCGATTGTAAAATCGATTTTCCATGTCTAAAAAAGACGTTTCCATTTAACACCAAATAACAGACAAATGTAAAGAGAGCGCCTGAAACGCACACGTCAGCAATATTTCTTATTCATTGTCATTAAGTTTCGTGCAGAATAAAAAACAGCAACAGTAGTGCAACATTCTCTAAAAAAATATGCAGAGTGGATGCCATAAATGAAAAACATTACTGCATGTTCAACCGGCTGCTTTTATGATTTAGGCAATTCAAAAATTATTTTAAATAATGATTCGATCCATTTCAAACAACTGTTCAAAAATGAAACTTTAAATAGACTTACTTGAAGTTGAGAACATGCTGTGTATTTTTTTTATTAAACGTAACCGACATTTTGGCGGCACTAGGCAGGCATAATGAAATGCGCAAAAGACTAGGGCCATTACAAATTATTGGTCAGGAAAACAAGTCGATCAACATTTTAGGGGTCAAGAGCAGAGCGCTTTTCATTCACTATATGTCCATCTGTTGGGAAGACGCACTCCGACCGCACTGATGTCCCAGGGAAACTCGGGTACTTCGTTCCCAGCTGCGTATTTCGTACTGCCAATCTTCCATCTCAAAAGCGGGTCGCTGTCAGCTCGCAAGGGTGGCTCCTTGTCATAACTCATCATCTCCTGTAAGGTCACAATTTCGACGTTGTCTCGTGTTGCACAGGTTTATTGACGTTGTCCTCCTTTTTCTTTGCAAAACACTATATGCAGCGATTGAAAGCGTGAAACTATAGGTGCGTAAAATTGCTGGGTATTTTCTGTCTAGCTTTCGCACACCTACTGCACTTTCGGAATTCTTTATTTTCTTTTTCTGCTTGTTTGTGAGTTTTGTTACATCTATATTTTAACTGTTTAATTCTTTTAAAATTAATAGTGTACATATTTGGTTAAAATCGATTGCCTATGTTTGTTTTCGAAACGTTTTTTGGTTGGTCCGATCGATTGTGCAATCGATTTTCGAACGAAAAGTGACAGCCCTAATCACAAATAATCTTTATGCATCCCTAATTAGAACATTTTTAAGTGCTTTTATACTAGTACTAGTGCCAGTTTAATAATGTTATTATTACACTTCTTTTACAAGCTCATTTAGGGGCAGTTTTCCCTGAAAGGGTTTAGATTAATAAAGGACTAGGTTTTAGATATATTATGACATTTAAATCTTTTGTACAAACATGCCTTACAAAAAACATTACTGCTGTGCATCTTGAGAGTGAGACAAAACAATGGCACCTGACCGATTTATCGCTTTAAAGTATGTTTGTAAAAACTATTTAAATGTCCAAATATAACACAAGCCCGGGATACTTTGTACACGTGTGTCTCAATCAGCTCCCTTGTTCAGTAGTCAGGGCACTGATCAGGGAGTCGGCCATTTTAAGGGCTGTCTCAATCGCAAAATCCGTTCAGTGCACTGGAACGTTCATTCCCTAAAAATTCCCACAATGCAACGCAAAAACCAGTGAGAATATGTTCCCTAACCGGAAATCACGTGACCTTTTCTGAAGCTCGCCAACCGAACATCACGCGATTTAACTCAATAAACTTTATGAAATGTTACAGAACTTTTATAAAGAGAAACGTTTGTTTTAGTTGTAAATATAAACACACATTGCTACACAGTAAGGAACCACAATCTACTCAATATTTAAAATATTTATTTAAACTTGTAAATATATTTATTACATTTAAAAATGTAATTATATGCCTCCAATTTTATGCACAGATATGTAAGAAAATAATGACAGCATTTTTCACAATGTTCTGTTTTTAAAATTAAGTCAGAGAGATGTTGGTTTTGCCGGTTGTTGATGAGTAACAGCTGTGATTGATTACAACGCGCTTAAGCAGCCACGTGACAGAAAAATAAGTGAACATTGTCCCAATGTGAAGTGAGCTAGGGTCCTTACCAGTGCCCGAACCTGTGTACACGATATACTGATTCACGACCTCGGGAGCTAGGGAACGAGTTGAGTCACACGGTACGTTTTTTGCCATCCAGTGGTCCCGAACACACATTAATTCGGTTGTCACTTCACCTTTTAAAGGACAAGTTCGGTATTTTACACTTAAAGCCCTGTTTTCAGATTGTTTATGATGAAATAGAACGGTTTTGACAGAAATTTCGACATATGCGGCTGCCCAGAGAATTTTTGGGTGTTTGTGTTTCAGCTCCTACCTTTACAATGAGTTTAATGGTGCACTGGAACAATCCTTCCTAAAATGCATTTAACTTTCGTTTACAAAGACGTGAAACTCACCGAGTGGTCAGGGGTATTCACTGGTATGCTCACACAAAAATCGCTGCAAAATACGCATTCCAACAGGTTTTATCGTAGTTTTTGCCAACTCCATTGACTTGTATTAGATGTGCTGTGAGGTACGGTATTACTCCGTGCCGGGAACTTTGTTTCTATTCTTGCAATTGGCAATGGCGGATTAGCGCCACCAACTGGGCTGGAGTGTCTATTATTCAAGCTCTAAGCGGAAGAATATACGGGTGTGCGGTGTTTGGAAAAATAGGTCCACAAGTTAACAACGAATGCTAAAACAGCTGTTGGAAAGCATCTTTTAACGCGATTTTTGTGTGAGCATATCATTGAATACCCCTGACCGCTCGGTGGGTGTCACGTCTTTGTGGGCGAAGGTTTGGTGCATTTTGGAGGGGATTGTTCCAGTGCACCATTGGGCCCATTGTAGAGGTGGGAGCTGAGACACAAACACCCAAAAAATGTCGAAATTTCAGTCAAAACCGTTCTATTTCATCATAAACAATCTGAAAACAGGGCTTTAAGTGTAATTTACCGAACTTGTCCTTTAATGCTTAATCCTGTTCTGTACACACACACTCTTCAGTAATTTACGGGACTCACAACTGCATTTTACAACCGAATTAACTCCTGCAAAATGCAGGTAGTGACAACTGCATTTACAGAAACTCTGCATACATAACCGAACTGAACAACTAGTAGTTAATCAAGTGTTTAAACATGCATCATAAACATGACAGATCTCTCTTCTGAAAAAATAAATTCCTAGAAGGGGAAAAAGTCTTCTGTATGTGCGGTTCGGGTTTGCTGACTAGTGTTACCTGATCTTGCACTAAAAAAACAGCGAACAAGAAAAATCCAATAATTAACCAAAATAAATCTAAATGCTTTACTTCAAAGATCAAAATATTGGGACCGGCACCTTCACACTTTATTAACACCAAAAACTTAATCCCTTCATGAGCCAAAAGCCATAAACGGTTAAGCGACAAAATGGTATTTACGTACAAAAAAGACGAGGACCTGGCAACACTGCAAGACCACACGCCGTGAAACAGCCTCACAAAAGCGTACAATCACAACACCAAAACGGAGGTTTATTGCAAAACACAATGCTGTTAGATTTTTTTGGTCAAAGCTGTGAGTAATAAGCACGCGAGACGGCAGAACGTTGCTATGGTTATTTCTGTGTCAATGATCACATTTTCGGGAGTGAGTCTTGTTCCCTACAGACATGAAACGAACATTTAGGGGATTCACTTCCGCATTTAAATGCGGTTGTCACTCCCGAAAGTTTGCAGGGTGTACAAGACCTATAAGACGGTAGGATCACACTGTGCGACATGGATCATTTAAACTTTGGTATGAATAGCATGTACTGTACGATGATGACACCTATTGAATTGGAGTCTTTGACGCTATGACACACATTAGCGCAACGTCACCAGCATGCTCTAGTGGTAAACAAATACTGGTATGCAAGTCAGGGCTCGCACGATTTCCCTGGTAGCCCTACGGGCAGGCACTCTTCAGTTTTTGGTAGAATAAAAAAGACATTACTTTTAATAGGGGTGCACCAATAAATGCTAATACTAGTGATCGACCGATATATCGGCCGGCCGATACATCAGGCCGATTTTAGCAGGTTTTAGGTGTATCGGCATCGGCCGATTCGCGGCTTGCGTTCGCCGATAGCTTTTCCCCGGCATTAATTACAGACAGGCGCCCACAGGCAGCTATGTGTTCCTGGAGGCTGCCTGCAGCCCGTGCATTGCCCCTCCCCCCACTAGCAGAGCGGAGCGCTCCAAGCCTGCTCTGGTAAGTTTTAAACTTCAAAGCATCTTTTAACCGTTTGACTGAAATATTGCCATATACTTTGAAAGTGTAAGCACGTTGCTCTATATGTGCGTGCAATCATAGCTAAGAAAGTTTGGTGGTCATAATGGAAAACGCGAATGCCTATAAAACTGCTTGCCATTGTATTTAGGGAGCTTCAAATAGCCTTTAGGCTAACCGTATGCATACGGCAGCTGTTACAAACACTGGTCATAGGATTAAATAATGCTGACGTTGTTCCGTGATTTCGTGGTATTTATAGGAGTTTTATTCAGCGACCACCAGTCTGACGTTTGGACGTGACGCGTGCTCATAATGCCGCAAGCGAACGCAGGTCATCAGCCGAACAGCTGATCATAGCTGGACATGCTGGGTTTTTAATTTTCATCTCCATAAATATATGTAGTAGTAAAAGGCTAAACATTAATATCCATTGCTGATAGTTTCTCATCATTGTGGAGAGCGCAGTTCATGGTTGCATACGTTTATGGTTGTTAACACGGAGTTTCGCGGAATTTTCGTCAGCGAAAAAAAATAAGAAATTCGACTCTAAGCACTTAGTTCCAAACAGTTCCCACATGACTTTTATGTGACCGGAGAAGTGTTTATTTGTAAGTTTTGTCAACATTTCTGTTCACTGGGAGCGCAAAGATACATGCACTCTCTCATCCATGTCTCAGTGCACCTCTCCCACGTGCACGCGCTCTACTATCTGACCGAAGTCCGTACACAAATCCTCATGTATTTGTTCAGTTTTATGCGTTTTAAGCGAGCTGAGGCAAACTATCTATCCCTCGCATTTATTATAGGGCAAGAGGGTGTGTGAGGTACAGAAGTGGGGCAATTGGCATATTAATCAGAATTCTTTTTAAGTTGTTTTTTGATCAGTATTGCTGTTTACATTTTCCTTGTCTTCTTATTAAAGACATTTGCTCTACAAGAGATTAAGTTAAGTGCACTAAAACTTAGACCTAAGCATTAAATAGGTTGTAAATAGTTGGTTACTTTCATGGATAAAGTAAAGTGTTCCCCTTGTTATGCTGCTTGGTTGCTGCTACTGTGTGCAATGGTGTAATTATTATTTTATTTATGTATTTTAAGCAGCACTGAATTTTCTTACTTGTTCTACCTCACCTGTTTTTACTATTTGTTAAATATAGTTCAATAAATGTTCCTTTTTTAAATTAACCTCTTCAACCCTGAGGACCCAGTCCCGGGTACAAAATTTCGTATTTTCACTCAAATAAAATATTCTTTTAATCTTTAATGGTCCATCATGGACCCCAGTAACACATATGAGATACTGTTTGAAAGCTTAGACTCTCTACTTTCTCCAGATATGCATCACTTTGAGAAATCTTTTACTGTAAGAAAGTTATTTACACTTAATTTACACTATCACCCCCCCATAATTTTTTATATGATTTAATATCACATATTTCATATTTTTCAAGTATGACAAACATGGGCAAGTCTTATATCAAATGAAAGCTCTCATTCTCAGGAATAAGGCTACAGCTAGGGATGCTCCGATCAGGATTTTTGCAGGCCGATACAGATCACCGATTTGTTGTCTTCGTGATCGGCCGATACCAATGCCGATACCGATTTTTCAAGATGATATGCAAGCTCTTTGATGACTGTAACTTTTAAAAATTTTTCTAGATAAAGTAAAACCACAGATGTTGCCTTTGTTATATTACTTGCAGTAATTAGGTATATTATTGTTTTAATAGAGAATCAAATAAATTAGCACAACAAATATTTCTTCTGCAAAGAGAAATTTAATATGCCTTTAAAAAGGTTTATGTCTGTAAAAACTAATGAAAATAAACCAGTTAACAGTCTTTACTGTATGAATTAAATATACACGCATTCGTATGAAGTACAACAGTTCTTTAGTGAAGAGCAGAGAGTGATTTTATTGAGAGATGAATTAGGTTACTGTAGCTTTAAGTAGGGCTGTCGCGGTGAAGGAATTTCCCTTGCGGTGATTTTGCGTGGCTCACCAGCGCGGTATGCGGTTTTACCGACTTCATTTACTAAAATAAAATATTTTTTTAAATCCAGAACAATGAGGTCAACTAATAGATGAAGGGTAGGCTACAGGTATTCCCCCTTATGAAAAAAAAGATTAACACAAGCTATACTACAGCTAAATATATTTTTGAGAAAACAAAAATAAATTGAAGAACATCATTTAGGCTTGTTAAGCGCAAATTAACAGAGCATCGGCAAATACAGAACACAGCAGTGTCTTAAAGAAATTAAAATTAGCCAGTATTTGTGCACCTGTAAATGTACAAAACGAATGCAATACAGAAGGCAATGCATAATAATTTAGGGCATTTTAATAATACATTAGTAGATAAATTAACGTTTATATATAAAGAATGAAAACGAATGTATCATTATTTTGGCTAAATTAAGCTAGAGAGGTCATATTTAGTCACAAAGATTTGTCATCATTTCAGAACAAGCTTAAATGCTATCTATAATAACTTACATTATATCCTGTGTTTTCCTTTGTCGAAAATATGTAGAATTATATGCGAGTAAAAAAGCAAAAAGCGGAAACGTTTAGCTCACGCGGAGCGAAGGAAAAGCCGTTAATAAAGCAGACTCTGCGTGTGTAGAGGATGTGATGAAACAGTCGAGTCGGCAGATGATCATCAGTGTTTATAATCTAATGTTTCACGCAGATACTGTTGATGAAAAAACCTCTGTTAGCACATTCTGGATATTTAAATGTGAAAGTCAAGTGTGCAGTCAGTCAGTTCAGAAAAGCAACCGCCGCGTTATATTGGCTGCATCCACGGAGCGGACGCTGCAGATGCACAAAGAAAAAACCTATAAGGTCTTTTTTATGAGGTTTGTATGCTGGTAAGCAAACAGTTATATTTTGGCGTCATTTGGGTTGATCAGTTATATTAAAGTACTTTTAATCTTTAAAACTGGATCTAGAGGGAGACGACGCCACAGTTATTCTGTCATCTCAGTTTTACTTTTTCACACATTCACTGTATGATTTAACGAAATATGAAGTATTACATTTTTATTTGAAATTTACGAAAAACAAATTGGCCTACTCTTTTAACTTTTGACAATCTATTTGGCCTTTATTATACATGTCAGCATGACGTGAAAAACAAGGCGGCATATAGTTTCATGAATTTAACGTGAAATGCGCGGTTGTTGCGGTTGCTTTTTTTCCATGCGGTTGGGCTTGTCAGTAGCGCGGTCATGCGGTAATGCGGTTACCGCGACAGCCCTAGCTTTAAGACTTGACAGAGATCGCTCTGTCCACGTGCACTCACTGATGACAGGCTGCTGTGTGCGCGCGGCGGGTGTATGCAGACGAGAGCAGCTGTGAGGAAAGTTAAAGTTTAAACGCTCAAAACTTTAAAACGCATGCAAATAATAAACTTTTGACATGAGGATGCAATTGTCCGCGATAGATATGTGTTGTATACGCTGTTTGATGGGGATGTGAAGACGGGTCGCGATGTTAGGACCGGACCGCGTCCTCGTAGAAAATACACATATCTCTGTGAAGGCAAAGAGAGAAATGCAAATCTACACGTCGCTCATCAGCCACGGGTTATAAAAATGCTCTCACTGCGTAAAAATGGTCTCTACGTGCAGCCGCATTGAGGAGCCGTATCATGACAGACAAAAGTAAACAGAAAGATCGGTTCACGAGATCGGCAAATTTAACGAGGACCGATCGAGTCATTTAATGCCGTTATCGGCCGATACCGATCTGCGGCCGATCGATCGGAGCATCCCTAGCTACAGCGTTATTTTTGTTCTATTATCAACACATATCCAACAATAGTTGAATGAATAATAAGGTAAAAAATCGTCTTTTGTAAACATATGGGAAAATTGAGTGTGGACTGGCTCAGATAGCACAGATAGCCACAAATGATACACCATCTTTTCTCTTAGGTCCTACTCTAAAAAATGAGTCCATTCACAGCATTTTCTTAGGATGTGTGCATTAATAATCCCTTGTTATTTATTATATGTCCAAAACAAAAAATTAATATTTATATGAAAAATGTATTTTCGGACACTTCAGTAAAATGAAAATAACTTTTGAATGCGACATGCTAAAGAGATCATTCTTTTTTTGGGTGTTTACTGTCTGCTGCTGTTAACAACCAGAACTGTCTGCAGTCTGCTAGAGCACCCAGAACCAGAGTTATACACTATCAGAGGCAGTATTTACAACATAAAAAAGAAAATTTGGTGTTTCATCGTATGAAAAACAACATAAATAACACTATTTGTCACAAACAGCAGCTTTTTATGTAACTTCAAAGGGTTTTCTTTAAAATGATATAAAGAAATTGCATTTATTCCACTGTATGTGGTTATGGGAGCACTTCAAATGTTTTTAGGCAGAAATTGTATACAAAAAGGGTATTATTCCTCCCATCAGTTGGAGTAAAATAACTTTTGCATAGATTATGATAGAGAAAAAAATCTTTTTTCCTCTGTAAGCTGGTAATTGCTGGAATCAAACAAAACTGTCTGCAGGGAGCTGAGGCACTCAGGGCCAGAGTTATACACTTTTAAATAAAAACTTTAGAAAAAAAAACATCAAAAAGCGCCTATTTATTTTTGTGTTTATTAGAGGACTGACATCACATACAACCATGTTTAGCACTTTCAACAGTGTTTTATGTAATTTCAAAGGGTTTCCTGTAAAATGATACCAAACATTTGTATGTAAACCTCTGCATGTGGGTATGGGAAGCTTTTGAAATTGGGTAGGCCAAATCCAGGCGAAAATCCCCAAAATAGCTTCAGGGTGGAAGAAGTTAAGAGCTGTAACATTTGGTTTTATCATTGTGTCATTTTTATGATATAAACTGAATGAGAAAAAGCAGTATCGGCTCCAAATATCGGCTAAAGAAAATCGGCAGCCTGTATCGGTCATCGGCTAAAGCTGATGGAAAAAATCGGTATCGGCATCGGCACAAAAAAATCCATATCGGTCGATCCCTAGCTAATACACTAATAATATCAACATTCTTGCCCTGGAAATCCTGGTTCAGTTAGGCCAACCACAAGCACCTTCTTTCCTCTGACAGTTTTTTGCACTCTTCTACTTAATTTATTATAACTTTTGGCAGTCTGTAGTACTCAATGTTTTTCCTGGTCCGACCGATTAGTACAGCCCAAAACATGACAGTAATTGACAATTTTCAGCAGCAAAAATGTTTGAGGTGCGTTCGGTTCAGTGTCATTGTTTACGCTCCGTATCTCCAATATGGCCGACTTCTGGATTGATGATGTGTAGTGAAAGGGGTCTATAGTTTATCGATATTTCAATCTCTAGTATTAATATATAAAAAAAAATAAAATCCCTATGTGTGCGTCATACGACCTCCTCTGACACTGCTGTAGTTGTCGCTGTCCAGTTGTCTGTCATATACGGCCATTAGGCCAATGTCTCAGAAGTTAGCGGGAGTAAGAAAATGGCAGAACATTTGCAACCCCTGCAGGTTGTAGCCGCAAACACACTGTGCGTTGATCATGACACCTTTTTGACACTGTCAGACATGGGACCACAGATGAAGAGCCACGATCACAGAAATTGCCATGATTGATTCATGATGGTAATATTTCCTCTAGGACAGCCAAAGATCATTCAGTGTATCCCGGGCTTAAGGCCTAGACCTGGATTAATATAAAGCCTCTCCGGGAAGCTGCCCCAAAATGTTATTGTCTTCAGTGATGTTTAAGCTTTGCAACCTCATGATAAATCAAGCATGTAATTTTATTTGTTATCAAGAAATTAACAATGTAGGTGTTCAAATGTTATATCTTTAACAAAGTGCAAAATAAAACCTGTAATCTGATTTAATAATGCAAGTTAGAGTACCTTAAATAATGCACAAAGGCTGTGTTGTCTTTCTATAGAGTCAGTTATGAAATGAAGTGAGGTTGTAAGTTGTGCAACCACACCGAATTGATTTCTAACCCCTTTTTTCTCAGGCCCTCCCTCCCAATTTATTAGTTGCTGGTGTGTACTGCGCTGTGATAGCAGCCTTCTTCACAGCCATAAAAGCAGTCAATTTCCGACTGCATACCATGTTCGACCTGGGTGAGATTGTGGAGAAGAGGCAGGCCTCGTTTACCACAGACCCCCAGAGAGTGGAAGAAGGAGAAGAAGGTTCTGGAGCTCACGACGGAAGCCAACATCGGTACAGCAACCATTGCATAGTCATTGCTACATTGTACACAGTCAAACTCTCTGTTAGCACTCATTCCTCAAGGCAGCAAGTAGATAATATCATTAGTTTGTAACAAACTGCTTCTTTGGGGAGTTGTGGTTGGTGAACAGCTGTTGATGGTGTTGAGCAGTCACTGTGCTGTAGTCAGTTTTAGCTCATGTCGGCATGCCTGTACCCACAGAGACAGTGGCGTCGGTGTGGAAATGACGGTGTTTCGAAAGGTAAACTCCACCCCTCCGGTTCGCTGCAGTTCCCAGCACTCTCTGTTTGGATTGAACCAGGTGTCGGTGAGGAGATTGCAAACACCAAACATCTCATGTCTTTACCATTGTTCTCTTTTGTTCTAGGAATTTCCTCTTACTAATTTTTCTTCTTTTGATCAGGAATTTTTACCACACCTTGAAGACCCTGGAGGCTTAAAAGGTATGTTGTTTAATTGCTAACTATTTGTAATCATACCCAAGTAGTTTTAATTGACATAACTGTTGATGGCATTTTTTTTATAATTTTTACATTCCAGATATTAAAGAGATCAGAAATAATGTGATAGTGACCTCTGCACACAGAGACGTCCTTGGACGCAACTCTCGGGAAAACACTAGTAAGTACATTCCCTTTTTAATTGCACTGCAAAAATTAATAAAATGTCATATTAAAACTTATGAAAGTCCTTGGAAATGGTTTCCATGCTTGGAACAACCTCTCTGATTGATGTATTATAGGATTGTGGGTAATGTAGTTCTGTACTCAAAGTTGAGATATTAAAGACTATTTTTTTAAATAAAATTGAAATTATACTAACTTATCACTTGCACAGATAAAGTGTCTTCTCGCTCACTGCAGGTCTGAAAAGTTTTTATGGTATTCCTAGAAACCCCATTGTTATGCTTTATGGTATTGATCTCAGACTAAGTTAACGCTTTTTAATATAAACTGAATGGGGAAATGTGACACTGGATTGATAGCTGAATGGATTGGTAACTTAATAAGAACCAATGGATTCGTTTTTGAAGTGTTCTCTCTACTTTGTTATACTACATGTGGAAATCCCCATTGCACTTAGTAGTAAGTGCTTTTTGTCTTTGCAGGTTTGGTGCCAGCCAGCCTGGCTGGGGATTACAGAGGACTAATGGTCGGTGATGTCATGTCAGCAGGTTTTGTTAGCCTTCGCCCAACAAATTGTCCCTCAATCCCCCCATCCCCATCAAGCCAGGAAGATGGAGATGAGAGAGAACAGGTGGAGAACGGAGAAGTGGAGCAACTATCTCCGCAGAGCCCTGATGAGAAAGGGCTAGGTGGCTACTCTCCCCTCGGACCCTCAGCTGAGTCTGAAAGCCTGGGAGATGCACCTCTAAGTCCTCTCATCAAAAGTAGCTTGAGTGAGGAGCTAAGCGAGAATTTGCTGGGTTTGGGCCTTGATCCTGTCACTTTTGCACCTGGTGCTGAGCACCCAGGCAGCCGCACAGGGGTGGCTCTGGCTGCAGGCTCCACGGACAGCTGCTTTAGTGGAGGTGGGGTAGCCACAGACAGAGAAACTCTTAGTACAGTCAGTAGCTACCGCAGTGAGAAAACGGACTCGACCCAGCTTGAGAGCCCCTCACTCGGTCAGGTTCATCAACATGTGTCTAATGCTCCTCCGACAGCTTTACCTCAGGGTAAAGGACATTATCAAAAACCAGGAGATGAGTTACAAGGGGGCAGCGACACGGACGATCTGTCAGATAGCGTGCTGCTGCGCTCTCCCTCCAAAGAGCTTTCTTCTGGGCAGGTCCTAGACAGAACTCTGGTGGAAGAAGACCTTCCCCCTTTGCTTACAGACATTGCGCACCCCACCTTGCAGAACTCGTCACCATCTAGCAGTGGGCCCTCTGAGACCTGTGATCTTGATGGTGGCATCCCCATACCCCCTCTGCCACCACCAAGACAGGCCAGCTCTGTACCCTCAGGGTTGGCTCTGGGCTTTGTCTGCTCAGAGCCTGCCCTGCCTGTTTCTGCCCCATCTTACATCCTAGCAGAGCCACCATCTCTGCAAGCGCAGCAGCAGGTGGTGCGACCTAAAGATCTGAAGCTGTTACGTGCAGGAGGCAGTGTGGGTCACCGCCCTGGTCGTAGAAAAGCCCCTCGCAAACGCGGCTCCGCTGGCAGTAGCAGTTTCGACTGTGGCTCCTATCGCCGGCACCACAACCGTAGCCAACACAGAGATTACATCCCCGTACGCAGTCGGCTGGGTGCTAAAGCCTACAGTGAGAGCTTGTTTGAGGACTCTAGTGATGAAGATGATGGTAGCGACATGAGTGGCGGATCTAGCCTGGGTTCTCCACGACGCTTCAGCTCTGGTGACGAAGATGATGATGAAGATGACGATTCAAGCTCCTCTACCTCCAGCTACTCTCCTGATATGGCAAATGTTGGCATTGCTTCCCAACCTGGCCCAATCCCTCAGCTACCTAGCCCTGGAGAGGGCGAGGAGTCTGATACCATTGGTCCCTCTCATACTCGTAGTGCCCAGCGTTCAGCCAGCACAGCCAGTGCCAAGACTCATGCCAGAGTGCTCAGCATGGATGGGGCTGGTGGAGGTTCCAACAACACTGGGACCCCTGCTTCTACTCTGGTATCTGTACCCCCTTCTTCCACTCCTGCCCCACGTCCTCTCACCATCTCTAAATCAGACCTGGAGGCTCGGACAGTGCACTCAGAAGGTTTCTCCAGGGCCCACCACAGACTTGACTCTCTTGGGGGCTCCTGGGCTGGGAATCAGACAGGTTGGAGAGCAGGAGAGCTTTTGGAAGAGGGGGCGGTAGGAGGAGGTAAGAAGCACTTAGTACCTCATGCAGTTGTCACTTTTTTTCACTAACTCATCATTATTTTAGCTTTAGGGTGTTTTATTACTTTTTCTAAAGTTTTTGCTCTCTGTTGTCTATGCTATTTCTATCTCAGCCCCAGAGGAGGGTAGTAAACGTGACTCTGTGAGCAGCGTAAAGAGGACACAGGCCATTCGGAGGCGACATAATGCAGGTAGTAATCCCACTCCACCCCCTTCTGCCATGGGCTCTCCTCCTAGTCTTCAGGACCTCCAGAGGGTCCGCACCTCATCTCACTCCCGAACACGGACGCTCCCCTCTGCCCTTCACTTTGCCGCCTCCTCCCTGCTTCTGCTGCCCCGCAGTGGTGTTCATGAAGCCTCCACCTTTGATGACACCTCGGAGGGAGCTGTGCACTACTTTTTTGACGAAAGCGGTAAAGATCCATTTGTCTTTTCTTTGCAGTTTCACACTAATGCTAGTTTAACTAACATCCTCTTGAGATTTAAGGGGTTACAAATTGAAATCTCATTTCAGGAGTAAAGAGATCTTATACTTTTGGGCCTGCTGGTGGAGGATACGAGGACCCAGTGCAGTATGTTTTAAAATACTGATACCTACAACTGTTTGCATGCTCAAGATTTATTTTAATAGTACTTGGAATATTATGTTGGCTCATGTCAAAACTAAGTTAATTCTGAGTAAAAATAAATACAGACAGTGATAAAGCTATTGGGGAAACCCTTCGGGAGTTACAAGGAGAACTTTTTACAGACTTTAAAATGGCCTACTTTTGTCTTGTGTCCTAAATTCTGCTGTCTGGTGTGCTATTATAAGAACTTGAATGAGAATTAATTGAGAGAATTAAATGGATTTAGCAAGCGTCTCTTCTATTTCCGGAGGGGCATAGCAGCAATAGAATATTTCAATAACTGAGACTTATGTAAATAACTTGTTAGGCTTAACCAGAATATTAAATTCAATAATCAGAAAATAATGTACATGTAAATGTTATCATCGCAATGATGTTCAGTATTGTTTCTCTGGCTCTGTGTTTGACCCCTCTAACCTTCAATTGGCTTAGGGAGCGTGAGCGACAGTCACAGTCCTCCAGCTTCACCTCCACTGATGTCCAGGAGGTGGCACCGGTGATGTCCATGCTGCAGCCTAGACCGGTGGTCCTCCAGGGCATGCAGGTCCGAAGGGTACCCCTGGACATGCCAGAGGCAAGGCTCAACCTTTAACGGTCATCTATATAAACTGCTTCATTCACAGCTTTCATTGACGCCCTCTCTGTAGTTTGACCTAGATCACGAGTCCCCACATGAATCTCAAGAGAACACACTGATGATCGAGGAGAAGGCCAAGCCTAAACAGTATTACCGCTTCTGGGTGCTGCCAGGGAAGTGGCTACGAGTTCGCTATGATAGGCTAGCATTGCTAGCCTTACTGGACAGGTGAGTTGTTTTCAAGCTGCCATAAATCTGCAGAATGTCACATGGCAGGTTATAAGCATGATAAGTTTGACTCTGGCATGTTTTCTATTATAACCTGCCTGACTGCCACAGGAACCGGCGCGTGGGGGAGAACGTGTTTGCAGTAGTGTTGGCCAGCTTGGTGGCATTCCTTGGCTTCCTCCTGCTTCTTCAAGGCTTCTTTAGGGACATCTGGGTCTTCCAGTTTTGTCTGGTCATTGCCAGCTGTCAGTACTCTTTACTGAAGGTCAGTGGAAGTTGAAACCTAAAACCAAACCACTTAAAGTAATTAGGTAGTTTGTAATGTAGGCATAACAACAAAGTAAATACATTTGTATGGCCGTGCAAGTGTGCCACCAAACAATGTAAAAATATATTCGCCAAAAATAATTTTGTTGCCATTTTACAGAGTGTACAGCCTGATGCAGCATCTCCAATGCATGTAAGTACTACAGCTGTGTATTAGCCTTATTTAAAATCCCTGTAAACCATACAGAAATGTATTTAGCATGATCTGTATTGCATGGCCACAACTGGATCATTGTGTACAGTCGACCGGTGTATTTCTGCCTGTGTTGCGTGCTGATCTGGGTGTTTGACCGGGTGGGAAACTGGGACGGTTTGCGGCCTTTTACCCTCTATGGGGTAACCTTCTTCTCTGCCCTCTTCCTGCATTGTGCTAGAGACATGCTTATAGTGTTCACTCAAAGTCAGCGTTGTGAGAACTTCTTATAAATGGTGTTTTATAACATTAACATGACTATTTCTTTATTTTTTTTTCCAGTGTTCACACTCTGCTTTCCAATGATCTTCCTGTTTGGGCTCCTACCTCAGGTCAACACTTTCCTTATGTGTTTGCTGGAACAGGTGGACATGCACATTTTTGGTGGAACTGGTGAGACATACTTCATAATATGCTATGGCTTTGATGTTCCTATAGCTCAACTCATACAGCAGGACTATTCGGCTCTGTTCCTGGAACACCACTGTCCTGCAGAGTATTGGTCCAACTTTAATCACAAACATCTAAACAAACTTAACTAAGTCTTCAGGATTACCTGAAAGTTACAGGCAGGTGTTGGGTTGATGCTCAACTCTTCATGACAGTGACACTCCGGGACAAAATCCAAAAACCTTGTTAGAGCTTGCTACTGTGAACGCCAAGGTCATGGGTTGTATCCCTGGAAAAACATGTACTGTTTAATGTCTACCATAAGACACTCCGTTGGAAGGTCTAGTCCGTTATATTTATGTGTGTTTCAGCCACTACAAGCCCACTGTCATCAGTTTACAGTCTCTTCCGCAGTGTGTTGGTGGCAGCTCTGGTTTATGGATTTTGCCTTGGTGCCATCAACGTAAGTGTGACATGGTTTGTCTCTGTGATGCTGAATTTAGGATCTACTCCCTTTGCTCATTGTTTATGTGTGTGTTTGTAGGCTCCATGGGGAGATGCACATGTGCCAGTGCTGTTCTCTGTGTTCTGCGGTCTCCTCTTAGCATTGTCCTATCACCTGAGCAGGCAGAGCAGCGATCCTACTATCCTCTGGTCGACATCACATTTATTACTTATTCACCCTTACGTACAGTATGCTTCATAACCATTTTACTAAATCAAACGTGTTGTCCGTGCTGCTACCCCACAGGTCTCTGGTCCGATCCAAGCTTTTTCCAGAGCTGGAGACCCGAACACCAGAGGAGCCTCCGCTAGAGATTAAAGACCCTCTACCAGAGAAACTGCGCAACTCTGTGGTAAAAAAAAAACGTTTTCTTGGTATGTCTTTTGAATAAAAATGTGACTTTTAAAAAAAACATACACTATGTCTTTGTAGAAAGAGACACTTCACTCAGACCTGGTCATGTGTCCTCTAATGGCCATCATTACCTTTGCTATTAGTGCCAGTACAGTCTTCATTGCTCTGCAGGTAAGTTGAGATCCAGTGTCTTTCAGTGTTGTAAATTGGGAATTTGTCTAAGTTCAGACATTATGTTAGCCCCTTTCTAAAGCATTGCTTTGATCTTTCTCAGCCTGCTCTCAGTTTTGTCCTGTACATCTTGGCCGGAGTGGTGGGGTTGTTCACACACTACCTCCTGCCTCAACTCCGCAAACAGCTGCCCTGGTTCTGCTTGGCCCATCCTGTGTTGCGCTCCCGAGAGTACAGTCAGTTTGAGGTTCGAGGTGAGTAGTCAAATCCACAGGCACAATAATACAGTGAGCAAAATCGTATAAACTGACCCCTCTCTCTCTCTCTCTGTCTGTCTGTCTCAGATGCCGCTCAACTGATGTGGTTTGAAAAGCTGTACGCTTGGCTGCAGTGCGTGGAGAAATATGTCATTTACCCGGCTGTGGTACTCAACTCCCTGACCACTGAAGCTCACAGTGTCAGCCAAAACCCGGATAAACCTGGCGCCTAGTAAGAACATTCAAGAATTCTCTCGATCTCAGGCTGCAGGAAATTGCTACTTCTCAGTTTACACAGATTTTCCACAGTTCACTTGCAAAAATATCTCGGATTGTTTTTTTAAATGTGAAAGACATGCAATCGTTAAAGTCCTAATATTTATCCCATATGCAGTTTGTTTAGTCTTAGGCCCAATCCCAATTATATTTTATACCCCTACGCCTATGGGAAGTAATGGGTAGGGATAAAAAAATCCTTAAGAAATGGGACACAACTACTACACCGTCATAAGTCATCATACGTCCTACGTTAAAGTACATGCAATGTTTATCAGGCTGCTATCACCTGTAGTAATTTTTTAGTGGGTTAAAGCCTAAAAATTGGCCCTGGACTTTTTCGCCCAAAGCAGCACACCACATACCCCTCTGTTGGCGTTTCTGGGTGGTCGTCTATTCATGCTTTGGTTTTCCCGGGCTGTTCACAAAAGCTGTAGTAAACTCGGAAATCTAAAGCACTGGGAGATTTTTTTTTTTTGTGTGTGCCGCCTCCGAAGTGTGATCACAACATAAAGGGGAAAACTACCAGTGCTTTAGATGGCCAGTCTACTTACAGCTACTTTAGTTTGCTAACATACCATGTTAAATGTAATAAAGTTTTTTCTTTTTGCAAACATTTCTTTAAATTACATGATCGTAAATATGAACACAAGATTGAACGCAACATAAAACAAAAGATCTTTTGTTAATAAAAACTTTAATGCAAAATAAAACACCTGAATTATAGTCCCATGATCAGCCATCTTGGAAAATTTCTTACCCCTTCGTTTGAAATGAGGTCCCGAAAAATCTTTGTTTTGAAGGGCTATCAGGCCCTATCTCTCCAACTAAGGCCCTGTCCCAAATGGCACACTCCGGACTTGTGGACTTCCTCAGAGTCCATACTTTGACATCATGTAGTGCAGACCTTAGGGACCCTTGACGCGAGTCCACGAGGGCACACCGGAGTCGTATTTTGGAACGGACTCGAGCGTCACACCGGAAATGGGAAGAGAAGTTGACCATTAATGTGAACTCCTCCCATCCGTCGTCTGATTGTCTTTCGCGAGGACCTCTGGGTTGGTAAGGTGCGTGAAGCAGTGCAGGCATCAAGAGGGCGCCGATGTGCACACTTCGAGCATTAAAATGACAGATGGAACGCCCTACGGCAGGGTTCACCAATTCTGCTCCTGGAGGGCCGATGTCTCTGAAGAGTTTAGCTCCAACCCTAATCAAGCACACCTAAAGTAGCCAATTAAGGTGCTTTAGGTGTGATTAGGGTTGGAGCTAAAATCTGCAGAGACACCGACCCTCCAGGTGCAGGATTGGTGAACCCTGCCCTACAGACTCGTAGACTAAGGCCCAATCCCAATTCTACCCCTTACCCCTTCCCCTTTCCCCTTCCCCTTTGTTTCGCGCGTTCACGTGAAGGGGTAGGGGTGTCTCAATTCTCTTTTGGCTGAAGGGGAAGGGGTAGGGGTAACCCTTCAAACGAAGATTTTTCAGGACCACACTTCAGACGAAGGGGTATGATAAATTTCCAATATGGCCCATAAATTTATTTATTTTTGGACATTAAAAAGTATTTTAATAACAAATAATCACTTGTTTTATGTTGCCTTTAATCTTGTGTTCATGTATACGGTATGTTCTCAGAAAAAAGATTTGTAAAAATCGCCATGAAAAAAAGTTTGCTAATGTTATTGACTTTGTAATAGTTCCACAACATATATTTTTTTAATAATTTCTTGTAATATTAAATTATATTGTATTATTACATCGGAGCATCTATGACGTAGGAGCTAGCAACGACTTATGATGACGTGTAACGGTCTAGTAGTGGTGTCCCATTTCTTAGGGGAATATTTTCAGCCCTACCCCTTGACACTCTGTTTCAAGGGGCAAGGGGAAGGGGTAGGCGTAGGGGTAAGGGCAAGGGGGAGGGGTATAAAATAGAATTGGGATTGGGCCTAAGCGAGCACGTGCAGTTTAAGGCCTAGAGACAAAAAGTCCACATGAAGTGTGCCATTTGGGACATGGCCTAAGCTTTACATCCCTAGCTCTTCACGTTAATGTGCTAAACAGAGGGGTAGGTGGTAGAAATGGGATTGGGCCTTAATTTCATCCTCTCCAAAGCTGCTACGAATGTATATCAACGGTTGTCTCTCTTTGTTTAGTGGCCGTGCTCTGTTCATCTCAGTGGCTGGAATGAAACTGCTTCGTTCGTCGTTCTGTGTGCCGTGTCAGCAATACGTCACCCTGTGCTTCACCGCGCTCTTCTTCCAATTTGACTACCCTCGCTTTTCCCAGACCTTCCTCCTCGACTACTACTGCATGTCCATCCTCTTCAGCAAGGTCTAAGAGTACACCCACATGTCTCAACACTTGAAACAGCTAGATGTGTTTTAATAATGTATATGCATGCACCCTTGTGAATTTGAAGTGGATTTGTAAAACAATTGCTAAAACTGATGTTTCTCTCATCGTTTTGTTGCACGCGGGAGAAGCTGTGGGATCTGCTGTATAAGCTGCGATTCGTGTTGACCTACATTGCCCCTTGGCAGATCACATGGGGCTCCGCGTTTCACGCCTTTGCACAGCCCTTTGCCGTTCCCCGTATCCTTTACCCATGTAGATGCTGAACTTTACATTGTGTTTTTAAAAAACTATGTAGGGTTGATATGATCTTTCTGCTCACTTAGATTTTATTGTCAATTTGATCAAGTGTGATTTTACCTCTTGGGTCTCTTTTCACATTGTAGTATTTATTTGTGGACTGTGGAATATTTGTGATATTAACAAGCGAGAATCTGTTGCAGCAGTTTAGCACCACAGCTAAGTAATGCCTCAACTAGACAAGGTGCTAAAAATGGAAACCGTTATTTGCTTTTCTTTCTTACTTTTTAACTCATGTCCCTTTGGTTTTATTTCAACATGCACAAAAGAGCACATGCACCTGTCTGCACATGCATGCAAAGAATGTGAGCTCACCGTCGAAGGCCATTTCTGGAGGGACGAGTAACAATGAATATGCATTATGCAATAATAGGCAAATTATGCGGCCTATGCAAATTAGGCCTGATGGCTGTCATACCAATTGCAAACTCTACCAGATTTCACATGAGCTATAGCAGACCCCTGTTTTTTTATTTAATTTTTTTACAGACCCAGGTGCACACCCTTGTTTTCTCACTTAGTCGGTAATGTGTTCGAATGTGACCTGCTCTTTTAAGGTCATTTGTACCCTTAACTCCAGTTATGCTCTTAGACTCGGCCATGCTGTTTGTGCAAGCTGTCTTTTCAGCGCTGTTTTCTACTCCTCTTAACCCTGTATTGGGCAGTGCAGTGTTTGTCACCTCTTACACTCGCCCTGTGAAATTTTGGGAGAGAGACTACAAGTAAGTCATACAAGATATGAAGTCACATGCATTGTAAGATGATGAAAGATTATAATTTTGTCTTTCATTACCGTTTTCTTTCAGCACTAAACGGGTGGATCACTCGAATACACGTCTGGCCACTCAGCTTGACCGCAACCCTGGTACGTGATCTTCATAGTACCCAAATAATACAGAGCACTTACTGTTAAGAGAGCTACCAGAGCAGTTTTTAATTTTCACCTTTCCTCTCAAATAGGTGCTGATGACAATAACTTGAATTCGATCTTCTATGAACATCTGACGCGCTCCCTGCAGCACTCCCTATGTGGGGACCTTCTGCTGGGCCGCTGGGGTAACTACAGCACAGGAGACTGTTTCATCCTGGCCTCAGACTACCTCAATGCTCTCGTACACATCATTGAGATCGGCAACGGCCTTGTCACTTTCCAGCTCCGAGGCTTGGAGTTCAGGGGTGAGCTTGCAAGATCTTTTTTCTAATATGAGCTTGACATCAAAAGACCATATTTTTGAAACAAAAGGCTTTCACTACAGCAGGGGTTGGCAACGTCTGTCCTGGATTGCCGATGTCCTGCAGAGTTTAGCTCCAGTTCTAATCAAGCACACCTGAAATAGCTAATCAAGGTCTAAAGAGTCATCTGAAAACTACAGGTAGGCGAGGTTTTATCAGGGTTGGAGCTTAAATCTGCAGGACATCGGCACTCCAGGACCGACGTTGCCTATCCCTGCACTGCAGGATATTAAAATGAGACTTTCATCATTTTTTGATTCAGAATTGCATAGAGTTGACTCTGAAGGGGAATACTTTGTTTTTATGCTATTCTATGCTTTTGAATTAGTATTTTACTTTATGCTTGGCGTGAATAGGAATGTAGACAGTATGGGTGTGATGAGATTAAAATGTCACAAGATTTCTTGTGGAGTTGAAATGCTGTCTCGTGATATCAGCATAAAGTTGAGTTTGTGGAAAAACCTTTTATTGTGCATGCTTTATATTCTGTCTTTTACTGCGTGTGCTTTTTTATTTGGGTTTCCAATAATGTTCGTTTGGGAACTCTTATAAATCAGTTTAAAACCTCACTCTGGGTTTACATGATTTACATGAATGTTCCTGCTAAAGAATTACAGTGCTGTGTCATTTTTATTGTAAAGAATTGGACAAATATTAAAGATTTAAACCTACACTAATCTTGACAAACTATATATCGTTGGAAAGCTCTCAGATTGAGGTTTTCATATTTCATCACCATTTCATCACAATTTTCTTTCTCATCTGCAAGAAGAATGATGTAGTAAGAGTAATTTTCTAAAATGTCACCGGCCAACAGGTGGGCCCAAGGTGATTATTATGATTTTTTTTATTACATATCTTATTAACCTGAAATAATCTTGACAAACTTGTAAAGCTCTTAAAATGTAGTTTTTATGTTTGAAAGCCATTTGAGGATAGAAATGATATAGTAAAACTCATTTTGTTCCAAGTCATTGACCCCATAGAAATACATATGAATGGTTATATATTTCTAAATATAACACTTATATCCTATAAGCGTGACATAATCTTGACAAACTACAAATTGTTGGAAAGCTCTAAGAATGTACAGTACTGTGCAAAAGTCTTGGGCCACCACCACCAGACTTGTTGTTTTAGATGTTTTAGTGTCCATCCATATTTATTTTTCTATCTATTTAATTAAGATACAAACAGAAAATACAGGAAGTATGTACAAAAAAATACATTTTCAGGACTAAATGTCTTCTTTAGGCATTGTCCGTGTTTAGTGTGAACTCTCTTGGCACTAAACACATATTGAGCATTTTTAAGAAGAATGAAGTAAAAAGACGAATTTCTTTAAAATTAGAAATTAGGATTAAATATCATTTAGGTTTAAGAGATCCTGCAGTTTCCTGCTATTTCTCAAGTGGAAGAGGAGCTTACCCTAAATCTTGACACATTAGTTTACATTTTCTGGATGTATTTTATTAAAGAGACTGAGAAACAATTATATATGATCACTATAACATTGCAAAGACAACAAATCTAATTGTGGCATGGTGACCTAAGATTTTTGCACAGTACTGTAGTTTTCATATTTCAAGTCCATTTGATGATAGAAATTGTATAGTGACAGTATTTTTGATAAATGTCACTAAACCCAGAGGAATGCATATTATTTATTATATATTTATCATTGTAATATCCTTCAAAATAAATCAATTAATCTTCAAAAAGCTTGACAACCTATATATTATTGGAAAGCTCTAATAATGTAGTTTTTGCATAATTAATAATACAGTGACAGCAATGTATTAATTTGTTACAAGATTATGCAGCAAACCATTAACACCTTGTGGCCATTGTTTGTAAAACCACTAAAAGTGTGACACTTTATTTTTTGTGATTTTTAGCTTGAAATTTGGATTAATACTAGTTGATATTTGAGTGAAGGTAAAAAGGTAGTATGCACCTTCAAATTAATATAAATAATATAACACTACAAATATAAATCCACATTTAAAAAGGGGGGTAACAGTTAAAGGGTTAAATTGATTAAAAGGTTGTTTGGCCAAATGTAAGCGTTTTCTCAATCTAAGATGAAAACAAAAATCAATCGTTAGTCTGCTTGCGCACTCTGCAGGCATTTGTTAAAATGCACAATGCTGGTTTTAATTACAAATATATTAATGTTTTGTTTAATAAAACCAGGTGTTTTCTTTTTATATATATAATGATGATGATGCAATAGTAATTGTTTTAAATAAAGTATATGTAATTTTAAAGGTTATGATCACTTAGGTTTTTTATTACAAAAAATATAATTACTTTATTATCAGTTACCAAATTAATTGTTAGGTACAGTCCTAGATTAGTTAAAATAATGTGATTTCAACTTCCCATTTATATATTTTTTCATTAAGGATTTCCTAAAAAAGTGTAAAAATCCCGTTTTCATGAACCCAATCTCGTAACTCTTCACACTACTAGACAATTTTTTTTAAAAATCGCTTGTTTACAGGTACATACTGTCAGCAGAGGGAGGTGGAGGCGATTACTGAAGGGGTGGAGGAGGATGAAGGCTGTTGCTGCTGTGAGCCAGGTCATCTCCCCCACATGCTGTCCTTCAATGCTGCTTTTGGCCAACGCTGGCTAGCCTGGGAGGTAGCTGCCACTAAATACGTGCTGGAAGGCTACAGCATCAGCGACAACAATGCAGCCTCCATGCTTCAAGTCTTTGACCTGCGCAAGATTCTCATTACGTACTATGTCAAGGTAAGTCCTCTCCACCGCCACTGCCTACACATTTACGCATTTGGCAGATGCTTTTATCCCAAGCCATCCAAGCTTTACATTTTATGAGTATGTGCTTTCCCTGGGAATAGTGCTTGTGACCTTAAAGTCAAGCTCCATCAGAAAAGCAGTTAAAATGCAAATCAATCATTGGTGTTTTTTTTTACCACAGAGTATCATCTACTACGTCACCCGCTCACCCAAACTGGAAGAGTGGTTGGCGAACGAGTCGGTGCAAGATGCGTTACGGCCCTGTCTTAGCCCATCATATGTGGACAGTGACCCCACCTTCAACCTGAATATAGATGAGGACTACGATCACCGTGCATCCGGCATCACCCCCTCTTCTTTCTGCCTCGTGTACCTGGAGTGGATCAAATACTGTAACAGTCGCAGACAAACGGTTTGATTCACAATTCTGTTCAGCCATTTATTCATTTACTGTATATTGCTAAAGCAAAGCTATAACAGTCACTGTGTATTTTTCCAGCCGGTCGAGAGCGAGAAAGATTCCCCTCTTGTCACACTTTGTTTTGGATTGTGTATTCTGGGCCGCCGAGCTCTGGGAACCGCCTCACACAGCATGTCGGCAAGGTAAGACCCCATGACATCAGTATTAGACTTTTGCACCTTTTTGAGGTACTAAATGTAGTCACTATTGTCAAATAAAAGATTTACTGTCAACACCTTCACCTTTTCAGCTTGGAGCCGTTTCTCTACGGCCTTCACGCTCTGTTCAAGGGCGATTTTCGTATCACTTCTCCCAGAGACGAGTGGGTTTTTGCAGACATGGACCTGCTGAACCGGGTGGTAGCTCCAGGCGTACGGATGTCCCTCAAACTTCACCAGGATCACTTGAGTCCTTTTGAAATTCATTGAAGACCTGTTTTTACACTAAAATGAATTTAGGAGTAGATTTTAGTGCACATCATATGCTGTATAAAACGGCAATAGTCTGATGGTGATGCAAGCAATGTATACTTGATTCTGATTGGTCAGCGGGATTCTGCAGTAAAGTGTTTTTGAGTTTAAGCACCTTAACTATTAAGCTTGACAGTGCTATAAAATATAAAGGATGTTGTGAAATGTGGAACGCGTTAATGGTTTAAGATTTAAACATCCAGCTTGTTTATGTGCATAAATGACAAACAGCCTTCATATAATATGAAGTTTTATGCGCTCCAATGTAAAGCAGTGGGCCATCATCACACAGATTTGAGTATGCACATACTACCTCCCGTCTACCACCTTGTCCTCTGCAGGATCACTTCACATCTCCTGATGAATATGAGGACCCAGTGGTGCTGTATGATGCCATCACAGCTAATGAAGAGAAGATGCTTATCTCTCATGAGGGTGACCCTGTGTGGCGAAGCGCCATCCTGGCAAACATGCCATCTCTGCTGGCTCTCCGCCACGTCATGGACGACGGCAGTGACGAATACAAGATCATCATGCTGAACAAACGCTTCCTCAGCTTCAGAGTTATTAAGGTGCTTCGCTGTCTAAGCCTGTGTGTACACTCACAAACATCGTAACGCAGCCAGTCTTATCAGTTTCTGGTCTGTTTAACGTGTACATGAAGCAAAGCAACAGCTGCTCTTTTTGGCCGTCAGCATAAAGTGTGGACCGCAAATGTGCTGTCTGAGATTTTTAAAGTAGCAATATTAGCAAGATAAGCTATAAGTCTGATTGTAATTAGTCACTAGGAACTAATTATTCTCCCCGTTGCTTCCTTTAGGTGAACAGGGAGTGTGTGCGTGGGCTGTGGGCCGGTCAGCAGCAGGAGCTGGTCTTCCTGCGAAACCGAAACCCTGAACGTGGTAGCATCCAGAATGCCAAGCAAGCCCTGAGGAACATGATTAACTCGTCCTGTGATCAGCCTATCGGATACCCCATCTACGTGTCCCCACTCACCACCTCCTATGCCGGGGCCCATGCTCAGCTGCGCTCAGTTTGGGGAGGACCTATCAGCCCTCACAACATTTACACTTGGTTCATCAGTAGCTGGGACAGGTTGGATATGGGAACATGCACATCTTATTCTTCACCATTTATTATAAATTATGAGCAGCTTTAAAAGTTACATGTATTTGGGTACTATCAAAAAGCATATATAGGTTGTCTTCATTCAGATTTAGATGTGTTATAGGTATTTTAGGATATTATAGGTCTATTGCAGATATTTTAGGTCTATTATATGCATTGTTTGCTATTTTAGATCTATTGTAGGTATTTGAGGATATTATAGGTTTATTATGGGTGTTTTGGGATATTACAGATATTATAGGCTATTTTAGGTCTATTATAGGTATTGTTTGCTATTTTAGATCTATTATAGGTATTTTAGGATATTATAGGTCTATTGCAGATATTTTAGGTCTATTATATGTATTGTTTGCTATTTTAGATCTATTGTAGGTATTTGAGGATATTATAGGTGTTTTGGGATATTATAGATATTATAATGATATTATAGGCTATTTTAGGTCTATTATAGGTATTGTTTGTTATTTTAGATGTATTGTGGAATATAGGTATTTTTTTGGATATTATAGGTCTATTGCAGATATTATAGGCTATTTTAGGTTTACTTTATGTATTGTTTGCTATTTTAGATCTATTGTAGGTATTTGAGGATATTATAGGTTTATTATAGGTGTTTTGGGATATTATAGATATTATTGGCAATTTTAGGTCTATTATAGGTATTGTTTGCTATTATATATCTATTATAGGTATTTTAGGATATTATAGGTGTTTTGGGATATTACAGATATTATATTGATATTATAGGCTATTTTAGGTCTATTAAAGGTATTGTTTGCTGTTTTAGATCTATTATATGCATTTTATAGGTGTATTGCAGATATTATAGGCCATTTTAGGTCTATCATATGTATTGTTTTCTATTTTAGATCTGTTACAGGTATTTGAGGATATTATAGGTGTTTTGGGATATAGATATTATATTGATATTATAGGCTATTTTAGGTCTATTAAAGGTATTGTTTGCTGTTTTAGATCTATTATATGTATTTTATAGGTGTATTGCAGATATTATAGGCTATTTAGGTCTATTATATGTATTGTTTGCTATTTTAGATCTATTGTAGGTATTTGAGGATATTATAGGTTTATTATGGGTGTTTTGGGATATTATAGACATATAATGATATTCTAGGCTATTTTAGGTCTATTATAGGTATTCTTTGCTATTTTAGATCTATTATAAGGAGATCATATTGATACTATAGGTACTATTTAGGATTATATAGGGACATTATAGGTATTTGGGTATATTATAGATATTATATTAATAGTATAGGTATTTTAGGATATTGTATAGAGACATTATAGGCTATTTTAAGTATTATAGGTCTTCTAGGATTTATTAGGTATATTGCAGATATTATAGGCTATTTTAGTTCTATAATAGATATTGTAGGCTATTTAGGTCTATTATAAGTATTATATGATATTATAGGCATAACCTAAATTATTTATTTCAGGATATTATAGGTCTATTATAGATATTATAGGCCATTTTAGTCTTATTATAAATATTTTTGGCTATTATATGTCTATTTTAGTATATTTTTGGTCAATTATAGGTATTTTATACATCTATTATAGGATGTTATAGATTATAGGTCATGTTTGGCAAACTGCTTGGATTCTCATTTCTCAAGTCACTATTAATGTATCTGCTAAATAGCTGTTAATTTACAACTGTATGATCAAACCTTTTTATTGGACCAGTTTTCTGACACACATAAAGTGTGTTGTCTTTGTTCAATTTAATGCTGTCACCCCAATAGAGACATTTGCACTAAATACAGATAACAACAAGACTAGATAAATATTCTGATGTCTGTGTCATTACAACACTGCTGCAGTTTAGCATATTTTCAATGTCATATATGCTATCTGCTCTTCTCAGACTCCAGAAGGGGTGTGGTGCCGGTTGTAACAGTGGGGGTAATATTGAGGATTCAGACTGTGGTGGTGGATCAACCTCCATTAGTAATAACCCTGCAGTTCATCCACCCCAGAGCACAGCATCCAGCTTCACTCAGGCTCATCCTACCACTCTACAGCCTTCACTAGGTAAGACACCTGCTGCTTCTGTACTATTGTTAATGTCTTTGGTGAAAGTCCACCTACAATCAATAAATCAATGGTCTGTGGAAGCTCAGAGTTTCACACTCTTTCTTTCTCAAGGAACTGACAACCCCGTTGGACCTTCCTGGCCTTTGCATCCCCAGCCACTCCCACTTGCCTTGCTCAGCCAATCAGAGGGCAGGATGGATGCAGGATTGGTTAGCTCCATGCATCGAACCGCTTCCATCCATGGGCTTTTGGGACAACATCTTTCTAGCTCCCAGCTGTCTTTCAGTGGCTCAGTGGCTCTACCGCCTGCAGACCGCTTTTGCCCCAGTAGTCTGCAGGACAACCCAAGCCACAGGACATCTCAGAGGGGTATGAGTCTGGGTCACGGCAGCGGGCTGCCCTATGAGGCCCTGTACAGCAAATGGAGTCTGCCCGGGAGGAAGGGATTTAATGGACCTGCTGCGATGGAAGGGGACTTCTCAGTTTCACAGAGCGTACGCATACAGGTAAGAGCTTGTTGCATGCTTATTACCTAAAAAATACACTTAAAATCTATGAAGGCTTTAACGTTAAGATACAATTAGACTAGGCACCTCAGGACTTGGGGGGAAAAACTGATCTGAATTTTAGTCTTAATCCTTGACCTTAAAACCGGGCCTAAGTGTCCTAATCCTACATTTTGGTTATACTAATTATTCGCTTTAAATTTCACTTTCAAGCCTTCACAGCCACCCCTTCCTGTCCCACCCTCTGATATCAGCCCAACACTGGATCCAATGGGAGTTGCCGTACCTACAGAGACCACACCCCTTACGCCAGACCCACCCAGTGCACAGGATGAGTCAACAGAACTGCCTTTACTTGACCACCTTCGCTGAACCTGCACAGAGACTAACCTGCACAGCTAGACCAGCACAGCCGGGATCAGATCAGCTGGAAGGAATTTTCCAGTACAGAATCCCGTTAAGGATCATTGGGTCTTATCTGCATATTTCTAGATGTGTTCTGGAAATATTCTTTCTGGTCTCGTCTCGTTGAACTAAGCTCCCGTTAGGCTTCTATTGGCCACTGTTTTGGTCACGAGGCTCATAAGCCAAAATAAGTAGCCTGTCAGTGCAATGTTAAGGGATTTTAATTCAATATTTTTTATAAGTAGAGGGTTGTGTCGTCTAAATAAATGCAAAACCATGGCCTGTATCAAAAAGGGAACTCTCCTCTTTTCTGTAGCAGCCTTAAAATCATCCAAGCTTTTTTCCTTTCCCCCAAAGCACCAAGTCTACGTGTTGCTTTTTCTCGATTTCTAATTAAACCCCAGAGCTTTTTGCCACATCAGCCTTTCAGGTCCACAGGAACTTTTGATTTAATTCGTCCTTACTGAGCCTCCATAGCTCACACATTCCAGAAAGACATTGGGGTGCAGCATGGGGGCGGTCCATCAGATGCATGCATATCACGTGATCTCACTCGTAAACGACCCACAATCACAGTTTTTGCGAGCTTCAGGGATAAGACTTGAACATGCACAGATTTTTCCCTCTGCTTGGTGGTGCTTTTGAGTTCTGGGATGGGAAGAAATGGAAGACCACAGAATTGTCATCAAAAACACACCTATAAGAGGAGATTTTGTTTTTTTTAGCCTGGATATGGGTAATTCGTTTTTTTTTTATACAAAGATGACCTTTCCTTCTGATCGCAACCCAAACATGCTCTCTATGCCATATGGTGAGGGCCTTTGGCCTCCTATTGGCTCCCCCGCTTGCAGTTTGTCTCCCTCTATTGCAATACTACTGCTACTGCACCACCCCTCTACTACTAATCGAACTAACCAAACTACTGCTCCTTTGACTTCTAAACTCCAGCGTTTTAGTTGGAAAAACTTGGCGGGGATTAAAAAGACAAAGATAACGTATTTATTTAATTACTGATCTCAAATGGAAATGGAGCGTGTGGCTTTGTGCGTTGGACGAGATGCTCTGATTTCAACTGTAACCCCGCCCCATTTTTGGATCGAGCCAATGAGAGAAGTTTATCACCTTACTGTTCTTGTCTCATTTTATGTGCGTGCGTGTGTGTGTGTGTTATACAACTGGAAAGTGAATGTCTTGTGTCATATATCTGCTGTTTATGAATGGGTAGAAGTTCAGATTGCCTGCTGTTGGAAGCATGGCACTTACTGCCTCTACAACAACAAACATATCAGATCCTTGCAGTCAAATCCTCGTGACAACTGACATCATGCCACAGTGTATCTTAAACAGGTTGTGGTATAATTCGATCTTCTTTATAAAGTGGTTTAGAGATTTAAAGCATTTAATTTTCTAGCGTGAAATGATTGACACGGCCCAGCTGTGATCTGAAATGGGTTGCAAAAGGGCTGCCATGAAAAAATGGTGCCTTATAAATTGACAAACAATGTCTTGGTGTAAACAAAGGGTTTAGGAATCTTCGCTATAGTTTTAATACTGCTACCAGTTGGTTTGTCTGCTGTCCGGTTTTATTTTTTATTAGACCCATCCCATATAGTTTTCAAAATGGATATAAATCTGTTTTGTGTGTTTATGTCTGATAGTGTGTGCTGTTAGCCCTGCTTCATTTATTGCCATCATCATGTTCACTTCTTCATACTCGCTTAAACCACCGACATTAATGCGTTATAACACTGATATAAATATATAGTATAGTATAGAGTTGCCATTCTGCCCATCACACAAAGGCTGATATCACAAGTTGTTTGAACACTAGATGGAAAGTCTGATCGCAATCACCATACACAATCTATGCTGTCTCAAATCTCTAAACTTGGGTCATTTATGGCTCCTCCAGTGGACTTTCACAGCTGTCGAGTGCTTGGCTTAAATCAGGATTGGGTGGAGGCTGATCAATCTCTCGGTCTCTTCCCATCAGAACCATTTCTCTGGGTTTCTTTTACCTTTAGGGTGTTTCCAAAGCAACAGGGAGTACTTCTCTTTACTTGGAGAAAGCACAATTTACTGGATAGTCTTGGGTGTCAGTGATTTAAGGGATCTTACCAATCTCTGCCATATATGTACAGCATGTTTTGTATATAAATATATTTAAAGTATATATATATAAATCTATTTTATTATTATTGGATTTCTGGTTATTTTTCAATGGAAGTCACTACTTTGAGTCTTAGGGGAGCCATGCTTCAGTGTATCTGTGCTTGTCGAGAGCTCGGATTTGCTCTCAGCATGGATTCGTGAAGTTTGGAGAATGAATCAGTTAAAACTGCTTTTGCACAACTATTGTAAAATAGTACACCATCTTGTTTTTTTTTCCGTTTGTTTTTTAGTTAAACGGGGGATTGTTTTATTTAAGAACTGTTATTCAATATTCAAAGTTATGTACAGTTTTTTATGTGATTCTTTTCGCCCCTACTATTTAAATTAAAGCTTTTTGTGTCATTGTTTGCAAAATTGTTCTCTTTTCCTCAGTATTTTAGTGTCTTATTTAGAGGTAAATACAATGTAGAACTCGTATAGGAGTAGTCATTTTATTTTAAAGGGCCATGGTATGAAAATCTGACTTTTTCATGTTTAAGTGCTATGATTGGGTCCCCAGTGCTTCTATCAACCTAGAAAATGTGAAAAAAAAATCAACCCAGTAATTTAGTTTTGGTAAACCATTCTCTTCAAGCACATTAAAAAAGGTTGTTGAAATTCGTCTCTCCTTATGATGTCATAAGGAGCTCTTATTATAATAATAATACCACCCCTTAATCTGCACTATCCAATCACAGCACTGCCATTTAGTGCAGAGAGAAAGAGAGAGAAAATAATTTACAGCACAATTGAGTTTCAATGGCAACAAACCATCATTGTGATCAGTGTTTGCACTTCACTCATTTTCATGTTAAAGGACACACCTACAAAGTGTCAATTTTAACATGCTATAATAAATTATTTATATGGTATTTTACGCTTAAACTTCACACATGTGCTCTGGCGATACCAAAGATTTATTGGACATCTTAAAAAAGTATTGTGCCATGGCCCCTTTAAACAATATTATTACAAACTAAAATTAAAAATGTTGGAATTGAAGAGCTCAGATGCAAAAGCCGCTAATCACCTCTGTAAAAAATATGATAATGATATTGACCGAATGCTCTTGGTGCATATATGTTCATCAAATACCTTTGCTTCAAGTCAGCTTTATCCGGTTCAGGCCATTTAGAAATAGCGGTTTGTTGGCAGACTTTTTTAGCAAAGCCCTTTAAGTGCAAGAAAGATTAATTTGATGAACAACGGTGCGCAAAATGACGGATCACATTTAAACTTGTGTCCATAATGTGTGATTCCGTTCCTTCTTTTTTACTTTGACTTTTATGTGCACTGTTTTCAGTTGCATATTTATTGATTTTGCAACTGTTTACTAAATTTAGTCCAAAGTAGATTTTTTTAAAAGTCCTGTTCTTTCTGTGTTTTTGAAGCTTTGATTGTGTTGACAGTGCGCACTATAACACGTGTTCGTGTTTCACGTGTAAAAAACGTGGTATTTTTCACACAATTGACTTATCTGTATAGCGCTGTTTTCACTGTCCTCAAAACAGGCTGATGTCTTTCTTGTTCTATGAAATCCCTCCTTCAGAAATACGTATCGAGTTCTGATTGTGTAGTTTGTTTAGTGTGTTGTGATTCGATAGCTTGCTTTTAGCTTAGCTGGTGGCTGACGTATTCCTGTGGGCGGAGTTTAATCAAAAAAACTTGTCTAGTGACGTCATTAAAGCAGGAAGTAGAGGGCTGTAGTCCAAACCGGCCGTTCGCTGTAGGCTTGGAAAGGGGAATTCTGTTAATATATCGCCTGGCAGTGAACTTTGAGATTTATCATTTTACAGGTATTATTTATGCTATTATAGCAACATTACAAACTAACTAGGGTTTAAAAAATTGGATCAGAAAGAACGTGACTTTTTAAGAAGTTTTTGCCAAAATGGCTTTAATGCACTAAGAAGGTTCTGCAGCAAAAGAGTAAAATTTGTTCAATACCAATAAAATGAATTGACATTTTTGTGAAAATAAGGCATTTCAGTGAATGACTAAAAACCTTTTCATTGCCATTAAAGTGACATTACTGAAGCTAAACATGCCAGCCTAATAAAAATGCTCAATTAGAAGAAAACATGTCAAGGTGTTCTTAGAGAGTTTTACATCTAAGTTCCTCTATTATTATTTTATTAGAATCTATTTAATGACTACTGCATTGGTTTGCATGCAGTTTGGGAGTTAAAAATGATCTCAGAGGTCAATATTTAAACTCCATGTTATGATATAAAAAAAAGGTACAGGAAGGTACAAAAGTTGTCACTTGGACGTTACCTTTTCAGAAATTAAATGTGTGCACCTAAAAGGTGCATATCTGTACCAAAATGTTACATATTAGGATCTTTTTAAAAGGGTACCGTTTCAGTGAACTTTTTTCTTTTCTGAGAGAGTACAACTTGAAAATGAATTTGCAAACTGTCACTTGAAGTATTAATAGAAGTAGAAATATTGCCATCACACATTTAGTGCAATACAAAGTGATTTTTTGTATTCATAACAAATGATACAAACAATATGTTGGTTCCAAAATCACCTATACTGTTCATTCATATGTGCATAAACAGATTTTACAAATTGTCATTGGGTTAACTTATTCCTGACTGCAGGATGAACAAGACATCTCAAAGGTTGACTTCCACAATTGAATCTAATTCAAATTATAAACGCCAAAAGGATTGATCAGTAAATGTAATACCCGTCACAATTTTTCACAGCTGGTCATTTCATGCTCTCTAATTTTTATACAAAAGAGCGTTTAATAAAAGAGGGCGTGTACTTTATCTCATTATAACACTCATCTTCATTGCTGTTCCTCCATTTGCTTTCCTGTGCCGAACGGTGGAGCCACAGCGCCAGCACCATCAGGGCCAGCAGGAGCAGAGCCATAGTCAAACTCAACATCACCCCCTGCAGGATCCCTGGAGAATGATCTGCTGCTACAGGGTCAGAAAAGCATTTTAATTAACTGAAGCTTACACACAAACACAATCTAGACTCTTATTATTTAATGTAGCCATAAGGAGGGATTTCAATGCTCTTAATCTCATAAATATTAATAATCACAGCAGAGACTTACGACTGTACACAGACAGGTTAACGTAACAGTGCTGGGTTCCCAGTGGGTTGGACACAGAGCAGCGGTACAGACCGGAGGTCTGCGCAGACACATTGGCAATCTGCACAGAGCCTGTCACACCCCCTGTGTGTGTATGACACATAAGATTAGGGTCCATAATGAACACATACTTGAGCAAATATTTACATTTGCACTGCAAAAAATGACTTTCCCACTCAGTATTTATGTCTTGCCCTCAGTACAAACATCCAAAAATTCCCAAATCAAGGTGCATTTTCTCAATGAGCAAACTGACCCAAGAAAACAATACCAGCTTCTAGACAAAAAAATATACAATTCAAGTGAATTCGTGCCCAAAACAAGCAAAATTATCTGCCAATGGGGTGAGAAAATTTTACTTGAATTAAGTGTTTAAGAAAATAGAAATCTTATTTCACAATTTTTTTTCTCACCCCAGTGGCAGTAAACTTTGCTTGTTTTAAGGACAATTTCACTTAAATTGTATATTTTACTTATTTTCTTAGGTCATTATGCTGATCAAGAAAAAGCATCTTAATTTAAGAATTTTTAGATATTTCTACTGAAAACAAGACAAAAATACAAAAAAATGATTCATTGAATTTAATCAATTTTTTTAAGGTAAGTGGTTGCAATCAATCTATTCAAGCCACATTCAAACAAAAGTTTTATATTTTATTTTATGTTACTAATCTTTTTTGTTTAAATGTATAGCCTAAATAAATTGATTGCAACCACTTACCTTAAAAAAATTGATTAAATTCAATGAATCATTTTTTTCAGTGTAAAAGTCATTTTTTGCAGTGTGGCAGACGCTTTATCCAAAGACACAACTTTTACAGAAAGCATATAAACTCTCCTTGATTCTGCCATAGGCCATTAAAAAATGTGACCCAGTCTAGCTAAAGTCATTTTTTTTGTGACTTACTGTCTTCTAAACATCTTACATAAATATAACCTTAATATCTTTACTGAGTAAGGTCATCTCAAGGATTGAAATCAAACTTTGTTGCTCCTTATGTCATATTTAGATTGAGGCTTGATTCACAAATGTTTATTTTTTTAGACTGTATACACATTTGCAGGCCTGAAGTGCATTGGTCAGTATAAATGCTTTGATTATTGTAGCCTACCATCCATGTTTACTGGCAGGGTGATCTGTTCCGGTTCCAGCTTTTCCCAAATCATCTGTGGAGTAGGGAAGCCCTCCACCACCACACAGGAGAGTCTCACATTGCCAGCAGCATCAGTGTCCCCTTCCCACAGACACACAGGTAGAGATGGAGGCGCTATAAACACAAATACTGTTTAAGGGTGCTCCCATTATATAAGATTTAAAGGTGCAGTGTGTAAATTTTAGCGCCATCTAGTGGTGAGGTTGCGAATGATGCGTATGTTGTAGGATATTTAACAGTGTGTGTGATGCATGATACCCAACACTGTGAGGCTGAGTTCCCCAATGCCATGGTCTCCTGTCTCAGGTGGATTGTTGACCACACAGCGATAGACGCCAGCGTCAGAGGTCCGAGTCTCATTTAGGATGATGTCAGCGTTCCAGGGCATGCCCACAAACCCCACCCTGCCAATGAAGGAGGGGCTTTCGATTACCTGCCCGTGATCATAGACAATCACCTGCACAGACACATTCATACTTTGGCTGTTGTTGAAAACATCCCTAAAAGCATCGCAGTAACAAATTGTCGTGTTATCTAAAACCTTTTTATTTACATGTATTGTAAACACATTTTGGAGCAGCTGACATTTGACCACCTTGAAAATCTGGGTTTAAAAATATAATTTGAAAAAAAACTTTTGGGTCAAAACAAATTACTTTAAAGGGAACATTTCACATGACTTTTTTAAGATGTAAAATACATTTTTGGTGTCTCCACCATGGAAGCACATTAGTGTGGGTCCCCTCCTCAGGGACATCTAAGTTTAGCCTGATCAGTACCTGTACCTGTATAGGGGAGTCAGGATCAGAGATGGGAGTCAGAGTCCAGATGATGCTGAGACGAAATAAAGGCATCAAAGTGAAGAAAGAACAGGGCAGTGTGGCAGAATCTCCCCGCACCACTTCTACTGTAGATTCCCTTACTGTCACCCGAACGGCACCTGGAGGAGATACATCAACACTTCAGGCCATAATATATGCATGTTTTTGAGGTTACGCTGTAGTTTCATGCATTTAAAACAAACACTAAGCTCGTTTATTTGTGGTTCTGTTGGGTTGCCCTTCACCCCCGTCTTTTCATCTCAATGGCTACAGTATTCTCATTAGTGAAATGATGAATTGCACACCCACTGCCCGTCCGCCCTCACGCCTGGCTGGGTGTGTTGGAAAGCATAGTGATTATAAAGCCGTAATTACAGCTGACAGCCTCGGCGAGAACAAACACACACTTACATAAAGAACAAAGGCGTACATTTCCTCCAAAAGATCTGACCTACATTACAAGTATTTCAACCATTGTGACCTTATGAATAAGATTACATTTTGAAAAATTATTATTTGGATCAAACAATCATAACCAATGCAAATCTGGGATTTTCTTGCACATTTTACACATTCAACAGATGCTTATATTCACAGTATTACAGTGCATTACAGCGTATACACTTTTTATCAGTACGTGTGTGTTTGGGTTCAAACACATTACCTTTTGCGTTAATGTGATGCTCTACCACTGAGCTATAGGTTGTGTTATACCTCCATATGTAATGCATTGATTTCAAGAGGGTTTTATATAAAAAACATAGAGGTTGGCCTATTTGGTTTAGTTAATAATACACTGTATAAAAGTAAAAGTTGGATAAACTTAAAAAGTGCTTCAGATTTGTATGCGTTACTTAAATATTAAGGCAATCAGGTAACTTACTTTTTTAACCTGAACCAACTATCAAATTTATAAAATTACTTCATGCCTAAAATCTCAATTTTTTCAACTTAAATTTTTTCACCCTAAGGTAAAAAATTAAGTTGAAAATGTTTAAATAATTTTAAGTGTTACCATATGTAAAAAATACTTTGCTGCCTTAAAATTTTTTGTTAAATCAACTCAGATTTACAAGTCATTTCAACTTACTATAATTTATCTTGACTAGAGATGAGTTGTTATAACTACAGGTGAGTTGTTATAACTTATAAAATTAAGTTGACTTTTCTCAACTATATTTTATAAGTTGTGACAACTCATCTCTGTTGACATGACTTGCAAATCTGAGTTGAATTAACAAACAATTTTAAGGCAGCAAAAACATTTTTAATTCACCTTAAATTTTCACTTAAAGTGAAAAAATTAAATTTGAAAAATTATTAAATTATAAATTATAGAATTATTTAAAAAAAAATCAGTTGTTTCAGGTTAAAAAAGTAAGTTAGTTACCTGGTTGCCTTAATATTTTGAGTAATTCAACTTAAAGTTTTTTATTTTATTTATTTGTTTGTTTATTTAACAGAGACAATACACTAAGCATTGCTACACAGAGACAACCGATGCTGTGTGCATAGGGCATAGTTTGCAGCCCTTGTTAGGCTTTTACATAAAATCCAAACAACCAAATAAAAAATCAAGCACAATCATCACAAGAAACAAAACAACTACAGATAAACATATATATATATGTCAATGATGTGACATGAATTATTTTGTGTCTGTATGGTTTAATTAAATGTAAAAGGGTTAAAATTTTAAAATAAATTTGCAGATTACTTGCATACATTCTCTTTTTTGAGGACCCAGTCTAAAATTTCTGGTTTTATTTGCAAATAATTGGATAATTGCAAAAATGTCAATGTGGTGTAATCGGTCTGTGTCAACTGGTGTAACTAGTATTTTTTTTAATGAAAATATAATATTAATTAAAAATGTGGAATAAAATATAATCATCTAGTTTAGTGTAACATGATTTTTTTACATACATCTTTAAATCATTTGTCAGATTATGTAGAAAATGATATTTAATTTTTTTTGTTGTTGTTGTTGATTTACCGCCATCAAGGTGGATAAAATATTTAATATTTCTCATTTTTTGGCGCAATTGGTGGTTACACCATTTGACATTTTCAGGTCCATTCAATCTTACCCTTTATAAAAATGGTGGAAATGTTTTTTTATTGCATAAAATTAACATAAATACATGTGCATTGAAATAAACCTGATGCGTGCTTTTAAAACAAGTTTTTAAAAAAGATTTTTGAATTTCTAATCTTGCCAAACCGTTTTGTCACTGATCCATATACAGATAACTGTGCGTGTGTATATGTTGTACATTTCGTCATTCCTAAGCCCATTTACAACTTTATACAAAGCCACAAACAATAAAATGTGTACAAAATGTTGTCAACTAATATTTTTAATTTGAATTAACTCAAAATAAGGCAACCAGGTAACTTTTATAACTTGAACCAAAAAATCTTTTTTACAGTGTGGTTAAAAACTATGCCAAACTTGTTAGTAGAGCATTTGTGTAATGTAAAAGCACATGGGTAAAACTCCTACTGTTATTTATAGATTGAATGCACTGTGTAAGCCAAGTGCATAGATATGTGAAATGTAAATATCTCTCATAAGTTCAGCTTGTTTATTCCAAATAACAATTTTTTTTAGATATAAATTCATTTTCACAATTCAATATTCTGAATGATCAACACTCACCATATTGGAGAAAAGTGGACAGCAAGCAGAAAAGCCAGAAGAGTTTCCACCCTGCACAGCCCATAACTGATGAGATCCTTCATTCACCCTACACACATTTAAACCTCACTGCTCATACACAAGTGAGTTATTGAGCAACAAAAGAGGGGCAGATCTTTTATAACCCCAACCCCAATTAATCCAAACAGAAACTTAAAGGCATGTAAATGATGTGTAAATTTGTGAAAGAGGCGCTCAAAGTTTGAGCCAACTTAACAAGAGTAACATTTACAAATTCACAAAATAATACACCACACACACATCTCAATTACAATAGATTTATTACTCCTGCAATTAATTTATGTTTAATGTAAACTTCAAAATACCACACAAGAGCTTTATTAAAGAAAATATACAACACTGACTCTTGACATATAGAGTGGGTTAACAATATAACCACAATTGTACTGCAATGTCATGCACACTGACAAGATTCAGAAAGGCAATAATGGTCCACAATTTCCAGAAATGGTCTTCTTAGGTCACTTGGAAGGTAGGAGGGAGCCATATGATCGGGTTACAATTAACATTAGCTCTTATTGGATCATCTCATTTTAATGGAAGGCATTGGGGAGGTAGAGGCTTTAATAATAGTGAATTAATCAATTAACGACAGTAGAAGAAATAAACTCAGAAACCACAGTGGAGTGGGTTAGGTGTCAATAGCAGCTTAGACAAACCCTGATATAACTGCACATCGTACAGCACATTCATGCATACGTTACAAAATCACATACGCAAACAAATATGTATTTCTATACAAGTGCACCATCATAGTATACTTCACACTATTTTTATATCTTTACTGTAAAAGAAGCTTTGGATGTGAGATTACATAAGTCAAATAAGGTGTTATTAAATATTACTTGAAAATTATAAGATTCAAAACTTACACATCAAATAACAGAAACAACACATCTGATAACTAATATAAAGTGTATTTTAAATGTAAACAATATAATATATTATTGCAAGACAGAGACGAAACACTAGTAGAAAAGGTTGATAAATAACATCATCAGTACACCAGTGATCCATCCTGACTGTTTTGTTCTCAGCCCTTAATAAAAGCCAAAACAATATTAAATTATTCCCCCATTTGCCGACAGTAAGGGCGAGCACTTAAATAAGAACAGCCGGTTCTCTGTTCTGTCAGGTGACTCGAGCATTGACCCAAGGTCAGAGGTCATTAGCAGGAAGGTTTGTTCAAGCCGAACAGCCCTATAGGGATGTACTTAACGTGAGTGGGCCATTGAGACGCCAACTGGAAGAACTTCACATCGTTCCACTCCATTCCATCTACAGACACTAAAACATGACATGAGACATCAAATTAGTGATGCTGTAACATTAAACCGACACAAATATAATTAAGGGTTAAACAATATGGGCTTTTAAAAACGTAAAATGAACGTGGGATAATTTATTATTGAAAAAACATTTATGCACACATTTATATAATAGGTTTGAAATCCTTGTAATCTGTAAACACTGAATTAGTACCTACACTCTTGTTTGTAAACCATTGTTAGGTTAAATATGTGACCCAGTCTGTGAAAACCCAGTTAAAAATCATTTTTTTGTGATTTACATAAAACCATCATGTATATAAAGAACATTGTGTGAAAATAAAACGTTGATATCTTTTTCACAGACAGGGTCACATATGGACAAACACAACCACTGGGTTAAAATGAACCTAGGATTAATTTAATTCAATCCTTGTTGGGTTTGTCCATATTTGAATCAATAATGTCTTGGAGTATAACTACAGCGGGGAAAATAAGTATTTGAGACATCAGCCTTTTTGTCAGTAAGGGGATTTCTAAGTGGGCTATTGACACAAAATTTCCACCAGATGTCAAAGTCAAATATTAAATTCATACAAAGAAATCAGAACATTTAAGTATACAAGTTGAGTCATAATAAATAAAGTGAAATGAGACAGGGAAAAAGTATTGAACACACAAACAGAACAAGGTGCAAAATGGCATAGAATGCCAGGAGATCACCTGAAATCTGTCAGTATTGAGAGAGAAACCCTGCCCCCTATCAGTACTAATTGATATCAGCTGCTTTAGTCCTAATTGTAGCCTTTAAAGGCTTCTCATTACCCAGGAGGCACACAGAAAAGACTTTATGATGGGTAAAAGCAAAGAACTCTCTCAAGATCTTGGTAATCTTATCGTTGAAAAGCATTTGGATGGGAATGGTTATAGGCGCATTTCCAGAATGCTCAATGTTTCTGTGAGCACTGTGGGGGCCATTATTCGGAAATGGAAAGAGCATCACTTCACCATAAACCGGCCACGATCAGGTGCTCCATGTATGATACCTGTAAGAGGAGTCCAAAGAATAATCAGGAGAGCCAAGAACCACTCAGGCAGAACTTCAGGAAGACCTTGCATCAGCAGGTACTGTTGTTTCAAAGAAAACTATAAGCAATGCACTAAAACACCATGGCATTCATGCACGTTCACCACACAAGACTCCGTTGATGAACAAAAAGCATGTTGAGGCTTGGTTAAAGTTTGCGAAAGAGCATTTGGAGAAGCCCGTGGATTATTGGGAGACTATAGTATGGTCAGATGAAAGCAAAATTTAACTTTTTGACAGTCATTCTACACACTATGTTTGGAGAAGAAATGGCACTGTCCACCACCCCAAGAACAGCATACCAAAGGTTAAGTTTGGGGGTGGAAGCATCATGGTTTGGGGCTGCTTTTCAGCAAGGGGTACTGGCAGACTTTTTATTATTGAAGGCAGGATGAATAGAGAAATGTACCGGGTCATTCTGGAAAAAAACCGGGTGCCATCTACGCGAAAGCTGAAAATGAAAAGAGGGTGGACAAACACAAGGCCAAGGACACAATGAAGTGGTTTCAAAGAAAGAAAATCGAGTTGTTGAAGAAAATCTATGGAAAGAACTGAAAATCAAAGTTCATAAAAGAGGCCCAAGGAACCTTCAAGATTTAAAGACCATTTGTGTGGAAGAATGGGCCAGAATCATTCCTGAGCAATGCAGACGACTGGTCTCTCCATACAAGAGGTGTCTAGAAGCTGTAATCACCAACAAAAGCTTTACTACGAAGTATTACATAAAGTTTGTTCAATACTTATTCCCTGTGTCATTTAGCTTTATTTATTATGACTCAACTTGTATACTTAAATGTTCTGATTTCTTTGTATGAACTTAACATTTGGCTTGATGGCTACATCTGGTGGAAATTTTGTGTCAATAGCCCACTTAGAAATCCCCTTACTGATAAAAGTGCTGATGTGTCAAATAAATTTTTCCCGCTGTATATCAGGAATACAAGTTTGGGTCAGGGCTATTTATTCGACCAATGGCAGATGAGAGGAAACCTATATTTTATATAATATTACCCAGCAATTAAAACAGCAATGATCTTGGAAATGTTTGTTTAGATGTTAAAAGCACAGTATTGATCTGTACCTCTTAGACTGGTTTGTTGATTTTTGGCTGAGCAAATAAGTCTGGTGATACCCTCAATGATCTGGCTCTTTGACTCAGTGTCTCTCTCTTTTGGCTTCTTGCCGAGAAAGATGGTCGGCACTGGGGACACACAAAATAAGCTATTAAATGTGAGGAGAATACAAAAAGATAAGCTAAAATAAAGTTAGAGGAAAGAGAGTGTGGACGAGAGAAATACAGGCATAGAAAACAGTGCTGGAAGAAAGAAAACACTGAGTCATCTTCAATAAAAAAGTGAAGCCTTTATACAGCCTGAAGCAGCATTTACAAGCCATTACCATACTGCTGCCGTTTATTTCCAAAGTAACTCCTGAAACTTTCCATTACCTTCATATTGATGTATTATAAAATGTATCTTTTATTAACTACATACTGCAGGTTCTCAATTACTGTAAATGTATGAAACCAAACACCCTATTTTATTCAATTTAAGCTCATAAATGTCCTATACATTGTATAACATATTCCAACGAGTAAACCATGTAAACTTTCACTTATGAGGTTTCATGCTTTAAAAGCAACCAGCAGACAGCTTGTGGACAGCTTTCTGTAAATCTTATGGATCATATCACCTTTCTTGTTCTTCTCCTTGGTCACCACAGTCATGGACATGGTGTTGGTGCAGGTCTGGAGATCGACTGAACCAGAACCGGGCAGCCGGCTGACCTGTAAGGATCTGAAAGCACACTTCAGCGTGTTCTTATTGCCCATGTCTTTCCGCTCTCCGTCTTTGCGCTTCTCGGGCCCTGAAGACACCCAGTAATCCACCTGCAGTCCAACAGCATCCACCACGTGTGACATAATGGGGCTCCTACATTAAAGAATTGATTTAGAAACAGAATTGGCTTTAAATGGATGAGACATTTATTTAAAGCGATAATATGGGGGAAAAAAATATTTTTACTGTATGAAACATATATGTAGAGTATATAATTAATGGACAGCACACACATACCCTAAAGCAGCCAATCCACCAGTTAGTGATGGTGATGGAGGAGGCGTAGAGGAGTCTTTTATCGTCCCAGCAGGAGATCCATGAGCAGGAGGAGACATGGAGGGAACCGCCAAGCATAAAGGCAAACCTTCCTCACCATCTCCACCTTCAATGGGACAAATAACTTTAGTCAAGTTATTAGTAACCAAAATATTACCGGTAATAATTGCTATGGTATGTTATGTCATATGTTATGTTATATAATACATGTTGTTATTTGTTATATTATGATATAATATCCTATATGTTATGTTATGTTGTGTTACATGTTGTTTTGGGTAAGACAAACTACATCCTCAGGTCTCAAACATTAGAGAAAATATCTCAGGAAAACCTCTTGTCAAGTCTATAGAATTGCATTGTTGCTGAGAAAATCAACAGATGTTTGTGTTATACTGTTCTGTATTTTCAGATATTAAATTAATATTTAGTTTACTAATATTTAACTCTAGGACACTAGATAAACAGTTAGCAGTAACTATGACTGAGATTATTTGGTATAGCAGTCATAAAATGACTGGTTTCTTAAAATATTCTTGTAAAAATAAGTTATTAATCATTGCTATCATTGTATAATGTAGAAAATATTTCTCTGCTGTCATTATTTCCAAACATTTTATGCCATGCATTTATGCCTCCAAACATGTTAATAATGTTAGGTATGATGAAGATTATACTTAAATATTTTTAAATACATATTTACACAAAGGACATTGTTGTATAGAAGTGTTGCACACTTCTTGCACACAGCAGGCTTTAAAAAAAACTCAGCAAAAAATGGGGGGTCTGTGCCGCAGTAAAACTTTATGTCTATCGACAGAGAAACGAAGAAAGCCTATGTTTGATCACAAAAATGTTGTCATGTTTTGTCAGGATTGTCACATGTACGCAAAAGAAAAAACAAATCATTGTTGCATTCAGTGGCACTCATAATTATTCTTATTTTCACCAGAAAAAAATTAGGCTAGTGGAAATGCTGATTGGCTGGTAACTTTAGAGTTACCAGCCACATTGGCTGGTGGTCAAAAAAGTTAATTTAGAACCTTATGTTACGTGTTCCATGCGTTATGTTTTAAATGCTATGTGTTATATGTTATGTTATGGATTTTATGTTATGTTAAATGTAATATGTTATGTTTTATATGTTATGGGTTATATGTTATGTTATGTTACATTATGGGCCCTATCTTGCACCCAGCGCAATTGACTTTGTCAGTGATGCATGTATCATTCGTATTTTGCACCGGCACACAGCGGGTTTTTCCCTCCACAGACGCACGTCGGCAAACTAGGGAATGAACTTGCGCTCCCTGGGCGGTTCAGCGCAAAAAAGGAGGCGTGTTCCGACGCAAACCATCCCTGATGATATTTTGCAGTTTTAAAAAACAATTGCGCCACTGCCAGAAAAAACTAGTCTAAAGTCAGTGGAGCGTTGCGCGTGGTTCATTATGCTATTTTAAGGGCGCATGCTTGACCATAATGTATAGCGTGCACAACGCGCACACACTTTGCTTATCTAATCTACACAGATGCAACAGTTATTTTTGCAAATCATAAATTGTTACAATAAAAAATATTAACACATGAAATAAGGGAAATCATTGTGGTGAGCATTGTGGTGATAGTTTTTATTTATTTTGTTTGGCTGCGTTAATAAATCATCATGCAAATAACGATTAAAATATTTTCATAAGTTTGTTGTGTGGCTGTATAACGTTTATTTTATGTAAATAATAATTAAAATGTTTTTCATAAAAACCCTAATGTATGTGAACTTGATTTGTAAGTGTACTTTGGGGTTGGACTGCTTTAACCGACACTGGGCCCTCAAAGTCAACAAAAATTGAGCAGGACCAAAACATTTTACAGCGGATCGCTTTGAAAAATGTTAAGCGACGGCATCAAGTATAACCGCAGCAATGACAGTGTTCTTAATATGACAAAGTAAGTGTTTTGATTAATGACATTAATGTTTATATTTTATCAGTGTATACCACTGTTCAACTAAATGAATATAAAATGGCAAAGATGAATGCACATTTATACATTGATTGAATAGATTTCGTGGAAAAAATAATTCGTTTTTATAATAAATCTTTAAAAATCAAGTTATGGATTTGAATTGCAGGTCTATTATTTGATTATTTTTCTGTAAACCGCACACCTATCTTTTCAAATGTCTTAAAAATTCCGCTTCGCGTCGTGCCGCATTACCACCTTGGTGTGCATTATTTTCAAATAATTCAAAGGACCGGAGTCAATTATTCCGCTTATACCACGGTTACCACAAACATTGCTCTGGTGTCTATTTTTAAGACATTTGAAAAGATAGGTGTGCGGTTTACAGAAAAATAATCAACACCCATAGAACATTTCTCAGCCAATCAGAATGCAGCATTCAACAGACCCGTGGTATAAGTTTTTATAACCTACAGATGCTATGTGAAAGGTTGTAACAGAAAATAGTGGTTTTCATCTTGTCACTTTCTTGGTATAGAAAACACGTTTTTACCGAAATTTGTCAAAATGGATTTATTGCGTTTTGGAACTAAACTCTTCAAATATATGTTGTTGTTATTTTATGTATTGTTTTGCGTCACATGTATTATGGTATATGTTATGTTAGCCAACTGGTACACAACAAACCTGAAGATCCTGGGCTGGGCTCCACTAATCCCACCTTAACAACCTATTGCAAGGAAAAAACAGGTTTCCATTTGTGATTAAAGCTGCAATGTGTAACTTTTCTCCTTTTCCCACAATCGGTTTCAAACACGAAATTGATTGCAGGTTACTTCTTATATTCTAATACTTTATATACGACCTGACAGCTCAACATTAAATAATTTAGCTTTATAAATCAACATTAAACAGCTTAACATCAAACTGGGGTACAATATGCATGTTTATGTACTTGCTCAAAAATTAATATGTGTTTATTTTAAACCACAAAAATTACAGATTGCAGCTTTAAATCTCAATGATGTGTGGTAGTTGCAAAATAATGATCATGAATATGAATACTGAATATGAACTGTATATCATTTAAAATCTACTCACCCCCACGAACGGAACAAAATTTTGGTTGGAGTCATCATCTTGCCTGGAAATGCAAAAAGCAGCTGAAACGACTCCAGTAAAATGAATGCATTAAAAATGAATAAGGCCGTAAAATTTTACAGCAAATGTACTATCAGCCAAAATGCTTCAGCTGCAGTCTCACGTCTTGTGCTTGCAGGTCAGCATGGCTTCAGCAATGGGCAACTGATGGGTAACTGTGGAATTATTGATGTATTGTAGGATTCGTCCCAACACATCCACAATATCAGCAGAGGATGAGACTGAAAATACAAAATACATCTCCAATACAGATGCCAAAGCAATACATCCAGTGTCTAAGATAAACACTAGGAAAATTTGACCTAGAACTGTTAAACACCACTGATCCATAGTCTAGATAAGTGCTGATCATGTGACTAGGTAAAAATCAATAAAAAGTTCAATGCAGTTCAATGAAATGCATTATTTACCCATCTGAGGAGGCTCAGTACGGCTGAAAAACTCTCTCCATGCTGCGTCTAGAAAGGAAGAGCTGTAGTGGTTGTCCAGAGTACCCAAGTGTTTGGCCACAGGGTGAGAACCTGTAAATACACCAAGGATATTCATAGCTAATTTGCATGCCACATGAATGAATACACGTGATCAGTCACATACAAAACTCTAATCTTTGAACAGATCCATCATGGTGGTCCGTCTGAGGGCCTTATAGACCATCTCATCCAGCTCTAAACTAGTCAAATATTGTGTTTAGGATTCCAATACGCACCTAAAGGAACCAGAAAGAATTTCATGTGGCTCAGCCAGTCAGACGTCTTGTTGGCGAGCTGAGAAACAAAGAACCTTAAGATGGCCCCTAGGTAACTCTGACCTCCAACAGCAACCACTTTCACTGGTTTGGGCATGATGGAGTTACAGTTGCAGCTGTGACCAAGAAGACATATGGTTTCTATAAAACTAGTTAAGTTATTTTTTTTTACAGTAGCATAAAACCAGATCAACAATATGATTCAAATCATCAAACATGAATGACATTAAAGGTGACATAGAATGATTGAACGGGGTATTTATCCTTGTTCTGTGATGTGACATGTAGACAAAAATGTTTTTGTTTGGGTCTGTAATGCCTTAGAAGCTTCCTAAAAACCTCACTCAGATAGCTCTATTAGGGTGGGGGATTTTAAACAAGTGGTTTTGCACCTATTTGGCCCCCCTACTGGCTTAACTTGCAATCTCATTACTGATTGGCTGACTTTGCTGCCACTCAAAAAATGTAGCCAATTATTAAAAGTGGAGGGGCAGTTAGATGCCTGTGATGTCATAAGCATCAGTTTTTCAGATTGGGCCGTTTTCTGGCTGACATTTCTAAAAGAGGAATTTCTGTGAGACTGAGATGTTTAGCATGTCTAGCACTTTTTGTATGTTCATGAATGTGGGTAGACTACCATTATTCAACAAAGACAAGGTAAAAATGGTTTTTCATTCTCTGTCCCCTTTAAATATTATTTGACAGCTTGCCATCACTAGAGTTCATGTCAGTTCACATCTGTGTTCAATCGTACAGCTTCTGTGACACTTACAATTTTTGTATGCGTGTGAGCAAGGCAGAGAGGGCGGTCTGGATTTCTGATCCGGAGCAGGTGCAAACCACCGGCAGCTTCTGTGCCTGGAGCAGTTCACCCACATACTGCACACAGAGTATATACAGGGAATCAAACACTGCAGCATAACCTCAGAAATGATAAAAAATATAACACATTTCCATTTGGCAGGCATTTTATCCAAAGCAACTTAGAGTGAATTCAAGTCTTAAGTTTTAGCAGTTGATAATTGAGTTGTTAACACAATTTTCTACCAATTGAGCTACAAGTCCTGGATGCTGATTGGTCAAAACAGCATCCCAGCTGTTTTATGTGTCATTTCTCCATGTATTTTAAGCATTTCAGTCCAGTGTCTGCAAACCTCAGGAGTGACAATAAAGTCACCCAAAAACAATGGTCTGCGAGCATGCCAAAACACAGGGAAGATGTGATTAAAAATCAATACTTTTGAATTGTTCCTAAAATACATGTCAAAATTGTGTTGTTTAAAAATTATTATACCACAGGGCTGAATGCTTTATTCAGATTAGTTGAGAAATGATGCAAGGGTATGCATTATTCTTTGATAAACGCACACTTAACCTGTCAAATGTGGGAACTGTGGTATAAGTGTAATAATTGGTCCTTTGAATTAATTAAAAATAATGTACACCTGCGGTGTAACTTTGCTTTGGTCGTGCTGCATTTCAACCTTGACGTGCTTTATTTTTTAAAGGTGACATAGAATGATTGAACAGGGTATTTATCCTTGTTCTGTGATGTGACATGTAGACAAAAAATTTTTTGTTTGGGTCTGTAATGCCTTAGAAGCTTCATAAAAACCTCTCTCAATAGCTCTATAGGGTGGGGGATTTTAAACAAGTGGTTTTGCACCTATTTGGCCCCCCTACTGGCTTAACTTGCAATCTCATTACTGATTGGCTGACTTTGCTGCCACTCAAAAAATGTAGCCAATTATTTTAAAGTGGAGGGGCAGTGAGATGCCTGTGATGTCATAAGCACCAGTTTTTCAGATTAGGCCATTTTCTGGCTGACATTTCTAAAAGAGGAATTTCTGTGAGACTGAGATGTTTAGCATGTCTAGCACTTTTTGTATGTTCGTGATGAATTCGGGTAGACTACCATTATTCAACAAGACAAGGTAAAAATGGTTTTTCATTCTCTGTCCCCTTTAAATAATTCAATGGCCTGTCGTCAATTATTCATAACATAAAAACTTGTTTTCTTTGCAGTATTCAAGATCTGAAAATGTTCCGCCATTTACATTTTCAGTAAGTAGATGAAAATAAAAATCATTTTATTTTTATTTTAAATTTGACAGGAATGTTGTTGGTAGTTGACAGAATGAAACAAAAATTATAATTTTACTTAAACACATACAGTGGCAAGAAAAAGTATGTGAACCTTTTGGAATTTCATGGTTTTCTGAATACATGTCACAAAATGTGATCTGATCCTCAAGTCAAGGGTATTGACAAACATAATGTATCTAAAAATAATTACACAAATTCAGATCTTTCATGTCTATATTGAAAACAACAAAAAAACCTCATCGTGCTTGTGGAAAAAGTATGTGAACCCTTGAGTTAATGACCTAAAAAAAGCTATTTGGTGTCATGTTTTAGCACACGTTGAGTCTTATGTTTGATAATATGTTTGGAGGTGTGGACTACAGCTACTTTGACTGATAAAAAACCCTCAAATTTTTGTAGTTTTATGACAAATTTATTTAGAAAACCATGAAATTCACATACTTTTTCTTGCCACTATACCTATAAATAGTACATTTACAAAAACTAAAAATAGGCTTGAAGTGGTCTCGTAATTATTTCGGCAGCTGTATATACATATACATCACACCATCTTATTACTGTACTTCATGATGCCTTGCAATTTTGATTAAACTTTTAGACCTTTAGAATCAATATAAATTTAACAAGCTACAGAATGTCCTGTCCTGTAGAAAGATGAGGGCGATAATGGATTGATATACCTGTCCTTGCCAATCGCAGCAGTTTACCAGTATGAGGCTCTCAGGAAGAGTGCTGTCAGACAGCAGAATCTGGTTGAGCTGGTCGTATACGATCTTCCTCGGCATCTACATTCAAAGAACAGAATGACTGAAAATATCTCTAAAAAATGCTGGGTTATTTTTATCCTAGCGCTGGGTCAGAAAGGAACAAACCCAGCCACAGGGTTAAATTAACAACAGAAAATGTTTATATTTGATCCAACGCTGGGTTGAAAATAACTGTTGGGGTATAAATTAACCTATGCTGGGTTGTTTTAGCCCAAAATGCAGTTTTATGGATGTTTTATAATATAAATTAACCAAAGAGTTGGGTTTATTCCTTTTTGACCCCAGCATTTTTAGAAACTACATCATCAGCATGTTTCTTTATTAAGAGCCATTTAATGTAGCCGTACATTCTGACAAAATCAAACCAACATAAAAATCATTAGGGGTGCAACGATATATCGGCCGATGATGCTTGCTATAGACGGTTTCAGAAGTAACAACATAAACAAGCGGCTGTCGCGCTCCGCACGTAACTTCAGGTAAACTCCGCGAAGAATAAATAACAACAAACTTCTTTAAACGTAGTTTATTTATATAAGCAGCAAAAAAAACAACAACACATAGATTACCTAGGAAACCAAATCATTTGTTATTTTCGATGAGGGATTTGTTCAAGAGATCAGTTTAGCAACTAGTCAGACCATTAAAAAAACAAAACCGGAAGTAAAGTTCGGATCCAGACGTGAATCACGTGCGTCCGATGAAACCGTCTATACTTCTCAATGAATTACGGTGAAATGCTGCTACATCCAAAAGGCAGAGGGCGCTCTCGTGCAGAAACTCAATATGCGCTGTAGACGAAGAACCATACGCACGCAGCTATGACAAGCAGCTCCAGGAAATGGCTTAAGGATATATTTATATTGCTGTTCTTCAAACCTTTTCAGGTATTTTCATGATAATAAAGAATTTGTATAATGATTATGTTTGACGAGTGTTGCTTTTTCAAATGCATGTTATAAACGACTCAAACTAACAGTGATTTCAGCTCGATAAGGACTTGATCAAAAGGCGTAGAAAATGAAATAGCTGTGAATAATATCGGCAGTGTGATTCAGAATAGTTATCAGTCAAGTATTATTAGTGTATATGCACAACTGGCGCAACGTCATAGAATGTCTCTGAACAAGTTCACGCCCACTTTTGGGGGAAAACAGACTAGACCTTCCATTGACTTCCATTCAAAATAGCGAAACAAAGCAACGTTCGTACACAGCCGGCAGGCGCAAACAACCTATGAAATCACTCAGATTAAACATGTTGAGTAATTATATGTCCACCCTGCCTGCCATAGAGGGCGAAAGATACATTAACATATTTAATTGGTCAATATAAAAACATGTCCCTTTCATTCTCACAGCGTCAAATTTGTGTTACAACGCTCCCTATTGGCAAGAGGTGTCTTACCCGGACATTTACTCGTAACTCATCGAGTCAACAGGGAAGACAGTGAATGATTTTACTTCGTATTTGAATGTTACTTCGTATTTATATATTATGTCTTTATATTTAGAGTACTGAGTGCACTTTTCCGTCCAGCCATACAACTAACTAGCTTAGCGATATTTACAGCAATCACTGGATAGCGTTGTTACACAAATTTGACGCTGTGAGAATGAAAGGGACATGTTTTTATATTGACCAAATTAAATGTGTTAATGTATCTTTCGGGCTCTATGGCAGGCAGGGTGGACATATAATTACTCAACATGTTTAATCTGAGTGATTTCATAAGTTATTTACGCCTGCCGGCTGTGTACGAACGTTGTTTTGTTCCGCTATTTTGAATGGAAGTCAATGGAAGGTCTGTCTTTTATCCCCCAAAAAGGGGCGGTGACGAAATTTACAGTCAAGTTCCCGGATGTGCCGGTAGTCCGTATAAAGGCATTTATCGGTGCACCCCTAAAAATCATATATGTTTTGTCTAATAAATCACATTATTGTACAGATGTTTTGACAATGATTTCCAACTGATCAACATTTTGGGCAAATATGGGCCGTACCTCCACCAGACACCTGTCGAAAGCAACCATCACAAGAATAAATCAGTAAACTAATGAATAACATTTTTAAATATTAAACACCTTATTATTATAAACTTCAGATAGAGCCACACTTGAAAAAAGCGCAACCATTTGCCTTTAAGACTCTTGTATCGCGGAAGCATCTATTTTTGTCTCACTAACAGCAAGTGTTTCACAAACATTTGATAAAGAACAGTAGAGAGGGAAAACGAAAATACGTTTTAGTGAAATGTATCAAATATTTACTGAACCGCAGGGAGAATTATAAACAGCACTTTTATCATAATGGCTCCCACAGAATGAACCGCTATATGAATCATGCCAGATCCACCACTGAGTTACATAAGACGAATTATCACCCACTCGCTCTTCTGACAACACACCCACCCGAATCCTCCCGTACCAATCCTCACACGCTGCCTAAATGAATCACCATATTCTCTGCTTTGCCCTCTCCTCCAAACACAAACAACTTCCCGAGCAGAAAGCCCTTGGGTTATCGATTCGGCTAAGCTTCAGGCAGAGCAACTTAAGGACAATAAAGCTCCAGGCTAAGTGCTTGCTATACACGTAAGGCTTTTACCTGAGGGGTAAGATTGAGTTCGGCGCATCTCTCGCTGTCCGTGCTGTTGGTGCGCTCACTGACTGGTTTGGACAACTGTCTCTCTTTCATAGGGGTCCCTCGCTTCAATTTGGGTGTATGACCACCATCCAACCTGGGGAGAATTTTTTAATGCTACCCTCTGTTTATCGAAACGTGTACAATAAGAATAAGATCAAGCAACAATACTATTTAAGAAAAAATATATATTTACACTATTTTGAATAAAGCATATCTCAGTTAAAGGATACTCCAGCCACTGACCTGGGTGAAGGCATGTTTGTGCTACTGCTTCTCTGTGGGGTCCGCGGCCTCTCCGCCACAGATACAGTGATGCTCGGGGTCCCATCTCCTATAATCTCCACTTCACTGTGTTCCTACAGCATCAACCTCTCAATAAACACTAGTCCATCGGCTTACAAAGGATAAACAAGGTATTACTACAGACTACATGAGAGAGAGAGAAAACAATCTCACCAGTGCGTCCATCTCTGCGAAAGCATCATCCAGGTGTGCGCTCGGGGAACGCGGGATTTTAACACATTTTCCAGGCTGTTCACCCTTCTTAATGAGAGAAAATGGAGAGGACGACATAGCAAGAGATGAAACGTAGTGAGCATCGATGCGCCCTACCCGAGGTGTCAAGAATTGGAGAAACGAAATGTTAAAGATGTTTACATTTAAAAGAGGTTACTGTACAACAAAAACATCCTGCAAGTGTCAGAACACAAAACTAATTCCAAGTTTAAAATACAGTGTGAATTATTTATTTCTACCCATCTGAAATGCACTTTGAATGCTACAGTCACTTCTGTGCACTAAAACAACTACACTTACATGAAGAAAAATGTTAGAAGACAATTTTGTAATATACAACAAGGCATTAAAAGTGCAATGTGAGACTTTTAGAAGTATCTCTTGACAGAAATGCAATATAATATACATAATTGTATTATCATGACATAATGAACTGTATTGTTTTATTAACTTAGAATGAGCCGTTTTTATCTACATACACAGCGGGTTTCCTTACATCACCGCTATGTTTCTACAGTAGATTTAAAACTGTTTTACAGAGTGCGTTTTGTCCCTATGATATCTCAAACAACGACATGTTCGTTCTGTGGCCCCTCACTGGACCTTTAATTCATTGAATACATTCATTCATTTAGAAGATGCTGTTATCCAAAGCAATTTACAAATGAAAGAGCATTAAACATTATTAAACAAATCTTTGTATCATTGTAAATGTGATGCAATGTTACTACAACACAAAGTAATATAAAATAACATCAACGATAAGGTTAAATATATAAAGCAAATCTAAGTGGTGCTAAACTATATTTCTCTAAGAAATACTTACAGGACTCAGCTTGTCTTTGCCAAGGCTGCACCTGCTGTGCAAGCTACCAACCTCTGTCAGAGAGCTGGACTGTGACATTCCTTCAAAAAATGGCCTAATGCAAAAAAAAAAATAGAGATACTTATTAAGATGTAGGCCGTTTGCTTACACCAGATATCTTATGCGTTCGATGATGACGTTTCCACCGAGCATTTTAGCCATACACAGTTTGTATATTCTTGAATTCAATTTGAGATTGAAATATGCCATTTATATACTGTGCTTTCATTATTATAGATAATATAGACGCAAGGAGGACGTTTTGTCACAAAACAATATGAAGAGCTCAGATGCAAAAGCCACTAAAGGGATAGTTCACTTTAAAATGAAAATTCTGCAATAATTTACTCATCCTCATGTTGTTCTAAACCTGTATGAATTTCTTTTTTCTGATGAATACTTCCAAAATATTTTTTCCTACTATGGAAGTCAATGGTCACTGTGTGTTTGCCATCATTTCTCGGAATGTCTTCTTTTGTGTTCGTCAGAGGAAAGAAGTTCATTCAGGTTTGGAACAACATGAGGATGAGTGAATGATGACAGAATTTTCATTTTAAAGTGAACTATCCCTTTAACCGAATGCTCTCGGCACGTATTATATGTTTATCAAATACTTTTGCTTTAAATCCACTTCATCCCGACATTAGGCCATTCAGAAATACCAGTTTGTTGGCAGAATCCATTAAAAACATAGTAAACAGAAGAAAAATTGTATATACAACGGTGCGCATACATCAAGGTGCAAGAGTTAACTTGTATAAAGGAATTTTACAGAATATATTAGGATTTTCCGTTTTTAACTGTTTTTTTTATTTATAATTTTTCATTTATTTAGAAAAGATATATAAAAAGTTATATTAGAATATTTAGAGTACTTTTATAAATAAAAAGTGACTGGAGACTTTTAAAGGGAAGATTTGTTGCATGTACTTAGAGGGTTTTGCAGCGAAAGACAGTCAAATTAGTTAAATAACAATGCAATGACTAAAGTGACATTTGTGAAAATAAAGCATTTCAGTTACTGACTAATAACCTTTTTTATTGCCATTACAGTGAAATTACTAAACATAAACATAAGAGCATGAGAAAAATGCTAATTTACAAGAAAACATTTCCAACGCAACTTAAGAGGGATTTGCATCATTTCACGCATTCGCATTAACATGTAATCAACAGAGAATGACATATACAGCATATTTGGCGAAATTGGCGTGCTGTCCGATGGGAGGGTTGCGAGCTCGGAATTTTAGTTTGAACCCAGAGTCCCCCCCTCCCCTTAACTGGAATAGATGTACTAGCTGAGAGTGAGGCGATGGGGTGGAGGACAGATTCTGCAAAAACTGTCACGGGACAGAGGTGAGGGACAGCTATATATTTTATCTAGGGAAGGTTGTACCTGAGGATGGGTTTGGGCGTGCTGTGTATACTGTCTGTGTCTTCCAGCTCTGGTCCACTGTCACTGGGGTTATACCTCTCTAAACTGTCATAGAGCTCATCCAGGCCCTCTTCAACATCACGGATATGCTCCTGGGACACATGGTCCTCCAAATCAAAGCCCACCTGCATGCATAATATTACTCATCAAACAGACTTCTGCATGGGTACTGCAATACTGATAAACCTGTAGCTTGAGAGAGAACAGTGAGGTAGTGATCAACTTATAACACACCTTACATAATCGGAAAAATAAAGTGTTACTCATTGCACCATAACATCAGTCACTTTTTAAACCAAGTAAAACGTGCTTATACACAAATGTTGTAGGAGTTGCCGTAGCATATGGCATTGCAGGAACTGCAGTACTGCAGTTTTAAAGATTTTGTCATGCTTATCAGTGCATAACATTTTTTGGCTTTCAGTTAGAATATGTTAACCTTAAGTCCGGAGTATAGTCATGGTCGAACGCACCGCCTCACAAAGTATTCCTGTACACAGACACTCAACAAATGCACATTGCGCCAAAATGCAATGCATCTCCTGTGCTACAAATTACATTCTATATACTAATAACGAGAATTGTACACGTAAAAAATTTACAATACTTTGGCCTTTAAGGATATCTAAAAACTAGTATGCTTCAAAACATTGACAAAATTCACATTTAGAAGATAAATGTCTCTTATTTCCACTAATGCAGATCAGTAAAAAGCCTATTGGCTAGTTTAAAAGGAGGAGTCAACCAATATGCCCCACCCTAACTTCCTGTTTCAGTAGAAATTAAAGCAATTTAACGTTACTTTTCATAAAATGTATCATTGTAACAAAATGAATGTCTTCTCATAAGAACTAAGGCATTATTGTAAAATACTACCTTAGAAAGCAACATTCCTCAACATGATAGGCTTACGATATGTAATTAAACTACACTAACTGACAAGAGATCAAAGCGACATAAAGTTCATCCAGCCTTAGAGACAAAGTGATGACTTCAGCTACAATTTGACGTTGAAGTATGAAGGGAAACCAGAAAGATAGGATGCATGAAATGACCCAAAGGCTGCAATTACCTCATCTGACACTTTGAACCATTTCAACACAGCCAAAAGCTTCTGTCTGATGTTAGGTTGCTGGATTTAAAACACAAACACCTTGTTAGAAAGAAAACAGGACAGTCAGAAGCAACAATAGGAAACAGACACAAATTAGCAGCGTATCTGGCTGAAAAACGGCAGGGAAAAAATAGCAGCAAGCAGATAGAAAAAACTGTCACAACATGCAGTGATCTGGCATAGGGACCACAGCGTGTCAGCTAGAATAAAGAGCGCACAAGAAAAACAAAGCAGAGTAGAGAAGGCATCTGGGAAGAGGAAGCAGAAAATGTGTTCACAAGACTCGACCCGTGAGATTAAATACGACTGCAAGAATTTCAGCATCTGCCGCTATACGACTAAACAACATCGGTTTGGCCAGCATGAGGAAAGAGAGCAAATCTGCTTTTATAAACCTGCATTAAAGGGGACATTTCACAATACTTTTTTAAGTTGTGAAATAAATCTCTGATGTCCCCAGAGTACGTATGTGAAGTTATTGCTCAAAATATCACATAGATAATTTATTATACCATGTTAAAATTGTCACTTTGTAGGTGTGTCCTTTTAAATGCAAATGAGCTGATCTCTGCACTAAATGGCAGTGCCGTGGTTGGATAATAAGCCCCTTAATCTGCACTATCCCCTTCTGACATCACAAGGGGAGCCAGATTTCAGTGACCTATTTTTTCACATGCTTGCAAAGAATGGTTTACCAAAACTAAGTTACTGGGTTGATCTTTTTCACATTTTATAGGTTGATAGAAACACTGGGGACCCAATTATAGCCCTGAAACATGGAAAAAGTCAGATTTTCATGATATGGCCCCTTTAATGTTACTTACGTTACTAACTCTGGTGATGGATGCTGTTGAAGGTAATTTACGACGAGGTTTCTTCTTTCTTAGTTCATCATCGTCATCGTACAGGTACTGGCCAAAAACAAAATTTTATCCTTTAAACCATCTTGATGATCATAATAGAACAGAATAGAATCATTTTCATCTCTGGATTAACTATTTAAAGGGATACACCAGGCAAATATCTAGGGCTGGGTAAAAATATCTATTCATCAACGCATTGCAATTATTTGTTTCTCAATTCAATATCGATTCATCAAATCTTATGAATCGATTCAGCCCACTGGCCAGTGGTGGCGCTGTAGGCAACACTCTAGTGAGAGCGTTCAGCATTGTACAAGATCAAAGATATATACACTAGTGCTGCGTCCAAACCGCCTACTTCCATACTATATAGTACGCAAAAAGCAGTAGGCGAGACGAGTAGTATGTCCGAATACATAGTATTCGAAAAACAGTATGCGAAAAGTACCCGGATGACCTACTACTTCCGGTTAGACTTTGCAGTGTGTCATCACCGCCACCACAGTCTCTCAAAATCCTGTGGAGAACACTGTAAAAATATTCTCAGGTACTTAATTACTTGTGTATTTACTTATTACGTAATCGATTTCGAAGCAAATAAATCAATATTGAATTGAAGCCTCAAGAATCGAACCGAATTGAAAATTCGTAACAATACCCAGCCCTACAAATATCAAAATGACCCCATGATTTACTCACCCTCAAGCAATACGAGATACATATGTCCATCATATTTGAAGGTATTTTAGTAAATATTCTTGCTCTTCCAAGATTGATTATGGAAGAAAATACAATCAGGGAACAACTTCTGACTTTAAACCCCAAATAAGTGCATTCATACTTCACAGAGGTTATCCGGCAATGACGCCATCTTGGATTCACGCCAGAATTTTAGTGTAGTAAGCGCTCGTTGCCATGGGTACGTTGGGCAGTGTCTCTCATGAATAGCTTGAGTCCAAGATGGCGTTGTTACCAGAAGCTAGTTATTATAATTTATAATAATATAAGTTTAAAATATGGATATCTTCTTAGAAAATTGCATTGGTTACCCTCAGACGACCTTTATTAACCCCTTGGAACGTCTGAAAATGATGCATGCATGACTTCAAAGTCAAAAATGGTTCCCTGATACCCGTTCAAAAGCTCGGAAAAGCAAGGAAATTTCCTAAATTAACTTCAAATATGTTCATCTGAAAGATAATAGACATATGCATCTCGGATTGCTCGGATTTTAATACTTGGCTGGAGTATCCCTTTAAACCTGAGCTTTCAATTTCCAGCACTTGAACTATATTTCCTCTCTCTCCTTTTCTCTGCTATGGTAAAAATAATAAATATCTTATATTATCTGATGTCTACAAAACAGTGCTTCACTGTTCACTTTAGCCTAAGCATACTAGGCACTGCTATAATTATCCAAACAGTAAATGGGCACAATGGATGAATTTCAAAATCAATGTCTTTAATCTGCCAGGCCTCATATAAGTACCTGCTCCTGTAGTTGGTCATCGCTGGCATCCTGCTCCGACGAATAACTTTCCTCTTCCTCCTCTGAGTAATTATCAATGTCTGTTGAGCGACCTAAAAGAACACAAGAACACAATACAACCATATAAGAGACAAAAGCTAACAGAAAGTGCCCTAAAAATAAAAAAAAAACATGACTTTTTATAACTTCTCGTTAGCTGCTTTAAACTGGATATAAGATTAAAGTGTGTCACTCTCTTACTAGACAGCTTGGCCTTTGGTCCCTCTGGGTCGATGGGTTGACTGGAAAGGGAATAGACCCTGATCTCAGCGACAGGAACTGCTGTGTCCTTTACTGTTGTGTGCAAACCTAAAATCTGAGCTCCCTCCGTGGGGTGCTGCATTACCTGTTGAAAAAAAAATATCAAAGCAATAAATTTGACCATCAGTGGAAGAAAACAGGCAAGATTTTGCTTAAATTAAGCTGTTGTCATCATGTATGAATTATTCGATATTTGTAAAGTGCCTGAAGGCTTTAGTTTCTCACCTCAGCCATATTAATATGTCCTAATGCGAGGGTCTTATAGCCCAGTATAGTGCGATTCTTGTACCTCTTGCGTCTCTGCAGCATAATCTGAAGTTTATTAGCATCTCTCTTCAAAAAGTGTGGATACTGAAGAAGATATTGGAACAGAAACCTTATATTTAAATTCAATTCATTACAAAAACAAGGAAAAACTTGCTTGGGATACAGCAATACCTAATATGTAATGTACAAATGCTAATTTGATATAAGTTTAAGCCATAGCACACTTAAAAAGTTAACCTGAAGTGTGAAGGTCAGCTGAAGATCAGTCTCTGTAAGGCCAGCACAGGACAGCATGATTTCATTAGACCGCAAAATACGCTTTGAGCCCTAAAAAGCCATTTACAATCATTAGTCACATAAACAAAGACAACCTAGTTTTTAAATAAAAAATAATAAACGACAGGTTTAGATTTGGAGGTTGTAAACCAGTAAATCAAGTGTATTTACCTGAAGTTTCACAGCAATGACAACAGATGTAAGATCTCTGTCCAGCTCCCTCAAAATCACTAATTTTTTAAGAGTTAGACTAAGAAGTCTGCAAGAGAAAATAAAAGAGATGAAAGAGAGAGGGAGTGAGAGAGAGATAAAGAAGTTGCCCTGAGGACAAGTTGCTATGGTAGCTGAATGAATAATCTGTCCTCAACCATTTATAAAGTTTACGGTACAGGGTTGATATGTTGGCCCAGATCCCAAATGCAATCGTGGTTGACATTTCATCTAAAATTGGAGACAATAATTGTGACCTTTTGTATTGAGTTTAAGCACAAGTACAAATCTAAACTTGGCTCATCTGTTTAAGATTTAAACAATTATACAAATGACTGGTGCACGCAGCTATCACTGAATGACATGAAAGCTATTTCCAAATGAGACAAGACAACCAAATGCAAAGCTCAGTGGCAGATAAGGGAGGCAATGTCCCAAAAACTGGGTTGTCATCTGTCTTCAAGGTGTGTTGAGAGTTTTTGGCCTGATGTCAAGAACATTGCAGTGGTGATATTAAATTAAAGTCATACATTTCAGAGTGACAGCACTCAGACATATGAAGAAATTAGCTTTCTGCGACAGGTTGTATTTTTACATAATGACAGAAAGACATTGTCATAAATAATAAAAAATACTGTACTGTATTATACACATGCATAGAGAAACTATGAAGACTGACACAGCAGCAAATTTAGAAACACAATACACTGTCATGTCTCAAGTACAGAATGTAATGCAAAGATTATATATTATATAAAGTAAAAAGCAAAACATAGGCACATTAATTGTGCATCAGTGCATCCCCCTTATATATAGTTTATTGGTATAAACAATATCTTATGATGCAACGCTCAATAACTACTGATGTGGAAAGCAGTTTAAATCCAGTCCCATCTACAAAGTGAGTCAAATTGAACCTGCAGCTCATAGATTAAAGGTCTAATTCATTTATAAGTCGGCCCTTCTGCATTAGAGCGTAACTTTAGAGCAAGTCGACTCCAGGCCAGAGAGATGGGTAATGAAATTGTGAAAGGAGGGGAAAATCAACCATCTTACCTTTCATTCCTCTTATGTAAGATTTGCACAATATGCTACAACATTCACTTCGATTTTTACATTTATCAACAATCTGGTGTAACCTACTTCAATGGAAACAACAAAGTTAGATCCTGACAAACCTGAATGTTACCAAAAAATCTTATTGTCATGGGTAGAAGCTCTTTACAGGACCCACTTTTCAATTTTTTGTGTCAGATTCAGTCACTCCAGCACTGTTTTGTTTTTCTATTGGAAACGATTTACAGTCAGACTCTTTAATGGACATTTTCTGTGGCAATCCCTGCATTAGACAAATATTAAAACAGTTAACAGCTGTGTACTAATAGGGTTGGAAACGTCAACTGCATTAAAAGCAATATGCATCCTCACCTCCACACATCAGTAACAGACAATATCACTTTAATACTTGTTCTTGTGTAAACAAAAAAGAGAGGGAGATAATTGCGTTTTCTTTTTCAATATGCAATTTTGTCTGGCAATAATATGCAACAGCGCACTGTGATCATAATAAACTATTGACTCTGTTATAAAGTAACTCAATGTACAGAAACTACATACCTGGGAACACAGCTCGGAGACGAACTGTCAATCTCCCATGTCGCAAACAAGTTCATCTGCACCGGGCGATTTGAGGGGATCGTGACCGACCTAGAGGGGTGCAGGTGGGGAGACGGGACTCCCGTCCGCTGCTGAATCCCTCCGCGCTCCGACATGCTGAAGTACCGGACTCTGTGTTGTGATCCTCAGTTCCTACCTCCGTTAACGTTTCATTGCCGCGGTAGCTCGATCACTGTTTTGCGGTCAGTCCGGTGTGTGATCCGCGTGTGGTCAATCAGGCGTTAAAAACACAGCAGGAAGCGGAAACCTCTTTAAAATCATATCAGAAAAAGAAACGCCTCTCCTTAATAAAGACGCGTGACACGGCGTGAGTTTTAATGCCACATCTGCAACGCATGCGACGCAACAAAACTAGAGCGCGAGAATTTGCGTGCAGAGGAGACAGCATCCGGATTTAGACCAGCTGTCAATCACAGTGTGTGTAACACTTGTGGAAGCATTTTGACTTTTTTGTTTATAAATAAAATATCACTATATTTTGCGCATTGTATTATAAGATATGTCAGTTTTTAAGTGTGTGTAGGTAAATGTGCTTCAGATAACCACTTTAAGCATGATTTTACTGTACAACCATATTTTTTTATTTGAAATAAAACCATAGAAGACACAAATTAATCATGGTCTCAATTCAGGAACCATATGGTATTTGTAGATAAACTATGGTAATACAGAAAGGCACTTTATAAATAAAAATTATTATTATTATGGTAAACAATGTGCCCAAAAACACGGTTACTTCACTTTTACTGTAGGCCTTATATAACCATGGTTAATTTTTCTAAGGGACAACTACAGTCTCTCTCTCTCTCTCTCTCTCTCTCTCTCTCTCTCTCTCTCTCTCTCTCTCTCTCTCTCTCTCTGCTGCCACCCACAGTGACACTATTTAAAGTTTATCTCTTCCTGACAGATTGAAGTCACAGAGAAGTTTCAAATATTGAAACATGCAGAATGTCAATGATTATTTAAAAGAACCCAGAGTTCTTTACATTTTCTGCATATTAATACTTTTACATAAAGTTTAAACTATGTACAGTTATTCCCTGAGGGTTTAAATATCTGCTATATATATTATTTATCAAGTTCAAGTTATAGATTATTGTCATTATGTAGACATACGGGAACGAAATGTTGTCTCACAAGGCCATGGCATTACACATTTCATATTACACATTTACACATCTATCTACCTATTTAGATGCATGAATATGAACCAGGGACAAAATAGGATTAAGTTAAACACATGTTTGTTTGTTTTGATCTGATCTGTTCTTATCTGCAGCATAATCCTGTGAACAAACATAATTAGATTGCTGTTGTGTTTTAGGCACAAAAAACAACATATTTCTGGAGGCTGCAGTATTATATATATATATACATAAAATACATAAAATACTGCAGCCTCCAGAAATATAATCCAGGAGGATTTGTTTGATTTCTCATTTCTCTCTGTGAAGATTTAGGAATTTGGGTCATTTGCATCCACAGTCAGGTGACAGTCACATATATAGCTCTTTGGTGACCCCTGTTGGCCAAGAATTCAGTGACAAATTATACTGATCTATAGAGGGGTTGCAAGTTTACAAACAGTACAGGGTGCGCGCGCATCCAGGGGGCAGAAAGCCAGATTGGTGAGCTGATCCGCTACTGCAGCAACCTTAATTATTGAAGCGTTCTTTATTGTTTGTATATAAATAAGACTTTATTTTAGTTGGATCTGTTTTTCCGTCTTTATTTTTGCAGTGTTACTGTGATACATGTATGAATTATAATGTTATAATTTTAATGCTAGTAACGTAATAGTCGCATCTACTGGTATGTTAACATCAGGCACCCACCACTGACTCTGTTGGTACTATTTTCCACGCAACAATTCCTTGGCATTTTGAATTACAGACACCGCTACTAGCATACAACACAATGCACGTCTCTTCTTTCTGCCCTTCGGTTGCGCGCGCAACCAGTTAGTGACGTCGCCGTGCAACCCGTCTATATTTCAGGTAAGTTAGTGTCCCAAAAACGAACAATTCCAGTCATAATACAAAAACGACAGCTAAATGTCTGTTGTAATGCTATCAAACTGAGACAAAAATATGAGGTAACTGTTGCTGTGTTTGCCGCAGTCATGAAATCTGCAGTTAACACAGAAAGCACAGTCAAGTAGAAGAGCATTTCACATGACTCAGGGTCTTAAAATGGGCGTGGCATATTGGCCCGGACATCGTCTCCAGTTGGTCAGAAATTAATTGTAATGGTCTATTGATTGCTTATTTAAATTACTAATTAAACGAACTGATAAATTCATATTTATCCTAAAATTATTCAAGTGTAAATTATTAAATCCTGTTATACAGAAACGACGATGTCACGTGAAACTTGTTACTTTTCTCCTCGCCTGTAGGATGGACAAATAAAAGTCGCTTGTGATTACTTCAAATTAAAGGGATAAAATTTAAAAAAGGTTTTAAAAATATTTCGTAGTTTGGCATATTTTCCTCTGTATGTCAAATACCAAGCTCTGCAATTAGTTAAACATTACATATTTAAAATTACAAAAACATTATGAGATTTCAATGCAGCTCTTTGGGGATTCTGCTTTTTTGGCACCATTGCGCCCTCTAGATGAAAATAATATACTGCTTTACCATAAATAATGATTTCCCAGCAACATAGGACCATTACCGCACAGTCACTACAGCTGGCCGTATATGCTGGGACAAATCTTAATATGATAGTTTTCTGAACTAGACCTGACCGCAGGGACAGTTATCAGGAGTGTGTCGTTTTAACTAAGGTACCGTTTTCAAGTTTAGATTGTAAAGTGTTTATGATTGGCTTCATATAACTGTCTAGTTGGCAACAGCAGCTGTGTGTGTTATATTTAACCTCTAACCAAATAAACATAATGGATCAAATGATATTTCTCTCAGATTTATTTTCTAGAATTCACTTGATTCAGGCTTATAAAAAATAATCAACATTTTTCTAGAATAGTTCTGATTAGGAAGATAATAAAGCATTTTTTATTTTGGTATAAAAAGAAGAAAATAATTATGTTTGACTTTATGTAATTTAATGCAATAATCTGTATTCTGTTTGTAACATTTCTCTCCTAAGGATCGAAGCAGGATGGCACAGGAGCCCATTTGTGGCACAGGAGTCGCTGCTCGCTTGAGGAGTGAATGGGACAGAAATGAGGGGCTGGGTCAGAATGACAGAGCCCTGAAGTTCTTGGGCCAAGATTTTGAAACCTTGCGTGCCCAGTGTCTCCAGAGTGGACGCCTGTATGAGGATGAAACCTTCCCAGCTCAACAGTCCTCTCTAGGATTTAAAGAGCTCGGCCCAAGTTCTTCCAAAACCAGAGGTGTCCGCTGGATGAGGCCCACGGTGAGAGCATAAAAATCAAAAACAGAGCATGAACCTTACACGTATGAACACGAGATGTCTATGCTCACATGCATAAACTTTAATATATGTAGCACAGAGATGTTCCTGTCATTTCTATGCCCCATCCGACCCATAGGTCTTCTCTGTATACCTCAGGAGTTCTGCACTGACCCGCACTTTATCGTAGATGGGGCCACACGCACAGACATCTGCCAAGGAGCTTTAGGTATGAACATGCCTTGAAACAGAACAAAAAGATTATTAAAAATAAGCATGTGCACTAAAACAGATTTAAGGGTGGAGCATATTGCGTGCCTCCTCCCATTTTATAAAAGCCAATAGCGTTTAGTGCACCTTACAGTCTTGTATCTGGTATCTGAGCTAAAATGTAGAATGATGTCTTAAAAAGGTTGATCCATACTGGGAGACTGTGTCAATGTTTCAAAGCACACTAGTTTATAGATATTATTTAAGGCTAAACATATTCATACTATAAGTCACAAAACTGATTTAAAGGCGGAGTACACAATGTTTGAAAAACGCTTCGGAAAAGGAGACGGGCCGACTACCAAAACACACTTGTAGCCAATCAGCAGTAAAGGGCGTGTCTACTAACCGACATCCTTGCCGGGGTTGCGTATGTGTGGGGCGGGTCTTTAAAAAAAAGAAGGTCCAGATTCTATTGGGGTAGGGGCGTGTTTGATTAGGTGATTTCAAATATCAACATTGGCTTTCAAACATTGTGCACTCCGCCTCTAATGGGACTGGTTTATCACTTGGGGATACCTGGTGCTTTAATTCAATGATAGCTTTAGGATACAAGCTGAATGTTGATCACATGATTAAAGTGAAAAGTAATGAAGCTTGACAGCTACATTATTCTCATATGCCCTCCATCTGCTTCACTACACTTTAATATGCGGATTGTAGGTGATTGTTGGCTGCTGGCAGCCATTGCGTGCCTTACCCTTAATGAACCTTTGCTGCATCGGGTGGTTCCTCATGGCCAGAGTTTTCATCAGCAATATGCCGGAATATTTCACTTTCAGGTACTGAATACTGTAAACTCATACTCTGTGTTTTTGTTCAAAGCTTTAGACTTCATATCACTATTTATGTACCAATATCCAATTTACTAGACTTCTATGTGGTGGTATACATTTTGCAAAAACAAAACAATGTAGTCTGATATATATAAGCCAAATGCATAAATGTAAAAAAAGATTTTTCCAAAATGTTGCATTCTACATTTAAACTTACACTATATGGGTTTGAGGTTGAGCAAATAACATTTTTGGGTGAGTTATTCCTTTAATCTTCTGACACAATTCTTTAATCCCCTGGTTTTGTGGACAATTGGGCTCTTATCCAATGCAACATGTAAACGGATCTGTTCCTCTTTCATAGCTCAGCAGATCTACATTGAGCCACCGTGCCTAAACATCAGGCCACCCTGTCTGATGTTGTCACTATATATACACAAACCTCACCCGTAAAAATGGAATGATCAGATCTGATACTCCTCTGCTAAATTCCTCTTCTGTTCATCAGCCAGGAGCCATTAGGATCAGTGATTCAGAGAATGCTTATAATGCTCGGAGCATTAGTGCTGCAGAGGGATTTGGAGTAAAGCCAGAGACACCTAGTGTACTGTTGTTTACATGAAGAAACTGTACAAATTGTACTATAGTAGCCTATAACTAGTAACTTACTAAGGTACTACAAAACTGTTCCTAATGTTCATCAGACTTATAATAGTTTTATTAATATTGTATAAACGCTTTTATATTTTTGGTTTTCATGTTATTTTTTTGTGTAATTTTATTTTAAAATTAGTCACTTTAAGTGATCTTGATATTGTATTTTAACTAGTTGATTTTTATTTTAGTTTTTATTTTCCAGTAAATCATTTTAATTTATTGGTAATAATTGTAGTTTTTTTGGTAATGCGGCATTTCTAACTTGCATCTACTTAAAGGCGGGGTGCACGACTTTTGAAAAACAATTTGGAAAATTTGCGTGCACACCATAGCTTTTACGCCCGCGGCCGGCGCATGTTTTCAATTGTTTCCAATGGAAGCGCAGCGTTTTTCAAAACAGCCAGCAGCTGGTGGATTTTTTCCACACTAAAAGCCAGCACTCGTCCGTTTTTCTGCGCTCAGCACTGAGCGTCGAGAGTTGAAAGAGATTCAACTTTGGGTGAAAAGTTCCGCTCGTCAATGTCAGTTTTTACACGGCCGTCTGATCACAGTGGAGGAGGGGCGGGACAAGTGTTACAACAACCAATCGGCTCACAGCTCAAGTATTACATCTATCAAAGCACCCGGCTGAAGAAAGCTGGCACTCAGCTGAAAAAAACAGCTGGCATTTGGCGTGCTCCAGGCGTTTTTAGCCGCGTAACATAGCTTTGGTGTGTCCCACCCCTAAGGGGCATGTCTACTAACCGACATCTTTGCTTGGGTTGCGTATGTGTGGGGCGGGTCTATCAAAAGAAGGTCCAGATTCTATTGGGGTAGGGCATTTTTTGTTTATGTTATTTCAAATGTCAAAATTGTCTTTCAGAGATCATGAACCCCACCTTTAATGTTTTTCAACTCTTTCTCTATTTAATTTGATTTCAATTAACATACATGTTTTAATAGTTTTAGTTAAAGGTAATAACATTAAATCATCAACTGACACACAGCATTGGTTTCTGTTCATTTTTCTTCTACATAACTGCAGCATTACTGTAATTATGAGTTCCAGACTAGTAAAAACCATTTGTCTTTGTTGAAAATCATTTTTCCATTAAGATTTTTTTCATAAAAACCTGGGAATGTCAAAGTTCCCAACTAGAATCCCAACTATTACTGTAATTCCAACATGATATATATGCAACACTAAATTCAACAACAAATTGTTTTTCTTTGGGTTTTTCAGTTTTGGCAGTTCGGGGACTGGATAGATGTGGTGATAGACGACCGGTTGCCAGTCAGAGATGGAAAGCTCCTATTCGTCCACTCTGCCGAAGGGGCTGAGTTTTGGAGCGCCCTTATAGAAAAGGCGTATGCAAAGTAAGATGATGAAGTAGTTGCCTGCAGTCAAGCTGCCTTTAAATTCAAGCGCTTACTTGGCTGTGTGACAAGTCCATTGTTACTATGCGTGTATGTGACAGATTGAATGGCTGCTATGAGGCTCTGTCTGGAGGCTCCACTTCTGAGGGCTTCGAGGACTTTACTGGTGGAGTGACGGAGATGTACGAGCTAAAAAAAGCTCCACCTAACCTCTTCAGCATCATAAGAAGAGCCGTGGAGAGAGGCTCCCTGTTGGGCTGCTCTATAGATGTAAGTGCTCAGATACAGAACAGCATTACCATTAGCATTATTCACATATTCACAATATATTCACACCTTGTTTTTACTGTTTTGGAATCCATTCAGTTGATCTTCAGGTCTGGCGGTACCACTTTTAGCATAGCTTAGCATAATCCATTGAATCGGATTAGACCATTAGCATTGCGCTCACCAAATAACCCAAGAGTTTTGACATTTTTCCTGTTTAAAACTTGACTCTTCTGTAGTTACATCATGTACTAAGACTGAACAGTCCTCGGTCTTAGTACACTACAGAAGAGTCAAGTTTTAAATAGGAAAAATATCCAAACTCTTTTGTCATTTATTAGCGCGATGCTAATGGTCTAATTAGATTCAATGGATTATGCTAAGCTATGCTAAAAGTGTTAACGCCAGACCTAGAGATTGGCTGAATGGATTCCGAAACTGTAAAAATCAAATGTTTAACTCTAGGGGAGCTGGAAAATTTGTATTTTTTAAAAAAAAGTGAAGTGTCCGTTTAATAGTGAACAGTATAGTATACGAGTTTAAGATGAAGTTTAGTATACTGTATACATTTTTTTTTTCACTTTCAGATTACAAGTGCCTTTGACATGGAGGCAGTCACCTTCAAAAAGCTAGTGAAAGGCCACGCCTACTCCGTCACTGGAGTTGAGGAGGTATGTGAATTTTGACTGACAAGGAACACAAAAGGTTTTTATCATCATCATCATCATCTTCATTACTGATGTAAACCAACTGACCAGGTGCAGCACAGGGGAAACCTCACAAAGCTGTTGCGCATCAGAAACCCTTGGGGAGAGGTGGAGTGGACTGGAGCCTGGAGTGATGAGTAAGAATTATGAAATGTATTTTCGCCATTATAATCAATTAATTTACATAAGTTTTAAACAATGACAGATTTCCAAATGATTTCTGACCCGATCAGCTCAAGGGAGTGGCGAGAAATCGAACCATCAGTAAGGTCCCGTCTGCACCAAAGCAGAGAGGATGGAGAATTCTGGTACATTACAGTATTTTTGGGGTTAAAATGTGCTATTTGCATATTGGTTCTTAGAGAGGAAAATTGTATTGCTCAGATGTTACTATTTTATAGCCCAGATGATGATTTGATCTTCGTCTCAAATGTTTCTCAAAAATTGCTTGGAAGAAATACAGAAAACAAATGAGACAATTGCATTGTAAATATGCAATGTTCCTTTAAGAGATTCGGTTTTCTGACTGATGCTATCCCACAGGATGTCATTCAATGACTTCATGCGTGAGTTCAGCAGGCTGGAGATCTGTAACCTGACAGCAGATGCACTAGCGAGCAGCGAGGTGAAGAAGTGGAACACAGCTTTGTATCCTGGTGAATGGAGAAGAGGCAGCACTGCTGGTGGCTGCAGAAACTATCCAGGCATGTTGCCTTCAACCAGATGGGCTTAGGATGCTCATATATTAACTTATATGAGAGACAGTGTTCTCATGTCAGGGTCTGTCTCTCTCTACACAGCAACATTTTGGATCAATCCACAGTTTAAAGTTGTCTTGAAGGACCCAGATTGCGAAAGTCATGATGGCTGCACTTTCCTGGTGGCACTGATGCAGAAAAATCGAAGGAAGTTACGGCGCGAGGGCAAAGACATGGAGACAATTGGATTTGCCATATATGAGGTAGAAAACTATTAATTAGTAATTCTAGATATCTAACATGAACTCTTGTTTCATTAAATGTTAATTTAGGTAGCCAAACGGTGCGTCACTATAATATTTTTTTCTGATTCTTACAGGTTCCCAAAGAGGTATAAGTAAAACTCACAAGTATGTCTAACATTGGTAATCCTTTTGTTATCGGTCAAGTTAGTGCCTAAAACTGATCTTTAGGCTGATTTTTAGTTAGCTGCCCAGTTAGCTGATGTCACACAGTATTTGTATTGACATGGATCTTCTTTCCTGTCAGTATTTGGGACGGGTGGGCGTGCATCTAAAGCGCGATTTCTTCCTTGCCAACACGTCCAGCGCACGATCTGAGCTCTTTATTAACCTGCGAGAGGTAAGCACGCGTTTCTGCCTGCCTGCTGGTGAATACATCATCGTCCCGTCTACCTTTGAGCCACAGAAAGAGGGAGACTTTGTGCTGAGGGTCTTTTCCGAAAAGGCTGCTGATTCCCAGTAAGTGAGCACTTGATAGTGATGTTATAGCTTATATAATGTTTAACAGGGCGTTATTGTATATCAAACTATTGTAAATTGTATCATTCGGGTGTTTCCGTTTACAATGGGGCTCAAAAATCTGAGCAGTGGCGGCTCGTGACTGCTCATCCGAGGGGCGCAAATTCAAAATAAGTGTCATTTGTGTTGCTTGTTTTTTCAAAATACAGTCTTGTTCAAAATAATAGCAGTACAATGTGACTAACCAGAATAATCAAGGTTTTTAGTATATTTTTTTATTGCTACGTGGCAAACAAGTTACCAGTAGGTTCAGTAGATTCTCAGAAAACAAATGAGACCCAGCATTCATGATATGCACGCTCTTAAGGCTGTGCAATTGGGCAATTAGTTGAATTAGTTGAAAGGGGTGTGTTCAAAAAAATAGCAGTGTGGCATTCAATCACTGAGGTCATCAATTTTGTGAAGAAACAGGTGTGAATCAGGTGGCCCCTATTTAAGGATGAAGCCAACACTTGTTGAACATGCATTTGAAAGCTGAGGAAAATGGGTCGTTCAAGACATTGTTCAGAAGAACAGCGTACTTTGATTAAAAAGTTGATTGGAGAGGGGAAAACCTATAAAGAGGTGCAAAAAATGATAGGCTGTTCAGCTAACATGATCTCCAATGCCTTAAAATGGAGAGCAAAACCAGAGAGACGTGGAAGAAAACGGAAGACAACCATCAAAATGGATAGAAGAATAACCAGAATGGCAAAGGCTCAGCCAATGATCACCTCCAGGATGATCAAAGACAGTCTGGAGTTACCTGTAAGTACTGTGACAGTTAGAAGACGTCTGTGTGAAGCTAATCTATTTTCAAGAATCCCCCGCAAAGTCCCTCTGTTAAAAAAAAGGCATGTGCAGAAGAGGTTACAATTTGCCAAAGAACACATCAACTGGCCTAAAGAGAAATGGAGGAACATTTTGTGGACTGATGAGAGTAAAATTGTTCTTTTTGGGTCCAAGGGCCACAGGCAGTTTGTGAGACGACCCCCAAACTCTGAATTCAAGCCACAGTACACAGTGAAGACAGTGAAGCATGGAGGTGCAAGCATCATGATATGGGCATGTTTCTCCTACTATGGTCTTGGGCCTATTTATCGCATACCAGGGATCATGGATCAGTTTGCATATGTTAAAATACTTGAAGAGGTCATGTTGCCCTATGCTGAAGAGGACATGCCCTTGAAATGGTTGTTTCAACAAGATAATGACCCAAAACACACTATTAAACGGGAAAAGTCTTGGTTCCAAACCAACAAAATTAATGTTATGGAGTGGCCAGCCCAATCTCCAGACCTTAATCCAATTGAGAACTTGTGGGGTGATATCAAAAATGTTGTTTCTGAAGCAAAACCAAGAAATGTGAATGAATTGTGGAATGTTGTTAAAGAATCATGGAGTGGAATAACAGCTGAGAGGTGCCACAAGTTGGTTGACTCCATGCCACACAGATGTCAAGCAGTTTTAAAACTGTGGTCATACAACTAAATATTAGTTTAGTGATTCACAGGATTGCTAAATCAATAGTTTTGAGTTTGTACAGTCAAAGGTAGACACTGCTGTTTTTTTGAGCACACCCCTTTCAACTGGTTGCCCAGTTGCACGGCCTTGGGAGCGTGCGTATCGTGAGTGCTGGGTCTTGTTTGTTTTCTGAGAGTCTGCTGAACCTACTGGTGACTTGTTTGCCACGTAGCAATAGAAATATACTAAAAACCTTGATTATTCTGGTTAGTCACATTGTACTGCTATTATTTTGAACAATACTGTATGTGTTTGTTGCGTCATGTGAACCATGTGCATCACGTGTTTTGTCAAAATAAGTGCCTGCTGCACAAGCATCAAAACGGTTTATGATAAAAGAGACGCTCACGTTCACAAAATACACGCAAGACACTCCCTTTACAGTAAACTCTGATTACGCATTATGCGAGTATCTGGCAAACGTGAGCGTCTCTTTTATCATAAACCCTTTAGACGCATCTGCAGCAGGCACTTTTTTTGAAAGACACGTGATGCACATAGGTTCACTCGACGCACCGAACACATATTTTGAAATTATGAACCACAAACATGACGGGCTACATACATGTTGTGACGAACTTCGCATCGGGCGCCCTCGAAAAAAGAAGTCACCGGCCGCCACTGAATCTGAAACCATTATTTTGCATTTTTCTAAGTTAGTACAAAAACATTACAGATGTATCAGTAACGGTTTAGGTAAAAAGCTAAGTATAATTTAAATATAAATAAGAATTACAGTGAATCTTAATATGATCCTGTCAATTTTTTTGATTAGTGAATAATTTTCTTTTGTCATAATCCTATATAATTAATTATATAATATATAATCCTATATAAAAGTTACCTATGTTTTAGACTTTTGTATCTTAATGTATATATTACTGATGTATTAATGAAAATTACTGTTTATATTAAATTGTTATAATTTATTACATTTGACCCTTTACCACAACAGCAGTCATAAGGGTTAATTTGTTTTAAATTGAAATGTATACATTATTCGAAAGCTGAATGAGTTTTCCATTGATGTATGGTTTATAAGGACACAATTTAGCCTAAATACAAATATTTGAAAATCTGGAATCTGAGGGTGCAAAACAATCAAAATATTGTGAAAATCGCCTTTAAGTATAGCAACACATATTACTAATGATAAATACATTGTTAATATATTTACAGTAGAAAATATCTTCATGGAACATGATATTAATATCCTAATGATTTTTGGCATAAAAATTGGTTACTTTGACCCATACAATATATTGTTGACTATTGCTACAAATATACCCATGCTACTTATGACTTATGTTTTGTGGTCCAGGGTCACATATTATAATTTATTATATAAAAAATATTATTAAAAATGCTAAATAAAATGATATTTTGTTCTTTCACTATAGGGAACTTGATGATGAAATCTCAGCAGATGTACCAGAGGAGGTAAATGTAACCCATTAAGGGTTTTATATAATGCTGTACCATATAATACTGTGTGTATTCTGTGATGATGTGATGCTGAATTGTGTTGTTGTCACGGCAGCCTGAAGTTCAAGAGTGTGACATTGATGAAGGCTTTAAGGCGCTTTTTGCTAAACTGGCAGGGCCGGTAAGAAAACTGTAGAAGTTAATGGGTTAGTGTAATAATACTCAACAAACTTTATTGACTCTCACTCTGGCCAACAGGAAATGGAGATTAACGTGTCCAAGCTACAGATGATTTTAAACCGGGTTGTTAGCAAACGTGAGTGGTTTGATAGTTACAGAAAACACACTTTACATGCATACCAGGCTATAGAGAGGTCATAATAAACCAAAAGCCTTTTAAAAAATGCAGTATATTATAATTATGGAAATATTTGAGGTCCAATACATCTTAAGTTATATTTACATAAATTCTCAGTTAAAAATATTGAGTATGTGATCTATAAATCTTCCATCAAGCCTTTTCCTGCATCCTTGTTTAAATGTTCGTATCCACGTATCCTTATTTAAAAAGACCAATAACTCTATTGTTTTTTTTCTCACTTTTCTATGTCATTTTGGATAAGAGCTAATTGATGTATAATACAAACTTTACAAGAAAGATAGGTTAAACTTAGAAAGCTTTAATCACAACTGACTACCTGTTCAAATGAAAAGACACACAGTCATCTGGGGAACTTCTCAGTGACACGCAAAACGGAAATTCAATATGCGGCAAGCAATCTTTCACCCTTTACCTGTAATAGATCTCCAACAGAAGAGGGCGATATTTTAACAACAACAAACACAATAGTTATGAAACATAGCATGCCCTATTTATCTGTTCTAACACTTTAGCCTCATGCCAACATACAGAATGTCATGTTTAAGTGATAAGTTTCACTTTTTCCAAGCAATGCTATAGACTTGCCCTATAGACAGAATCAAAATAATTTTATGGTAATAAACAGCATGCAACATTTGTTTTTAAGCTGGAATATTTCTAAAAAAAAATCTAAATCTAAAAAACCTCCTTACAGATAAAGATATAAAGACAGAAGGATTTGACAAAGAATCCTGCAGAGCCATGATCAATCTTATGGACGTATCCTTTCCATGCTAACATTTATGAAAGAAAGGCGGTCTCTCAAAAATTTCTGCCAATTCATCAAACTTTGAAAAACTTGCAAGCCTTGACCTAGCGTAAAGACAACTGGCACTGGAAAGTTGGGTCTAACCGACTTCCATGTTGTCTGGGAGAAGATCAAGAGATATCTTGTCGGTGGCTTTATTTCATGCATGCTTTCTATTATATGCATATATACTTTGATACAAATGTGAATGTTGAAGCTCTGTGTTTTTCACTGTACCACAAGGCCGTGTTTAGGAAATCTGATTTGGACAAATCCGGCACAATGAGTTCTTACGAAATGCGTTTGGCACTAGAATCAGCAGGTACAGTTTCTGACACATCACAGCATCTATAATAACCTTCTGGTTGATATATGACTTACATTTTGCATTGTATCGTTTTGTAAGGCTTCAAGTTGACCAACAACCTGTTCCAGCTGATAATCTTGCGCTATGCAAAGCCAGATCTAAACGTGGACTTTGACGGCTTTGTGTCCTGTCTTATTCGACTTGAGACGATGTTCAGTGAGTGTACCAAGTATAAAACACTTTAAGAAATATGTTTTGAACAGTGTCAACTAGTTTAATTGCTGTTCTGTTTTAATGGATAGTTTAAATATAATTTTTATTTTTACCCTAACCTGTAAGACTTAATTATTATTTTTTTGGAGCTAAACAGTCCAGATCCCAAAGAGCTTTGTTTTCCGATACAGGTTGCTGTGTCCAAATTTAGCAACTTATAAGATAAATTATACTGATAAACAAATCAAAGTTGAAGGAAACAGATGTCAACAATGAAGAAATCAACCTGTTGAAATACAGTGGCGTTACGGCATAATATTTTGTTAAAAAGGGCTATTCATGTTATTTTAAAGCCACCTTAAAAGAAAATGTTTTTCCCCAACAGAAACTTTTAAAACAATGGACACAGATAGAGATGGACTAGTAACTTTCAGCTTCACCCAGGTTGGTTTTAGCAATAAAAAATTCAATTTCCAAATCTTTTCCTGCTTTAATGTAAGTTTGCAACTTCCCCCTTTGTTTCCCTGTCGTCTTATAGTGGATCACCCTCACTATGTTTGCTTAGATGGATGTCCCTCCTCTTCACTGCTTCTGTTTTTTTATCTTCTTTATTATGTGACTCTTTTAACTCCAGTTGTGTTAATGCAGTGGATACGCGAGCACAGGCAACATAGCTCCTATACTATTAGCTATATGGCATGATACAGTATTTGAAATGAATGAGCATGTTTTCACTTTAGTAAACTTGCCTTTATATTTATTATTTTAAATGTATGCATTTTCATTGAACATGGCCCTATGCAACAGCCAATACTAACACAGAAAACATCTTAATTTCATAATTTTTGGATAAAACTAACTGCCACAAGGTTTACATACATGCAAATAGTAGTAAGATAAAACCAAATATATCTGAGCCAAAGAACGTTCTACTATAAATACAGAGATTTTGTTAGTATAACCAGGGTCCAAAATTAGCATTAAAGGGGCACTCCACTTTTTTTGAGGGTATGCTTGTTTTCCAGCTCCCCTGGAGTTCAACATTTGATTTTTGTTGTTTTGGAGTCCATTCGGCCGATCTCCGGGGCTGGCGCTGGCACTTTTGGCGTGGCTTGGCATGGTTCATTGAGTCTGATTGGACCATTGGCATCGCACAAAAAAATTTTTCCTATTCTGACTCTTCTGTAGTTACATCGTGTACTAAGACCGACAGAAAATTAAAAGTTGTGATTTTCTAGGCAGATATGTCTAGGAACTATACTCTCATTCTGGCGTAATAATCAAGGACTTTGCTGATGTAATATGGCTGCAGCAGGCGCAATGATATTACACAGCGCCTGAAAATAGTCCACTTGGTTACTTTTAATAGCAGAGGACTATTTTAACCAAAATAGGACTAAAATAGCAACTTTTGATTTTCCGTCGGTCTTAGTACACAATGTAACTACAGAAGATTCAAGTTTTAAATAGGAAAAATATTCAAACTCTTTGGTTGTTTTTGGGTGCGATGCTGATGGTCTAATCAGATTACATGGATTGTGCTGAGCTATGCTGGGGGTGATAGCGGCGGACGCGGAGATCGGCTGAGTTGATTCCAGGGGAATGGAAGTCAGATGTTTGGCTCTAGGGGAGCTGGAAAATACTGTAAGCATATTTTCAAAAGTGGAGTGTCTCTTTAACCTACACAAGCACCATATGCAAGCAATATGTACCTGGTAAAATAAGATACATTTGACTTACATAAATTATATTCTGGCCAATGTAGGTTTTGCTTTAAAAAATATGTAAATTTTGGACCCCCAGTATACTGTGACTGTGCAATGGCTTGCTGCCCTTATACTAAACATTTTGTGACCTCTCACCCCTGTGCCTTTTTAAATATTAAACCCTTTCTTTTTCTGTAAGCATATACTGCCTTTCTATTGCATGTTACCCCACAATAAAACACAACCATTTATTTAATCAAACGCATTTTTATTAAAACTGGATCATAATAAAGGCTCGCTATCGATAGTGCAAGATCTTATCAAATGTGGTGTGTTTGTGGTCATTACTTACATAATAAATGTGCTTTTACATACAAATATACACGAGTTCCCCTTCATTTTTTTAAATAGACACCATAACATCTCCTACACACTCCAAACTATATGACCTACAGTGGGGTGCTTGGACTTCAAGCCTTCGATCAAATGCTCCAGTCCCTACCCATTAAAAGTTACTCATCTGTGAGGACACACCTCCTTCAGTCCCGATCTAGGCTACAAACATACTGGCTCTACGGCCAGCACAAGCTTTTAACTTCTGTGATCATAAGCTTTTCTGGGTAGCTCTGTGAAGCCTCTAAATGCTGCAAGGAGCACAGCGAGATTTAAAAATGACTGTGAATGTTTTCGGTTTTAGCACAGTGCAATTCCCTCACTCACAGGCATGTTGATGTGGGCAGTAAGGAGAGGGGTACTTTTTCCTTCCTTCAGCACAAACACCTGAAATAAAAAAATGCATTATAGTTGAAATAGACTATATACATACAGTGTCTCCACATTGTATGCATATTCAGTATACATACTACAGCAAGCACGCTATTCTAAACATAAGTCCTCACTTTGATGACGTCAGAGATCCCTTTGTCACTCGAGCATTCGACAAAAGTGTCTATAGGGTAATTCAGCCCTGGAACCAGTAGGGGAATCTGAAGACACAACAATTCACCATGAAACATTTGATGTTGTTTCAATCACTAATAAAACTACCTAAAGAAGGTCACCTTGAAGAAGGCTGTCCTCATGCTGTACAAACGTTCGTCGTACAGAAAGCTTATAACTATGTTCATGACCGGACGTGCCACGGCTATGTTCTGAATGTTCAGAGTGAGCTTGAAGGATGGACCCAGCCCTTGAACCTGAGCAGAAACAGGAAGCAAAAGTAAAGATCAAAAGACATCTCCTGTCATTGTGGTTAATTTACTCCTAGTGTTGCTTAACTCACCACAGCATTCATTTTGAGCGGCTCGGTCGGGCTGACCGACATGGGCGTGAGGCTGGACTCGAGGGCTTTGACATAGGCCCGTGCCGCAGTTAGACGCAGTCTGCACAGATCCATCTGGAAAGCTCTGTGCATGGCTACATAGGAGAAAGCAACAACACTTTTGGGTAAATCACAACACATGTAACAGATGTTAGGTTCACTTAAAAGAATTAGGATGGATTGGAATTCCATAACAACTTTCCATTAACACCCTCTTTGAATTGGAAGAAATGAAAATTAAATGAAAACATTTACTCACCCTCATGTCATTCCATACCAGTAAGAAATGCATAGGCCTCGCAAAACTCGCAACAAAAAATATTTGTAAAAATCTGTTTGGTTCTGAAGAACAATGAAAGAAATTTGCGGTTCAAATGACATGTGTGTGAGTAAATAATGATAACGTTTGATAGGTGAGACCAAAACCTCTATTATGAAACATATGAGGAGTTCAGATGCAAAACCCTCTAAGTGCTTCTGACATGTTTTCTTGTTAATGAGCATTTTTTATCAACCTCTGTTTAGCTTCAGTAATTTCACTTTAATGGCAATGAAAAAGGTTATTAGTCAGTAACTAAAATGCCTTTTTTTCAGAAATGAATTGGTATCTAACAAATTTGACTGTATTTTGCGGCAAACCCCTCTAAGTGCATGCAAGCTTTTTTTGCAAAATAATATCAGTAGCAAGATCACTAAATGATGCAACTAGAAACATTGAAAATGATTAAATCAGAATGTAAAAATGAAGAAACTGAAGTAAAGATAAGGGGGTGCTGTGATCCATGTCACTGCTACATTAGGGTTGTATTTAGGGACACAAGTTTAAATTTGATCCACGGCTGTTTCACACGCCATTGTTCATCCAAATCTTCTTCCGTGCATTTATAGGATTTTACTGAAAAAATCATTGTGGATTCTGCCAATGAAGCAGTATTTCTAAATGGCTTGAGGCTGCGGATTTTATGCAAAGGTATTTGATGAACATATAAGACATGCCAAGAGCATTCGGTTAATATAATTATCACATTTTGACATTTTTGCATATGAGCTCCTCATATTATCTCAGGTGTATGTGTTGAGTTGAGCTGGAACAGACCAACTGCATTTTCCCGCTCTCTCAGGGTCTGGTCCACATAAAGCTTGGTTTTCTTGGGCACGTTAAGACGGATGCTCTGGGCTACTGGGGGGCCCATGGCCGAGTCCCTCTCATCAAACACAGCTGTCCTCTTTAAGATTTTCACAATCAGACCTCCTCCTGATTGGAGATTTCCCACACACAAACAAATTAAGACAAGCAATCTGAAAATTCTTTATAGCCATTTATGGAATCGGTGTAAACTCTTGTATCTAACAAGCAAATACATATAAAAACAAAACCTTTTGTGGTCATTATCAGGGTGCAATCTTCTCTTCCGTAACGCCCAAAACAAATGCTTGTCACAACATCCTGCAAGATTTAAATGATAAAACTCAAAGCAGAGTTCTTCTTTATTTTTTTATTAATATAAGACCGTTCTTTAACACTTACTTGTGTCTTGATGGTGTTGATCAGATTATTATCACGGTACATGTGTACTTCACAGTTGGCCAGAGCTACCAGCACAGCCTGGAACCCACGCGCTGGCATGTCCATCAGAGCCATGGTGGTAACAGGTGCGGGCAAATAGGCCGTCCACAGTTTTCTGCCCTACAGGATATTTCATGAAATTGATAGCAAGCATTATCATCAATAATAAAAAAAAACAGTAGCAATTAAAACACAGGTATTATGGGTTAGTTTAAGTAAAAAAACCTGATTCATACCTTTTGAGTATAACCATGCAGTGTCTCGTGAGTACATCCTACCACTACATTCTTTCCTATTCTCACCAGGCCCACTGGGTGAGAAGACAACTCAATGCAGTACTTTGGCTTCGGTGAGTCCCTTCAACACAAAATGGGTTGACATGCATTTCAAAGTGAAAGTTTGTTTCGTAAGTAAATGAACTTACAGGCTCTATACAAACTATGTGACACTGATTACACTGGTGTCACATCATATTATAAATCCAAATAAGAACAAGAAGGGCATTGATGCCATAGCAAAGACAACGTGGCTCTAATGCAGCATTTAGTTTATGAGGAACCCAAGCTTGTCAATGCATTTTCTTCAGAAAATATAAATCACATTTTCAACACTGTTGTGAGTTACTCTAGTCTTGCATGATTTAAGAGTCTTCATATTGTAAATGCACTAACCTGCGTAGTATATAGATGTTGCCGTTGCGACAGGCCACAGTGATACGAAACTCCACATCAAACTGACCGGTCACATCCATGAAGGTGGGAGCACTGGGCAGTGACATCTACAGACACAGGGTATACTGTACTTTATAAGACGATCAGATCCGGTCCTTGATTCTGATTGGTCAATAGACGACCGCTGCATCCAACGATTTTGTGTATTACTGCGCAGATACATTTTGTTGCTGTTCACAGTCAGACAGGGACTACTTGTGTTTAAATATTCGATAAACAGGGTTCCCACACCTTGGTTAACGTCAAATTCAAAGACATTTCAAGTACTTTCCAGGTCCAATACCCTCACATTCAAGAACTTAATGTGGGGACACATTTCAAATGAGAGCAAGGTTATATCATGTTACCTTGTAAGATATATTGTTACAGTGTTTATGTGTTAAACACAACTAGCATTTTGGTATGGATACAAATTTGCATACAGAATATATAAGCAATCAAAATGCACTGACTTTCAGGAAAAATATCTAAAAATTCTTAAATCAAGATGTATTTTCTTGATGAGCAAATGACCTAAGAAAACAAATCTGGTTTTTTTTAGACAAAACATATCAAATTTAAGTGAATTTGTGCTTAAAACAAGCAAAAAATCTGACAATGGAATAAGACATTTTTTTCTTGAATTTACTTAATACAAGAAAAATTCATCAAAAAAAAAAAGATTTTTTTTGCTTGTTTCAAGCACAAATTCGCTTAAATTTGAAATGTTTTGTCTTAAAACTAGACTTATTTTCTTAGGTCATTTGCTCATCAAGAAAATACATCTTGATTTAAGAATTTGTAGATATTTCTACTGAAAACAAGAAAGTACTTTTTTGCAGTGTAAACAGTTTAGCCCTAAAAAAAATCATTAAAGAATTTTAATGATGTCATTCTACACTAGACAGGGAATAAAATGGATTTTTTTCCAGAAAACTTCTTGGACAAAATAGATTCAAGCACTTTCAATCACTGTATGTCTGGAATTTTTTTCCCAGATTCACAAACTTTCAAGGATTTCAAAAACCCATTGAACCCTAAATAAAAATGCATTCCATATGCATAAATATAAATATGACCCATATACTTACCTTGTAGAGAATGGTAAAGGCTTCTGGATCCAATATATAAACGTCACAATTCTCTGTGCCAATCACCAGACAGCTAACTGCATCGTCATCTGCCATATTCTTCTTTAATGTCCCTATACAAGTAATGACTGTCTGTGATAAACAAAGAGACATTATGTTATGGACAGCTGTTTTGTCTGCATGTGCATGATGGTTTTTTAGATTTGGGTACCTGGCGACGTATAGGCTGTTCTTTGTGAAGATGAACAAAAGCCTCCATTTCCTGTGGATCAAGCATGAGGAACCTGAACAAACATATGACAAAAATTATATTTTTGTAGCTAATCCAAAGTGCTGTTGAGAAAAATGTTTCAATGTATAATAACAATAACAAGGTGTATGAATGAATCATATAATAAACATGATCATACGCAGACAATAACAAAAATATGAGAGGGTAAAGTGTTACCGTAGTGATCTGACGGAGAGTGGAATTTCTGCTTTATCCCTATTCAAATGAAAATTATTATTTTATAAGATTAAATACTATACAGCTCATTAAAATAACAATGTATTGAGGCTACAGTAGAATGAAGCATGTACATACCGTATCCCTTCCAACATCTCTTTAAGGGTCATGGGGTCAATCATGTCCTAGGAAGGGCAATAAATCCAATAATTAAATACATACATACTAAATTCCCAATATAACAAACAACTGACCTAATAAGATAAAACCCCAAGCAGGCAAAAACATGAGTGTGATATGATGTATGGCTCACCTCCCGAGCCTGACTCCAGAGATCCTGCTCCAAAGGATTCACCTCCAGACTAGGAAGTGTGAACTTGAAGTAAGGCCTTAAGTTCTTATAGACATAAATGAAGGGGCCAGAGGCTACGGCAATGGCTGGGGTTCGGGGCTCATGAAGGTCCATCAGAAAGGAGACCAGGCCAGTCGGTAAGTCCAATAGGGTGCTTTCACTCAACAGTCCCGTACCACGGTACACCTTTAGCTTTATGTTACACACTCCTGTGCCAAGATCACCCACCACCAGCTTATATACAAACAAACACACATCTCAGATGATACTTTATAATCAGTGTGCATTGATTTAACCGTATATAGACCAGGGTTTTTCTTCCATAAGGTCTACCAACCCTTCATATTAGGACCTGAATGAACTAAAGTTTATCTCTTTAACTCTGAATGAATTAACTTTTAATGAAATCAGTTTACAAATAAAGTCCCTACTGAAAAAGACCACCATAGGCTGGTGAGCTGGTTTAGCTGGTCTCCCAGCTTGGTTTTAGCTGGTGTAGCAAGCTGGTCTAGCTGTGTTTTGGTCATTTTTAAGATGGTCTAGCTGGAAGACCAGCTGACCCACCAGCTTGACCAGCTTTGCCAGGCTGTGAGGGCCAGCTTAGACCAGCTACTGCCACCTTAAACCAGCTACCAGCTTATGCTGGTCTTTGCTAAATTTTTCAGTAGGGTAGCTTATGACCCGAGTTCATTGTAACAGACAGGACCTAAAATATAAAATTTTACCAAGACAAACTGGTCCGTCCCTCCATGCTAATACTGTATATGGTTAAATTAGTGGTGCACGATATATCGGCCGATATGGTCATTTTTTTTACACATCGACCTCGTTCCGATGTCAAAATAGGGCCGATGTGAACAGGCCGATAATCATTCCTGTGTATTTGACGTGTGTGTAGGAGATGTGAGTGTGGGGGCGAGGATGTTTGTTTTTGCACAAGCGCATAAGTTACACGTATGTGCTGAAGCAGGTTCTGTCGTCTGCCTGGTCGTTCTTCAAAGTGTCTGAAGAAGATCCTCACTATGCTGTAATGCAATGAAAGTGAGGGCCGGGTGATGCAAAGGGGAGTTTGGGCCAAATTGTTCAACACAACCAATTTGATCACCCACTTAAAAAATAAGCATCCCGAAGCTTACAAAGAATATGGGAAATCAGCTAATTGATGACATTTTGCACATGGGTAAAGGTGCCCAATCAGTCATATCTGGAAATAAATTACAAAAGTAAAAAAAAGTGTTTTGGAAAATAGCTCTTTATTTGATTATCATAAAAATGTGTTTTCTATACAGAGATATCGGCATCGGCCATAAGAGACAAGAGTCATATCGGTTATTGGCCAAAATTTTCACATCGGTGCATCACTAGGTTAAATACAAAAATTGTGCTGACTAGAAAGGCTGGAATGTCAACAAAGTCAAATATAAACTCACCTTATTCTCACCATCTCCATGCAAGTCTGAAAGAGCTGTGGAAGAATGCAGAAAACTTCAGCTGGAGCGTAACGTAAGATACTAAACAAACTGCAGCTTGTGATTGTTTTTTAGTAGTGTACACTGACTTACCAATGCAAGAGGAAAAGGTATAAAGATTGGCGACTGGATCATAATGTGCATCGAGCCATTTGGAAGAAGCCACCGAACTATAAAGAGCACAGGTGAACTAATTTACTACAGTAAATACTAAAGTATATCACTATGTTTTTCATGTAACAACGATATGGTGTGTTGTGTAAGGAATTACAGCGCGGGTGTGCATTATTTTCAAATACTTCAAAGGACCGGAGTCAATTATATCACGGTTACCACAAACATTGTTCCGGTGCCTATTTTTAAGAAATTTATTAAAAGGTTAACGTTAGGTGTGCGGTTTACAGAAAAATAATCAACACCCATTGAACATGTCTCAGCCAATCAGAATAAAGCATTCAACAGGCCCGTGGTACAATGTGGAAGTATATCTATTTATTAGCTGGCGCCACAGTAGCACGGATCACAGTTTAACGCGATGTTTTTGAGAGAATGTATGTTCAAAACTAACGTTACTTACGCGTCTTTCGTGTCTTGTGGAAGAGATGACATGATGATTTGATATTGTTCAGTGGTCTGATCTAATATGTGACCATTGAAGTATTTGGATTGCCTGTTGTAATCTTCAGATCGGCTTTCCCCGTTTCTATGACAACCATGCGATCGGATATGCTTACATGCGCTACACAGAAATATTTCCGCCAGGAATTGTTGGTCTTAATAAAGAGTTCCGACAACGAATCTTTTATTATTATTATTATTATTCAACAGTTTTAAAAGTCTTACAAAATTGTATCATGTTCCCATTTGTAATAAAATAAAATAGGAATCAACAACTAGAAGGAAAGGAAAAAATAATACTTGGAAAAAAAAGAATAAACACCAGAGGGGAATTATAAAAGGTTAAACATTGAAAGCAGTCATTTATAATAACACTCAATACAATGCTTTGAATTGCGATGAAAGAAAATAATATTAAAAGTGTTGATGCATATTTCAACATGTGGGTTTTTTTGGAGATAGGTACATAAATCATTCCAAAAGGCTTTAACACAAACACACCCGCAAACAAGATATACAATTGTCTCTTCCATATCACAAAAGGTAAAAAAAATTTCAATGCTTTGAATATACTTACTGAGAACACTATTACAAGGATAACATCTATGTAATATTTTAAAGGTGACTTCTTTGACAACGAATAATACATTTCGCACCAAAAACTCTAACATCACATGCCGTGTTTCATGAGTTTATATGTAATATTTTTTTTATTATTTTTAGTCTTTTTACCACTAGGCTATAGGTTCCATTTTTTGATAACCCTTGACCTCCCTGGCTTATTAGTGATTTGCCCATAGACTTGATGTATACAGATGATTCTTGCTGTATGTTCTATTTTTGAAGTAATAATAAAAAAAACTGTGTTGTACGGTTGTACCACTCTTTGGGGCCCATGTGTAGCCTACTTCTGTAGTACGAACTCTTTATGTGCAAAGGTGTACTTTATGAAAGGGTAGCCTATAGGCTACTACCCAAGTGATAGCTATGGACCATTTTTTCCAGGCATTATGCATTAATCCAACCTTTTGACCACAATTCCGGTCATTTTTCATTTTGTCCTGTTATATATATTTAAAAAAATTTACTGCCTGTGTTAAATGTTATGTTTATTAAATTAAACATGTTAAAGGTATAATGAATCATTGATGATGATTAAATAAAAGCTGGAAATTCAGAATGAAGATAAACTGATGCATGCATTTTTGATTTGCCTTTATTATGCAACAAGACTTTAATTGCATGATTATCATAAAGCTCAAAGACACAAAAGATTTACTTCACTGAGATACAGTGGTGTTCAAAAAATAGCAATGCTGTGCAACATTAGTAACCTGATAAACCATTGTTATAAACCACTTACAAACAATAGACCCATTGGTAATAATATCCACACTTGATACACTACTGATTAAAAAGTTGATTTGAGAGGAGGGAAAAACAGATAAAGAAATGCAGCAAAGTTTAAGATGTTCAGTTAAAATGATCTCGAATCTTTTAAAAATGGCAATAAAACCCAAAACATACCCAAAGAAAACAAGCAACTACTGTTAGAACAGATCGAAACAGATTGAATAATCAGGAAAAGGCAAAGATTCAGCCTTTCATCACCTCTATGAAGATCAAAGATGATCTAAAATTATCTGTAAGTATTCAGAAAATTTCTTTAAACACCACTGTATATGCACAATGTTGCGGATTATGCAAATAAGCTTTTGTTAAATAAATGTTCACAAGAATGTAAGAGGGGTTCCTATTGTTTCATTTCCCAGATATGTTTTAAGGAAAGAACGTATTTCTGGACTGAACAGATTTGTATGGTAATCTCTGGAATCTTTCTCAGATTTAGGTTTAGGGCTGCGTGCACACATATCCTTCACTCCCCAGCTTACAATACCGACCTATCAAAGATATTTCTTATATTAAAAACAAACATCTCTCAGAACAACATGCTTGTAAAAAGAAGTTAACAAACATAAGACTGAAGTGGAGAAATGATTCAAAATCTCACCTGTACTATTCGAGCACCAGGAACAAATGTGGCACCTCCAGAATCACCTGTCACAAAATGACATGCACACACAAAATCATTGTATACGCCTGACAAAACTTAAATATGAATTCTAAAACAAACGCTATGAGTGAGGTTTAATAATAATCTTCTGTAACACCAACACTAGATATTGCCAAATACAACACGCCCTACTGCAAACATCACACATACCTTTACAGGCAACATCATCTAGGTCTCGTTCAATACCACCGCTGCACAAAAAATTGTGTGAAACAATATCAGTTGCATTTGTCGCAGTAATTCCTTTTGCTTTTTTTGCATCTTCAATACAAGCATCCCACTGAAAAAAACAACAACAAATTGACATGAGACTACTGAAGTAGCTGATGCCATGCTGAGCTATGTATGTACTGTATGTGTTTCACAATATCTAAGTAATCCTCTGTCCAGAGTTATCAAAAATCAAGCAATGTAAAAGCATAATAAATGCGCACATGAATGATTATATACAGAGTAAAATTTTAAGTTCAAAATTGGACCGTTTTCAGTAATGTTATTTTATATTACACATAATCACCAAATTTCCCTGTTTGATTTTGATGTTCTTCTTTTCAATGTTGCCTTCGATATCTGACATGAAAGCAGCATTCACGATTTCTGTACTCAACAGCATCTCCTCTGTAACAACAACATCAATGAAATGTGCATTGTATTTTAGTCGCTACATATAGTGAGTTCATAAGTTTGCACACCCCATGCAAAAACCTTGTGATAAAATATTGGATTTTGCTTGTTTTAAGCTCACCATGTTTTTTGCACGTTCCCTCTCTGTCTGAAAGTTTTAGAGCTCCACTGGTTTCCTTGGTGCAGGGGATGCAAATTGGTCTGCACAGATAAACAGGTTATTTTAATAATAGGCACTTTCTTATAAGAGTAAAATTATTCAACCCCAACTGAAATTGATTGTTTTGGCCGGTTTGACATTGATTTTGATCATTCAGTCATCCTGCTTACAATTACATCAAAGAGGCATGTGTAGGTCAGACAAATATAACATAACATTTATAATGAAATAACCACAAATGTCTTTTCTGTGCTCACATCATTATCAGTTTTATTCAACCCCCAAGTGACATTCAATCTTAGTACTTAGTACAACATCCTTTTACAGTTAAAACAGCTTTTAAACGTGAAGCATAGCTTGACACAAGTGTCTTGCAGCGATCTACGGGTATCTTCGCCCATTCATCATGGGCAAAAGCCTCCAGTTCAGTCACATTCTTAGGCTTGCGCACTGCAACTGCTTTCTTTAAGTCCCACCAGAGGTTCTCAATCGGATTTAAGTCTGGTGACTGCGATGGCCACTTCAAAATGTTCCAGCCTTTTTTCTGCAACCATGCTCTAGTGGATTTGGAGGTATGCTTGGGATCATTGTCCTGTTGAAAGGTCCAACGTCTCCCAAGCCTCAGGTTTGTGACGGACTGCAACACATTGTCATCCAATATCTCCTGGTACTGAAGAGAATTCATGGTACCTTGCACACGCTGAAGTTTCCCTGTACCTGCAGAAGCAAAACAGCCCCAAAGCATGATTGACCCCCCACCATGCTTCACAGTAGGCAAGGTGTTCTTTTCTTCATAGGCCTTGTTTTTCCTCCTCCAAACATAGCGTTGATCCATGGGCCCAAACAGTTCTAATTTTCCACAGAACACTATCCCAAAACTTCTGTGGTTTGTCCACATGACTTTTGGCATACTGCAGTCGACTCTTCTTATTCTTTGGAGACAGCAAGGGGGTGCGCCTGGGAGTTCTGGCATGGAGGCCTTCAGTACGCAGGGTGCGCCGTATTGTCTGAGCAGAAACTTCAGTACCCACATCTGACAAATCTTTTCTCAGTTCCTCAGCAGTCACACGGGGACTTTTTTCCACTCTACGCTTCAGATAGCGCACAGCAGTCGCAGTTAGCATCTTTTTTCTGCCACGACCAGGAAGCGTTTCAACAGTGCCCTTTGCCTTGAATTTGCGAATGATGCTTCCTATGGTGTCTCTTGGTATGTTTAACATCTTTGCAATCTTCTTATAGCCATTGCCCTTCCTGTGAAGATTAATCACCTCTTCTCTTGTCTTCCTGGACCATTCTTTTGACTTCACCATGTTTGTAACCACACCAGTAAATGTTTAGAAGGAGTTGAGTATCACAGTCATTTTAAAGCTGCCTAATTGGTGCTTATTAGGCTTTATTGCTGTTCCCTGACATCCATAGGTGTTTTCAATACCTGATTGAAAACACTTCAATGAACCTCTGTTCTTCAGAGTGGTAGTTCTTTAAGGGGTTGAATAATTGTGTCAATGAAGAATTCACAAAAGAAACATTTACTACTATATTACAAAACCAATTGATGTCATTTTAGTTGCATATGGTTCTTTAAGAAGTCATTGTAGGATTTCATTCTGAATACAATTACAAATGTACACTAAATTCCCTAAAACCCTTAACAGCATTGGGGGTTGAATAATTTTGAACACAACTGTAAAACAGAGTTAATGTATTGCAAGTTTTTATTCATTCATGTTTTCTCAAAATGTAGGATATATTTATGATTATCATCTAAATTGCATTATTAATTTATTGGCGCCGTTCCAGGTTTCATGGTGAGAGCTGATCAATCCACACACAAGTCGGGAAATTTGGAATTGCTTATCCACCTAGGCTGCTTGTCTTTGGAATGCAAGGATACACAGCGAGAACAAGCGGCCCCACACAGAAAGGCCTCTCAACCCAGCTGAGCCTCGAACTGGAGACTCTGTTGTTGCTGATACCCACCGAGCCGCCCCTAAATTGCATTACTTGTTACTTACAGTTTCTTCCACAGATTGGTGTGCCACCACTCCACTTCCCATTAGGTTGGCAAATTCGGGACACTGAGCCACTGAATGTGTAGCCAGTTTGACACGAGTAGTTTGTTGTACTGTTCACGAAATACCTCTGCTGATAAGGATAGACATCGCCGTTTTCAAAACCACGAGGATCAGGGCATGTGACCACTAAGATACATAGACACAAATGCAGAATATATAACTCGAATTATGTTTTTGTTAGTTTTTAATGAATAAGAATGGATTATAGAGAGATACAGATGTCATACTCTATTGCTTACTCTTGCACTGTGTTTTCCTTGTTGGTCTTGGGTCCCATCTTCCATTTTTACACTGCCGGCTCTTAACGGATGGGTAATAGCCTTCCGGACAAGTATATCTCAGAACGCTACCTTCAGAAAAACCCTTTGAGAGAGAAAATCTCCCCATACTAATGTCCAGATTCTCATTAGAGCACAAGGTGGAAGTCGCAGCACCTGTAGGAAATATAAATATGATACATTTGATTACAAGAATACATTGAAAAATATTTCATAAATGTGTTCATAACATCGCTAAGTGTATCTTCACGTATTTTTGTCATTTGCAAATGTTAAAGTTTCACGAAAGTTCATGGGAATACTACTTGACCCAAAATTAATATTTGTGAATTTTTATATGTTACATGAAATGTTTTTAAAAAAATGAAATGTTGTAAAATAAAACAGTATAATAGTAGTTTGATGAATTACTTTGATTTAATTAAATTCCGGTTACAAGACTTTCTGTTGTTTTAAGAGATAACTCGATGTTTTGGATTATAAAGCAGTGCAAGAAGACCTACCGGTTATAAGAGCACATAAATGTGCAAGTATGAATAGATGAAGTGCTTCATACTCCATGATGCTCTTTTTGTCTCCCCAGTAAACGAAAAACAGAAGACGTTCATCGACATATTTATACACCAGTGAAAGGAAGTGACTGTAGGCTGTGGACATATTTAGCATGTAACAGAGAAAACATCCAACCTAAGCAATAATCATTGTAAAAGTCAAACTTTGTTTTTTGACAGTACTTTTGTTTATAGATTATTTAAAATGGTCAACCGTAAAAACACAGTCAAAACCGGCTTGAATTATGAAAGTGCTTTTATTAAAAGGTTTTAAAACTTTTAGTTTACACTGTCTGCTTTCTTCTGGTGTGTGTTCTCGCTCGGGCTGACCGACATCGGCGTGAGGCTGGTCTCGAGGGCTTTGACATAGGCCTGTGCGGCAGAAGTTTTAATTTTTTGGTCAGACCAAAACCTTCAGATGTTTAGAGTTCAGATGTAAAACAGTAAATGTAAAAGTGCGTCTGAAAGGTTTTCTTGTAAATTAGAATTTTTTTATCAACCTATGTTTCGCTTCAGTAATTTCACTTTAATGGCAATGAAAAAGATTATTAGTCAGTAACTAAAATGCCTTATTTTCAATATAATTATCTCATTTTTGACAGAGATTTAGCAGCTTTTGCATCTGATCTATTATCTCAGGTGTATGTGTTGAGTTGAGCTGGAACCGACCAACTGCATTTTCCCGCTTTCTCAGGGTCTGGTCCACATAAAGCTTGGTTTTCTTAAGACGGATGCTCTGGGCAGCTGTCCTCTTTAAGATTTTCACAATCAGACCTCCTGGTTGTAGATTTTCACGCCTTTGTAGCCATTTATGGAATCGGTGTAAACTGTTGTATCTAACAAGCATAATTATACATATAAAAACAAACCCTTTTTGCTCATTATCAGGGTGCAATCTTCTCTTCTTATTATAAATGCACTAACTTGCGTAGTATGTAGATGTTGCCGTTGCGACAGGCCACAGTGATACGAAACTCCACTTTAAACTGACCGGTCACATCCATTGTGATACAATTTAGGAGATTCATATTGCATTTATATTCTGTATTTGTTTTATTAACATATGGTTTCATATACTGAGTGTTTTCATATCTTAAAGTTGAATATTAATGTGTTTTCTGCACCTGAATAGAACTGTTTTGTTGTTAAGTTTTTGTTCATCTAAAGCACACTGAGTGCATTGCCCTTTTTAACTAAGTTCATTGCAATTGCATTGTTAAGTTTTCAAGAAAAGTGCAGTTGCATTGAAACAAAAAGAACGAAGGAAACCTAATTGCTGATTGGAGAAAACGAAAAGGTTGAATAGAAAACAAAAAAAACAGTGACAGATGCAGAATTAGTAGCTGATGCTATGGAAAACACAGAGTCTGTGTTTAAAAAACAGGAAATGTGTGCGTTGCAAGCTTGCAATGAAACTATAAGAATAGGAGGCAGTTCAGCTGTCATATCTCTTTGATGATCATCAGGCTGAGCCAGTATTGTGTTTATGCTGTCTGGATACAATTCTTAGCAAATTGTTAGCAATTTTAGGAATCATTACCGACCAAAATACAAAAACTACCAAATTACTACAGCTGACAACTGAGGTAATGTAATGAATCTACCTGGAAATGCAACAAACTTAGGGAACTGTCGTCTTCACTCTCCAAGTGAACCGTGCTCAAGCCCACCTTTAAAGCCGATTAACCAAACCGTGCCCGGGCGCGGTACAGAGCCATCACACTAGTCAAACGAACCAGGCTTTGGGGGTCAAACGTGCCCAAGCGCGGTTTGGTTTGGATAATGAGTATGCACTTACAGGCTGTGAGTCTGAAGCGGGAGGAATTATGATTTGTGTCGATCTTGTCTACATCACCAATCCCAGGAAGTAAACTGTTACCTATAATCCGTGTGTTTGTTGTAGTCCAAGAAAAGAGATTTATGTTGGAGACGATAACTTGCATCATCGTTTACTATAGGGTATGTATCTTTTGCATAACATTAACATGTACTAATAATACACACCAAATGAAATGTAAAATCACGAATCGGACCATATTGCTCTTTAATCCAACATTTTGACCACAATTCTGTTTCTGGTCATTTATCTTTTCACCTGATATATATTCAAAAACATTTTTACAAATAATGGCTGCATTAAATGTTGTGTTTATTAAATTAAACATGTGAATAAGAATTAGGAATAATTGATAATGATTAAAAAAAACTTTGAAAGTCAGAATAAAGATAAACAGATGTATGCATTTTTTATTGTCCTTTATTAATACTTTAATTGCATAATTCTCACAAAGTTCAAAGACACAATTTTTTTTAACTGCAGTACAGTGGTGTTAAAAAAAACAGTGCAACCTGATAAACCTCTGGTATTATTAGTAATATTTCTGCATTGGAAATTATTCAGTTACAGATGTAGTAGTTAAAAAGATTATTTTTCTCTTCACAGAAGAGGAAATGCCCCTTAAATAGGTGTTTTTACAAGACAACAACTCCAAACACACAGACAAGAGGGAAAAATCTTGGTTCCAGACAAAAGGATTGAGGTTATGAAGTGGCCAGCTCAATCTTCTGATCTCTACCCCATTGAAAGCTTGTGGGGTGACATTAAAATGCTGTTTCTGATGCAAAACCTAAAAAAATGACAGGATCTGTGGATCCTGGAGTAAATCAAGCCGCCAGAAGGTGGTTGACTCGATTTGACACAGAAGTGCAGAAGTTGGGGGAGTGGTCTACTCATTTTCAGTGTTGAGGTATGTTATTGCCTTAAAGGCACACCACAGAACTTTTTGGCCACTAGGGGGCGCTAGACATGTATTTTTCACGCCTAGCGCCCCTAGAGGCCACAAGCGCCGCAGCACTGTCGCAAAGGAAAATAACTCGCCAACCTTAAAACTAAACTCAAAACTAAACATTTAAAACGCTAAACGATCAACATTTTGAGGCATCAGGGAGAAACGCAGTCATGTTACAACTTTCTAATGATGAACTCGTGGCAGAAGCCATTTCTCAATCTGAAGGTTGCAGCCTCCGGATGCCGTATGCAGCTTAGCAATACGTCATCAAGACTGTCTTATTTCAGAAAATCAACAATTACAAAGTTGACTATTATACTAAGTTAATCGTAAATTGTTGCAGTATGCTTATGACTTGCGAATGTAATGCTCAGTTTACCTTAATAAACCAGGCTTGATGACGTATGCAGCCTGCATATTTGATCTCCGGAGGTTGCAGCCTTCCAATTGAGAAACGACCAATAGAATTTCCTTGCCTTTTTCCAAACAAATATTGTTGCATCGTCTCTTTCTCCCTCGCCACCATGATTTTCCGCAATGGCGCTCGTATTTCCTCTCTTTTGTGTGAAAATTGTCGCTCCAAATCCAAGTAAACCGATGTATTTACTGCCGCTTTGTAATACGTCACGTGAGTGACAGCGGAACGCAGCAAATGAGGAAGAGAGAAGAGAGAAATGCTCGAATCTGATTGGTGAATGAATAGGGTTTGGTTTTACACTGTGTGAGTTTGAGCAAGTTTGACTGCTCAATCCTGGATTGTAATGTAAATACAGACAGTAAAAGAAAGGTAAAAACATGAACACGTGAATCCAGCATCTGAATACAGGGAACTATATGCAAGATAATCACCGTCATTTATAAAAAAGATCGCATTTATGTATGAATCAAGATTGTGAGTTTATAAAAAAATTGCCTTTAAGAGGAATCGAACCTGGGTCGCCGTGTCATAGGTCCGTTACACTAACACAATGGCACAGAGTCACATGGTAGAAATTGCTCTCTACACTCCTTAAGTAGCCTCCAGCAAAATTCACGTTCAAAAATAATTGTGTGGAGGAAATGACGTATGCCGTAAAGCAGTCAAATTTTTTAGTTTTTTTTGTGCTCTGGTTACTACCACAAACCCTAAGTTTTAAAGTACGAGTAAAAGCGATACAGACCCCATCAGGCTATGGTAGACATGTCATTCAACCTATTTAAAGTCGATGTACTATCACAAGGGTCTTGAAAATTTATTATGAATGTTGAAAAATTACATGGTGTCACTTTGACTGGGGGTTTTTGATGCATCCCTCTGTCGTCTGTGTGCGTGCGCGTGGGCGCTGGGGCGCGCTGCGACGCTTCGATAGCATTTAGCTTAGCCCCATTCATTCAATTGTACCATTAAGAGATAAAGTTAGAAGTGACCAAACACATCAACGTTTTTCCTATTTAAGACGAGTAGTTATACAAGCAAGTTTGGTGGTACAAAATAAAACGTAGCGCTTTTCTAAGCGGATTTAAAAGAGGAACTATATTTTATGGCGTAATAGCACTTAATAGCCAGGGGGCGGGGTTGGATTTAGATCCAGGGGCGGAGCTGGATCCCGATCCAGAGATCCCATTGGTCGGCAGTTTTACCACAAGACACGACATACACGTGTTGCTGCGTTACCATTTCCGCATTAAGTCGTAACTAAATTAAGTTATTATTTTGACATAAAAGCGAACTTTACTTATGACTACATTGCTATAATGCAGTGTTTCTCAAACTTTTTCTGCCATTCCCCACTTTGGAGGTAGGGAAGAGTTCCAAGCCCCACCTGTCCCAATCGCCCGAACAAAATCGTAATCAGCTAGGCTGTAAGTTACCGCGTGACATTTTCTACAGTCTGATTTATTTAAGTTTTAAGCTAGGTTTATGTTTAAATGTGCCGTTTTGAGTGTATGGTCAATAAATAATTGAATTAATAGATTTTCTCCCATTTTTAACGCCCCACTTGTAATGTTCCTATTCCCCACCAGTGGGGCCCGCCCCACACTTTGAGAAACACTGCTATAATGTTTTGGAGTAAAACATTTCGGGTAAGCCTACTATCAGTTATCCTACCACATGCAGTTTAAGACCTATTAATGCAGGGGTGTCAAACTCAAGGCCCGCGGGCCATATCCGGCCCGCCCCCTCATTTCATCTGGCCCGCGAGAGTTTACAAATTATGTTAATTATGTGGCCCGCGAGAGTTTATAATTATTTTATTGTTATTATAAGTTTTATTTTTTTTGCAGGTTATTTCCTACATTGATTTTTTTTGCAGCCACCAAAACTAATTTTTGTCGCGCCAAAGTCTTTTTGTAATGTAATTATGTTGATAATGTTGATGATTGCATGAGAAAGAGCGTGCAGTGCCCCGCACGCGCGCACTACTAGAGTGGGCGTGTCTGAATGCGAACGCTGCAGCCTCCGGAGGGCACATTTCCAGGCTGCATACGTCATCAAGACTGTCTTGTTTCAGAATATTAACAATTATAAAGTTAAATATTATTCTTTGTTTATAGTAAATAGTTGTAATATGCGTATGACTTGCGAATGTAATGGTCAGTTAACTTATATAATCCAGGCTTGATGACGCTGCCTATGCGACCTCCGCATATGGAAACGGACAGTATCTGCTCGTGCTTTTCTCCCTCTCTCGCGCACGCTCACGCGCATCCAGCGAGGAAATGTTTTCCGTCTCGTGTACAGAAATGTTTCGCGATGTCCAGCTGGGATTGTTTACACAGCGTCTACTCCCGCTAAATACGCAAACTAATGACTCTTCTGAACCGATAACTTTTAATAAACGATTGAAACTATTGATCTGTAGCCTACAACACTGAACTCATGAGACGTCAGTCAATCAGACACTCAAAGCCAGATAAAAATATCACAGTTTTTTGTAAAGAGGGCAAGAAATGACAAGCCAGAGTATATGTCAAATAAATGCATATTGTGGTGGAGATTGTAAAACAGATTAGTATTTTAAAATGCCTCTCATTTTCTTACCTGCACAATGAAGGATAACATAACATTTTGAGTGTACTCACATACAACATGTGTTTTTGTCAACACAAATACTTTTTAAATAATCTGTAGAATAGTTGTACTCTATACACTTTGTCATTATTTGCCCCTGGGCTTCTACGTTCAAAGCTAGGTATTAATTGAGTTATTAACAAAACCAATAGTAAGTAAATGCAGAGAAAATTAAAGCTGCAAGCAGCGATGGAAGGGCCCTCGCACGCATGTGCACCGCTACCCTAAGGCATTAGTAAAGCAGTGAACCAGGGGGATATGAATTAAAGTGGGTAAATATAGGTGGATATTCAAAGGGAAACTGATGTGCCACACCGCTTGTGTGCAGCAGGTGGCGCTACGACTGTACCTGATTATTGTTATATTGACGTGTTCAGGCTGGGATCCTTATCAAACTTGTGAAGTCGGGGGCAGATCGGAAAATGTATGTCTGAATTACAACAGCTTCCTGTTTCATGGCGAAATATCACACTTTGCCAGGCTGCCACGGACACGCCCTTTAACGAAAAGTCAAGATCTTCGCAATTTATCACGGCAAAGGGCTTAACATCAGTCTAACCAAATATGATGATTATTTGATTAAATCTCTAAGAGCAGTAAATCACAGCGTAAAACATGGCATTTCCTGCTACCTGTAGGTGGCGCTATGACTGAAGCTGAATATTGGCATCAAAATGTGTTCAGGTCAAGACCCTTATCAAACATGTGAAGCGTGGGGCAGATTGGACAATGTATGCCTGAGATAGAACAACTTCCTGTTTCATGGCGAAAATGCTGAATTTTGTCAGGCCGTCACGGACACACCCTCCAACGAAAAGTCAAGATCTCTGCAATTTAGCATCGCAAAGGCCTTTAGATGAGACTGACCAAATGTGATAATGATCGGATTAAATCGCTAGGAGGAGTTCGTTAAAGTACGACGCTTAGAAATGTCAAAAAATGACAGAGAAAATTCAAAATGGCCGACTTCCTGTGGCGTTTAGATCTTAGCTCCAAGAGACTTTTTTGTAGGTCTTGGGGTGCTTGATGATCCTACCAAATTTCGTATCTGTATGTTTTTCGTAGTGGGGGGGCTGTTCTCTTGAAATTTTGCAGGTGGCGCTATCGAGCCATTTCTACACGCCCACTTCTGACGCCTATACTACATGTAAATTTTCGCCACTTCTGACGCGTGTGCAAATTTTCATGAGTTTTCGGGTATGTTTAGGCCTTCAAAAATGCGATTCATTTCGGAATATAATAATGAATTAAAGCTGCAAGCAGCGATGGAAGGGCCCTCGCACGCATGTGCACCGCTACCCTATGGCATTAGTAAAGCAGTAAACCAGGGGGGTATAAATTAAAGTGGCTAAATACAGGTGGATATTCAAAGGGAAACTGATGTGCCACACTGCCTGTGTGCAGCAGGTGGCGCTATGACGGTACCTGATTATTGTTATATTGACGTGTTCAGGCCGGGACCCTTATCAAACGTGTGAAGTCTGGAGCAGATCGGATAATGTTTGCCTGAATTACAACAGCTTCCTGTTTCATGTCAAAACATCACACTTTGCCAGGCCGCCACGGACACGCCCTTCAACGAAAAGTCAAGATCTTCGCAATTTATCACGGCAAAGGGCTTAACATCAGTCTGACCAAATATGATGATGATTTGATTAAATCTCTAAGAGCAGTAAATCACAGCGTAAAACATGGCATTTCCTGCTACCTCTAGGTGGCGCTATGACTGAAGCTGAATATTGGCATTAAAATGTGTTCAGGTCGAGACTCTTATCAAACATGTGAAGCGTGGGGCAGATTGGACATTGTATGCCTGAGTTATAACAACTTCCTGTTTCATCGCGAAAATGCCTAACTTTGTCAGGCCGCCACGGACACACCCTCCAACGAAAAGTCAAAATCTCCGCAATTTAACATCGCAAAGGCCTTTAGATGAGATTGACCAAATATGATGATGATCGGATTAAATCTCTAGGAGGAGTTCGTTAAAGTACGACGCTTGGAAATGTAAAAAAATGACAGAGAAAATTCAAAATGGCTGACTTCCTGTGGGGTTTAGATCTTAGTTCCAAGAGACTTTTTTGTAGGTCTTGGGGTGATAGATGATCCTACCAAAATTTGTATCTGTACCTTTTTCGTAGCGGGGGGGCTGTTCTCTTGAAATTTTGCAGGTGGCGCTATCGAGCCATTTCTACACGCCTACTTCTGACGCCTATACCACATGTAAATTTTCACCACTTCTGACGCGTGTGCAAAATTTCATGAGTTTTTGAGCATGTTTAGGCCTTCAAAAATGCGATTCATTTCGGAAAATAATAATAATAATAATAATTAAAGCTGCAAGCAGCGATGGAAGGGCCCTCGCACGCATGTGCACCGCCACCCTATGGCATTAGTAAAGCAGTAAACCAGGGGGGTATAAATTAAAGTGGGTAAATACAGGTGGATATTCAAAGGGAAACTGATGTGCCACACTGCCTGTGTGCAGCAGGTGGCGCTATGATGGTACCTGATTATTGTTATATTGACGTGTTCAGGCCGGGACCCTTATCAAACGTGTGAAGTCGGGTGCAGATCGGATAATGTATGCCTGAATTACAACAGCTTCCTGTTTCATGGCGAAATATCACACTTTGCCAGGCTGCCACGGACACGCCCTTCAACGAAAAGTCAAGATCTTCGCAATTTATCACCGCAAAGGGCTTAACATCAGTCTGACCAAATATGATGATGATTGGATTAAATCTCTACGAGCAGTAAATCACAGCGTAAAACATGGCATTTCCTGCTAGCTCTAGGTGGCGCTATGACTGAAGCTAAATATTGGCATTGAAATGTGTTCAGGCCAAGACCCTTATCAAACATGTGAAGCGTGGGGCAGATTGGCCATTGTATGCCTGAGTTAGAACAACTTCCTGTTTCATGGCGAAAACGCTGAAATTTGTCAGGCCGCCACGGACACACCCTCCAACGAAAAGTCAAAAGCTCCGCAATTTAGCATCGCAAAGGCCTTTAGAGGATACTGACCAAATATGATGATGATCGGATTAAATATCTGGGAGGAGTTTGTTAAAGTATGACGCTTGGAAATGTCAAAAAACGACAGAGAAATTTCAAAATGGCTGACTTCCTGTGGGGTTTAGAGCTTAGTTCCAAGAGACTTTTTTGTAGGTCTTGGGGTGATAGATGATCCTACCAAATTTCGTATCTGTACGTTTTTCGTAGTGGGGGGGCTGTTCTTTTGAAATTTTGCAGGTGGCGCTATTGAGCCATTTCTACATGCCCACTTCTGACGCCTATACCACATGTAAATTTTCACCACTTCTGACGCGTGTGCAAAATTTCATGAGTTTTTGAGCATGGTTAGGCCTTCAAAAATGCGATTCATTTCGGAAAATAATAATAATAATAATAATAATAAACGAAGCAAAAACAATAGGGCTTTGCACCCACGGTGCAGGCCATTCTGGCCTGCTCCTCGGTGCTCGGGCCCTAATAATAATAATAATAATAATAATAATAAACTAAGCAAAAACAATAGGGCTTTGCACCCACGGTGCAGGCCATTCTGGCCTGCTCCTCGGTGCTCGGGCCCTAATTAAAACTGCAAGCAGTGATGGAAGGGCCCTCGCACGCATGTGCACCGCCACTCTATGGCCTTAGTAAAGCAATAAACCAGGGGGATTGAAATTTCAGTGGGTAAATATAGGTGGATATTCAAAGGAACTTTGAAGTGCCACAGCTCTTTTTGTGCAGCAGGTGGCGCTATGCTTGTAATTGATCGTTGTAACATTGATGTGTTGAGGCCAGGACCCTTGTCAAACGTATGATGTCTGTGACAGGTCGGACATTGCATGCCTGAGTTACAACAGCTTTCTCATGGCGAAACATCAAACTTTGACAGGCCACCATCGACACACCCCTTTAACGAAATGTCAAGATCCTCACAATTTATCATTGTGAAGTCCCTAAGTTCAGACTGACCAAATATGATGATGATCTGAATACATTTAGATGAGCAGTAAATCACAGTGTTAAACATGTCACTTTCTGCTTCCAGCATGTGGCGCTATAACTTTTACTGAATATTGCCATGTTGATGTGTTCAGGACAGGACAATTATCAAACTTGTGAAGCGTGGGTCAGATTGGACATTTTAAATCCGAGTTAGAACAACTTCCTGTTTCTTTGAGAAACACAGAAATTTGGCAAGCTGCCACGGACACACCCTCCATTGAAATGTCAAGATCTCCGCAATTTAGCATTGCAAAGCCCTTTAAATGACACACACAAAATATGATGATTTTCTGATTAAATTTATAGGAGGAGTTTGTTAAAATACGAAGGCAAGAAATGGCAAAATTTGCACTCAAATTACAGAGAAAATTCAAAATGGCTGACTTCCTGTGGGGTTTACAGCTTTGCTCCAAGAGACTTTTTTGTAGGTCTTGGGGTGATACATGATCCTACCGCATTTCGTATCTGTACGATTAACGTTGTGGGGGGGCTGCTCTATTGAATTTTTGTAGGTGGCGCTATAGAGCCATTTTAACACCCCAAGTTCTGAAGCCTATATCACATGAAAATATTTGCCACCTTTGACATGTGTGCAACGTTTCATGACTTTTTGAGCTTATTTAGGCTGTCAAAAATGTGATTCATTTAGCAATACTTTGCGAGGCCGCAACGGACACGCCCTTTAATGAAAAGTCAAGGTCGTTGCTTTTTATCATCACACAAGGTCTTGAGATTAGACTGATGAAATATGATGTTGATATGGTTAAATCTCTAAGAGCAGCAAGTCACAGCATTAAACATGGCATTTCCTGCTGCCTCTAGGTGGCGCTATGACTGTTACTAAATTAAGCCATGTTGATGTGTTCAGGCCAGGACTCTTATCAAACGTGTGAAGTCGGGGGCAGATCGGACAATGTATGCCTGAATTACAACAGCTTCCTGTTTCATGTTGAAACATCACACTTTGACAGGCCGCCACGGACACGCCCTTCAACGAAAAGTCAAGATCTTCCCAATTTATCATCGCAAAGGGCTTAAGAACAGTCTGACCAGATATGATGATGATTTGATTAAATCTCTAAGAGCAGTAAATCCCAGCGTAAAACATGGTATTTTCTACTACCTCTAGGTGGCGCTATGACTGAAGCTGAATATTGCATTGAAATGTGTTCAGGCCAAGACCCTTATCAAACATGTGAAGCGTGGGGCAGATTGGACATTGTATGCCTGAGTTAGAACAACTTCCTGTTTCATGGCGAAAACGCTGAAATTTGTCAGGCTGCCACGGACACACCCTCCAATGAAAAGTCAAAAGCTCCGCAATTTAACATCGCAAAGGCCTTTAGATGATACTGACCAAATATGATGAGCATCGAATTATATCTCTGGGAGGAGTTCGTTAAAGTACGACGCTTGGAAATGTCAAAAAATGACAGAGAAAATTAAAAATGGCTGACTTCCTGTGGGGTTTAGAGCTTAGTTCCAAGAGACTTTTTTGTAGGTCTTGGGGTGATAGATGATCCTACTAAATTTCGTATCTATATGTTTTTCGTAGCGGGGGGGCTGTTCTCTTGAAATTTTGCAGGTGGCGCTATCGAGCCATTTCTACACGCCCACTTCTGACGCCTATACCACATGTAAATTTTCACCACTTCTGACGCGTGTGCAAAATTTCATGAGTTTTCGGGCATGTTTAGGCCTTCAAAAATGCGATTCATTTCAGAAAATAATAATAATAATTAAAGCTGCAAGCAGCGATGGAAGGGCCCTCGCACGCATGTGCACCGCTACCCTATGGCATTAGTAAAGCAGTGAACCAGGGGGATATGAATTAAAGTGGGTAAATATAGGTGGATATTCAAAGGGAAACTGATGTGCCACACCGCTTGTGTGCAACAGGTGGCGCTACGACTGTACCTGATTATTGTTATATTGACGTGTTCAGGCCGGGACCCTTATCAAACTTGTGAAGTCGGGGGCAGATCGGAAAATGTATGTCTGAATTACAACAGCTTCCTGTTTCATGGCGAAATATCACATTTTGCCAGGCTGCCACGGACACGCCCTTTAACGAAAAGTCAAGATCTTCGCAATTTATCACCGCAAAGGGCTTAACATCAGTCTGATCAAATATGATGATGATTTGATTAAATCTCTAAGAGCAGTAAATCACAACGTAAAACATGGCATTTCCTGCTACCTCTAGGTGGCGCTATGACTGAAGCTGAATATTGGCATTGAAATGTGTTCAGGCCAAGACTCTTATCAAACATGTGAAGCGTGGGGCAGATTGGACATTGTATGCCTTAGTTATAACAACTTCCTGTTTCATGGCGAAAATGCAGAAATTTGTCAGGCCGCCACGGACACACCCTCCAATGAAAAGTCAAGATCTTCGCAATTTAGCATCGCAAAGGCCTTTAGATGAGACTGACCAAATATGATAATGATCGGATTAAATCGCTAGGAGGAGTTCGTTAAAGTACAACGCATGGAAATGTCAAAAAATGACAGAGAAAATTCAAAATGGCCGACTTCCTGTGAGGTTTAGAGCTTAGCTCCAAGAGACTTTTTTGTAGGTCTTGGGGTGCTAGATGATCCTACCAAATTTCGTATCTGTACGTTTTTCGTAGTGGGGGGGCTGTTCTCTTGAAATTTTGCAGGTGGCGCTATCGAGCCATTTCTACATGCCCACTTCTGACACCTATACTACATGTAAATTTTCGCCACTTCTGACGCGTGTGCAAATTTTCATGAGTTTTCGGGTATGTTTAGGCCCTCAAAAATGCGATCCATTTCGGAGAAGAAGAAGAAGAAGAAGAAGAAGAAGAAGAAGAAAAATAATAATAATAATAAACGGAGCAAAAACAATAGGGTCCTCACACCCTGGTGTGCTCGGGCCCTAATAAACGAAGCAAAAACAATAGGGCTTTGCACCCACGGTGCAGGCCATTCTGGCCTGCTCCTCGGTGCTCGGGCCCTAATTAAAGCTGCAAGCAGCGATGGAAGGGCCCTCGCACGGATGTGCACCGCCACCCTATGGCATTAGTTAAGCAGTGAACCAGGGGGATATGAATTAAAGTGGGTAAATATAGGTTGATATTCAAAGGACAAAAAATGTGCCACACCGCCTGTGTGCAGCAGGTGGCGCTATAACTGTACCTGATTATTGTTATATTGACGTGTTCAGGCCGGGACCCTTATCAAACGTGTGAAGTCTGGAGCAGATCGGATAATGTATGCCTGAATTACAATAGCTTCCTGTTTCATGTCAAAACATCACACTTTGCCAGGCCGCCACGGACACGCCCTTCAACGAAAAGTCAAGATCTTCGCAATTTATCACGGCAAAGGGCTTAACATCAGTCTGACCAAATATGATGATGATTTGATTAAATCTCTAAGAGCAGTAAATCACAGCGTAAAACATGGCATTTCCTGCTACCTCTAGGTGGCGCTATGACTGAAGCTGAATATTGGCATTAAAATGTGTTCAGGTCAAGACTCTTATCAAACATGTGAAGCGTGGGACAGATTGGACATTGTATGCCTGAGTTATAACAACTTCCTGTTTCATCGCGAAAATGCCTAACTTTGTCAGGCCGCCACGGACACACCCTCCAACGAAAAGTCAAGATCTCCGCAATTTAACATCGCAAAGGCCTTTAGATGAGATTGACCAAATATGATGATGATCGGATTAAATCTCTAGGAGGAGTTCGTTAAAGTACGACGCTTGGAAATGTAAAAAAATGACAGAGAAAATTCAAAATGGCTGACTTCCTGTGGGGTTTAGAGCTTAGTTCCAAGAGACTTTTTTGTAGGTCTTGGGGTGATAGATGATCCTACCAAAATTCGTATCTGTACGTTTTTCGTAGCGGGGGGGCTGTTCTCTTGAAATTTTGCAGGTGGCGCTATCGAGCCATTTCTACACGCCCACTTCTGAAGCCTATACCACATGTAAATTTTCACCACTTCTGACGCGTGTGCAAAATTTCATGAGTTTTTGAGCATGTTTAGGCCTTCAAAAATGCGATTCATTTCGGAAAATAATAATAATAATAATAATTAAAGCTGCAAGCAGCGATGGAAGGGCCCTCGCACGCATGTGCACCGCTACCCTATGGCATTAGGAAAGCAGTGAACCAGGGGGGTATGAATTAAAGTGGGTAAATACAGGTGGAAATTCAAAGGGAAACTGATGTGCCACACCGCCTGTGTGCAGCAGGTGGCGCTATGACGGTACCTGATTATTGTTATATTGACCTGTTCAGGCCGGGACCCTTATCAAACGTGTGAAGTCTGGAGCAGATCAAACAATGTATGCCTGAATTACAACAGCTTCCTGTTTCATGGTGAAACATCACACTTTGCCAGGCTGCCACGGACACGCCCTCCAACGAAAAGTCAAGATCTTCGCAATTTATCATCGCAAAGGGCTTAAAATCATTTTCACCAAATATGATGATGATTTTATTAAATCTCTAAAAGCAGTAAATCACAGCGTAAAACATGGCATTTCCTGCTACCTCTAGGTGGCGCTATGACTGAAGCTGAATATTGGCATTGAAATGTGTTCAGGTCAAGACTCTTATCAAACATGTGAAGTGTGGGGCAGATTAGACATTGTATGCCTGAGTTATAACAACTTTCTGTTTCATGGCAAAAACACTTAACTTTGTCAGGCCACCACGGACACACCCTCCAACGAAAAGTCAAGATCTCCGCAATTTAACATCGCAAAGGCCTTTAGATGAGATTGACCAAATATGATGACGATCTGATAAAATCTCTAGGAGGAGTTCGTTAAAGTACGACGCTTGGAAATGTCAAAAAATGACAGCGAAAATTCAAAATGGCTGACTTCCTGTGGGGTTTAGAGCTTAGCTCCAAGAGACTTTTTTGAAGGTCTTGGGGTCATAGATGACCCTACCAAATTTCGTATCTGTACGTTTTTCGTAGTGGGGGGGCTGTTCTTTTGAAATTTTGCAGGTGGCGCTATCGAGCCATTTTTACACGCCCACTTCTGACACCTATACTACATGTAAATTTTCGCCACTTCTGACGCGTGTGCAAATTTTCATGAGTTTTCGGGTATGTTTAGGCCCTCAAAAATGCGATCCATTTCGGAGAAGAAGAAGAAGAAGAAGAAGAAGAAGAAGAAAAATAATAATAAACAGAGCAAAAACAATAGGGCTTTGCACCCACGGTGCAGGCCATTCTGGCCTGCTCCTCGGTGCTCGGGCCCTAATTAAAGCTGCAAGCAGCGATGGAAGGGCCCTCGCACGCATGTGCACCGCCACCCTATGGCATTAGTAAAGCACTGAACCAGGGGGATATGAATTAAAGTGGGTAAATACAGGTGGATATTCAAAGGGAAACTGATGTGCCACACCGCCTGTGTGCAGCAGGTGGTGCTATGACTGAAGCTGAATATTGGCATTGAAATGTGTTCAGGCCAAGAACCTTATCAAACATTTGAAGTCTGGGGCAGATCGAACAATGCATGTCTGAATTACAACAGCTTCCTGTTTCATGGCGAAACATCACACTTTGCCAGGCCGCCACGGACACGCCCTTCAACGAAAAGTCAAGATATTCACAATTTATCACCGCAGAGGGCTTTAAATCAATCTAACCAAATATGATGATGATTTGATTAAATCTCTAAGAGCAGTAAATCATAGCGTAAAACATGGTATTTCCTGCTACCTCTAGGTGGCGCTATGACTGAAGCTGAATATTGGCATTGAAATGTGTTCAGGCCAAGACCCTAATCAAACATGTGAAGCGTGGGGCAGATTGGACATTGTATACCTGAGTTAGAGCCACTTCCTGTTTCATGGCGAAAACGACGAAATTTGGCAGCCCGCCATGGACACACCCTCCAACGAAAAGTCAAGATCTCTGCAATTTAGCATCGCAAAGGCCTTTAGATAAGACCGACCAAATATGACGATGATCGGATTAAATCTGTAGGAGGAGTTTGTTGCAGTATGAAGCCTGGAAATGACCAAATTTGCACAAAAATCAAGGCAAAAATTCAAAATGGCCGACTTCCTGTGGGGTTTAGAGCTTCGCTCCAAGAGACTTTTTTGTAGGTCTTGGGGTGATAGATGATCCTACCAAATTTCGTATCTGTAAATTTTTCGTAGCGGGGGGGCTGTTCGCTTGAAATTTTGCAGGTGGCGCTATCGAGCCATTTCTACACGCCCACTTCTGGCGCCTATGCCACATGTAAATTTTCGCCACTTCTGACATGTGTGCAACGTTTTATGACTTTTTGGGCTTGTTTAGCCTGTCAAAAATGCGATTCATTTACCGATACTTTGCGAGGCCGCCACGGACACGCCCTTTAATGAAAAGTCAAGGTCGTTGCTTTTTATCATCACACAAGGTCTTGAGATTACACAGGTGAAATATGATGTTGATATGGTTAAATATCTAAGAGCAGTAAATCACAGCGTAAAACATGGTATTTCCTGCTGCCTCTAGGTGGCGCTATGAGTGTTACTGATTTATGCCATGTTGATGTGTTCAGGCCTGGACCCTTATCAAACGTGTGAAGTCAGGGGCAGATCGGACATTGTATGCCTGAGTTATAACAACTTCCTGTTTCATGGCGAAACATCACACTTTGCCAGGCCGCCACGGACACGCCCTTCAACGAAAAGTCAAGATCTTCGCAATTTATCAAGGAAAAGGGCTTAACATCAGTCAGACCAAATATGATGATGATTTGATTAAATCTCTAAGAGCAGTAAATCAGAGCATAAAACATGGTATTTCCTCCTACCTCTAGGTGGCGCTATGAGTGAAGTTGAATATTGGCATTGAAATGTGTTCAGGCCAAGACCCTTATCAAACGTATGAAGCGTGGGGCAGATTGGACATTGTATGCCTGAGTTAGAGCCACTTCCTGTTTCATGGCGAAAATGCCGAAATTTGTCAGGCCGCCACGGACACACCCTCTGACGAAAAGTCAAGATCTCCGCAATTTAACATCGCAAAGGCCTTTAGATGAGATTGACCAAATATGACGATGATCGGATTAAATCTGTAGGAGGAGTTCGTTAAAGTATGAAGGCTGGAAATGACCAAATTTGCACAAAAATCAAGGCAAAAATTCAAAATGGCCGACTTCCTGTTGGGTTTAGAGCTTCGCTCCAAGAGACTTTTTTGTAGGTCTTGGGGTGATAGATGATCCTACCAAATTTCGTATCTGTACGTTTTTCGTAGTGGGGGGGCTGTTCTCTTGAAATTTTGCAGGTGGCGCTATCGAGCCATTTCTACACGCCCACTTCTGGCGCCTATGCCACATGTAAATTTTCGCCACTCCCGACATGTGTGCAAAATTTCATGAGTTTTCGAGCATGTTTCGCCCCTCAAAAATGCGATTCACTTTGGAGAAGAAGAAGAATAAATAATAATTAAAGCTGCAAGCAGCGATGGAAGGGCCCTCGCACGCATGTGCACCGCTACCCTATGGCATTAGTAAAGCAGTGAACCAGGGGGATATGAATTAAAGTGGGTAAATACAGGTGGATATTCAAAGGGAAACTGATGTGCCACACCGCCTGTGTGCAGCAGGTGGTGCTCTGACTGAAGCTGAATATTGGCATTGAAATGTGTTCAGGCCAAGAACCTTATCAAACATGTGAAGTCTGGGGCAGATCGAACAATGTATGTCTGAATTACAACAGCTTCCTGTTTCATGGCGAAACATCACACTTTGCCAGGCCGCCACGGACACGCCCTTCAACGAAATGTCAAGATATTCACAATTTATCACCGCAGAGGGCTTTACATCAATCTAACCAAATATGATGATGATTTGATTAAATCTCTAAGAGCAGTAAATCATAGCGTAAAACATGGTATTTCCTGCTACCTCTAGGTGGCGCTATGACTGAAGCTGAATATTGGCATTGAAATGTGTTCAGGCCAAGACCCTAATCAAACATGTGAAGCGTGGGGCAGATTGGACATTGTATACCTGAGTTAGAGCCACTTCCTGTTTCATGGCGAAAACGCCGAAATTTGGCAGCCCGCCACGGACACACCCTCCAACGAAAAGTCAAGATCCCTGCAATTTAGCATCGCAAAGGCCTTTAGATAAGACCGACCAAATATGACGATGATCGGATTAAATCTGTAGGAGGAGTTTGTTGCAGTATGAAGCCTGGAAATGACCAAATTTGCACAAAAATCAAGGCAAAAATTCAAAATGGCCGACTTCCTGTGGGGTTTAGAGCTTCGCTCCAAGAGACTTTTTTGTAGGTCTTGGGGTGATAGATGATCCTACCAAATTTCGTATCTGTACATTTTTCGTAGCGGGGGGGCTGTTCGCTTGAAATTTTGCAGGTGGCGCTATCGAGCCATTTCTATACGCCCACTTCTGGCGCCTATGCCACATGTAAATTTTCGCCACTTCTGACATGTGTGCAACGTTTTATGACTTTTTGGGATTGTTTAGCCTGTCAAAAATGCGATTCATTTACCGATACTTTGCGAGGCCACCACGGACACGCCCTTTAATGAAAAGTCAAGGTCGTTGCTTTTTATCATCACACAAGGTCTTGAGATTACACTGGTGAAATATGATGTTGATATGGTTAAATATCTAAGAGCAGTAAATCACAGCGTAAAACATGGTATTTCCTGCTGCCTCTAGGTGGCGCTATGGGTGTTACTGAATTATGCCATGTTGATGTGTTCAGGCCAGGACCCTTATCAAACGTGTGAAGTCAGGGGCAGATCGGACATTGTATGCCTGAGTTATAACAACTTCCTGTTTCATGGCGAAACATCACACTTTGCCAGGCCGCCACGGACACGCCCTTCAACGAAAAGTCAAGATCTTCGCAATTTATCAAGTTAAAGGGCTTAACATCAGTCAGACCAAATATGATGATGATTTGATTAAATCTCTAAGAGCAGTAAATCAGAGCATAAAACATGGTATTTCCTCCTACCTCTAGGTGGCGCTATGAGTGAAGTTGAATATTGGCATTGAAATGTGTTCAGGCCAAGACCCTTATCAAACGTATGAAGCGTGGGGCAGATTGGACATTGTATGCCTGAGTTAGAGCCACTTCCTGTTTCATGGCGAAAATGCCGAAATTTGTCAGGCCGCCACGGACACACCCTCTGACGAAAAGTCAAGATCTCCGCAATTTAACATCGCAAAGGCCTTTAGATGAGATTGACCAAATATGACGATGATCGGATTAAATCTGTAGGAGGAGTTCGTTAAAGTATGAAGGCTGGAAATGACCAAAATTGCACAAAAATCAAGGCAAAAATTCAAAATGGCGGACTTCCTGTTGGGTTTAGAGCTTTGCTCCAAGAGACTTTTTTGTAGGTCTTGGGGTGATAGATGATCCTACCAAATTTCGTATCTGTACGTTTTTCGTAGTGGGGGGGCTGTTCTCTTGAAATTTTGCAGGTGGCGCTATCGAGCCATTTCTACACGCCCACTTCTGGCGCCTATGCCACATGTAAATTTTCGCCACTCCTGACATGTGTGCAAAATTTCATGAGTTTTCGAGCATGTTTCGCCTCTCAAAAATGCGATTCACTTTGGAGAAGAAGAAGAATAAATAATAATAATAATAAACGGAGCAAAAACAATAGGGTCCTCACACTTGTGTGCTCGGGCCCTAATTAAAGCTGCAAGCAGCGATGGAAGGGCCCTCGCACGCATGTGCACCGCTACCCTATGGCATTAGTAAAGCAGTGAACCAGGGGGATATGAATTAAAGTGGGTAAATACAGGTGGATATTCAAAGGGAAACTGATGTGCCACACCGCCTGTGTGCAGCAGGTGGTGCTATGACTGTAGCTGAATATTGGCATTGAAATGTGTTCAGGCCAAGAACCTTATCAAACATTTGAAGTCTGGGGCAGATCGAACAATGTATGTCTGAATTACAACAGCTTCCTGTTTCATGGCGAAACATCACACTTTGCCAGGCCGCCACGGACACGCCCTTCAACGAAAAGTCAAGATATTCACAATTTATCACCGCAGAGGGCTTTACATCAATCTAACCAAATATGATGATGATTTGATTAAATCTCTAAGAGCAGTAAATCATAGCGTAAAACATGGTATTTCCTGCTACCTCTAGGTGGCGCTATGACTGAAGCTGAATATTGGCATTGAAATGTGTTCAGGCCAAGACACTAATCAAACATGTGAAGCGTGGGGCAGATTGGACATTGTATACCTGAGTTAGAGCCACTTCCTGTTTCATGGCGAAAACGCCGAAATTTGGCAGCCCGCCACGGACACACCCTCCAACGAAAAGTAAAGATCTCTGCAATTTAGCATCGCAAAGGCCTTTAGATAAGACCGACCACATATGACGATGATCGGATTAAATCTGTAGGAGGAGTTTGTTGCAGTATGAAGCCTGGAAATGACCAAATTTGCACAAAAATCAAGGCAAAAATTCAAAATGGCCGACTTCCTGTGGGGTTTAGAGCTTCGCTCCAAGAGACTTTTTTGTAGGTCTTGGGGTGATAGATGATCCTACCAAATTTCGTATCTGTACATTTTTCGTAGCGGGGGGGCTGTTCGCTTGAAATTTTGCAGGTGGCGCTATCGAGCCATTTCTACACGCCCACTTCTGGCGCCTATGCCACATGTAAATTTTCGCCACTTCTGACATGTGTGCAACGTTTTATGACTTTTTGGGCTTGTTTAGCCTGTCAAAAATGCGATTCATTTACCGATACTTTGCGAGGCCGCCACGGACACGCCCTTTAATGAAAAGTCAAGGTCGTTGCTTTTTATCATCACACAAGGTCTTGAGATTACACTGGTGAAATATGATGTTGATATGGTTAAATATCTAAGAGCAGTAAATCACAGCGTAAAACATGGTATTTCCTGCTGCCTCTAGGTGGCGCTATGAGTGTTACTGAATTATGCCATGTTGATGTGTTCAGGCCTGGACCCTTATCAAACGTGTGAAGTCAGGGGCAGATTGGACATTGTATGCCTGAGTTATAACAACTTCCTGTTTCATGGCGAAACATCACACTTTGCCAGGCCGCCACGGACACGCCCTTCAACGAAAAGTCAAGATCTTCGCAATTTATCAAGGAAAAGGGCTTAACATCAGTCAGACCAAATATGATGATGATTTGATTAAATATCTAAGAGCAGTAAATCAGAGCATAAAACATGGTATTTCCTCCTACCTCTAGGTGGCGCTATGAGTGAAGTTGAATATTGGCATTGAAATGTGTTCAGGCCAAGACCCTTATCAAACGTATGAAGCGTGGGGCAGATTGGACATTGTATGCCTGAGTTAGAGCCACTTCCTGTTTCATGGCAAAAATGCCGAAATTTGTCAGGCCGCCACGGACACACCCTCTGACGAAAAGTCAAGATCTCCGCAATTTAACATCGCAAAGGCCTTTAGATGAGATTGACCAAATATGACGATGATCGGATTAAATCTGTAGGAGGAGTTTGTTAAAGTATGAAGGCTGGAAATGACCAAATTTGCACAAAAATTCCTGTTGGGTTTAGAGCTTCGCTCCAAGAGACTTTTTTGTAGGTCTTGGGGTGATAGATGATCCTACCAAATTTCGTATCTGTACGTTTTTCGTAGTGGGGGGGCTGTTCTCTTGAAATTTTGCAGGTGGCGCTATCGAGCCATTTCTACACGCCCACTTCTGGCGCCTATGCCACATGTAAATTTTCGCCACTTCTGACATGTGTGCAAAATTTCATGAGTTTTCGAGCATGTTTAGGCCCTCAAAAATGCGATTCACTTTGGAGAAGAAGAAGAATAAATAATAAATATAGCTGCAAGCAGCGATGGCGGGCCCTCGCAGGTTTTTTTTTCGCTACACGGTGCGTCCGAGAAAACGATGCACGGTGGAGAAGGGCCTCAAGTGGGTAAATATCAGTGGGCTATTTAATGTTGCTACTGACCAATTTGGGTACTGTAGGTAAAAGAAACCCCACATTTTAGACAAACGGGGGCGCTAGTGAGACACTAAATAGACACGCCTTTATCTGACGTTTTTGTCAACACTTAACAGCCGACAACTCTGATGTGTGTGCCAAATTTAAAGTTAATCTAAGCATGCCAAGAGCCTTAAATATGCCTGAAATAAAAGTAAAGTTTGACGTGTTGCCACGGGAACAGCTTTCGAGATGTCAAAAATTCCTTGGCAATTTAGCATCTACAATGTCTCAGCATCATGTTGACCACTTCTGGTGCCAATAACATTATTTACCTAGAAGGAGTATTTAAAAGAACATCGCATGCAACTGTAATGCTTAAATAAGCCTTTAAAATGAAAGTAAAATTTGTCACATTGCCATAGGAACAACATTCGAGATATCAAAAATCCCTTCGCAATTTATCATCTACAATGTCTCAGCATCATGTTGACCACTTTTGGTGTCAATCGCATAAATATCCTAGAAGGAGTATTTAAAAGTTCACTGCATGAAACTGTAAGGCTTAAATATGCCTTTAAAATGAAAGTAAAGTTTGACACATTGCCATGGGAACAGCGTTCGAGATATCAAAAATCCCTTCGCAATTTATCATCTACTGTGCCTCGGCATCATTTTGACCACTTTTGTTGTCAATTGCATGATTTTTCTAGAAGGAGTATTTAAAAGAACATTGCATGGAACTGTCAAAAAAATCCAGCTTTGTAACTGACACATTTCCTGCCGCCTGGTGGTGGCGCTATACCCGAGACTTACAATAGGCACATCGATGCGATCGGAATCTTCAGACGAACAAACACCCCGCGTGTCATCACTATAAGACATTTTTTGCCTTAGATATTCGACACTTTCTGTTTCTCTGATTTCGCCATGACTTTGCCGCTTCGCCATTGCAACACCGTTCGAGATATCAAAAATCCCTTCGCAATTTAGCAAGTCCAATGTCTTGACATCATGATCACCACGTTTGGTGTCATTTGCTTGAATCCCCTAGGAGGAGTATTCAAAAGTTCACCGCATGCATTTTTTAAACAATCCAAAATGGCGGACTTCCTGTTGGGCGGAGCTAAAATGTTAGAGGGCGAAAGTTGTTCGGGTCGATGAGATCTATATGTGTACCAACTTTCGTAAATGTGCGTACATGTTTGCCCGATCTGCGCACTACTGTTTGTTTTTGCATTACAGGGGGCGCTACAGAGCCCCCGTGCCACGCCCGTGTTCCAGCCTTTGTCTGTTCGCAATGACGGACGACTCTAACGTCTGTGCCAAATTTCAAGAGTTTTCGAGTATGTTAAGGCACCCAAAATGCCCAAAAGTGTTAAAAAAAATAAAAATAAATATAGCTGCAAGCAGCGATGGCGGGCCCTCGCACGTTTTTTTACCGCTACACGGTGCGTCCGAGAAAACGATGCACGGCGGGCAAGGGCATCAAGTGGGTAAAATATCAGTGGGCTATTTAATGTTGTTTCTGAGCCATTTGGGGACTGTAGGTAAAAGAAACCCCACATTTTAGACAAACAGGGGCACTAGTGAGCCACTTAAGAGACACGCCTATGTCTGACCTTTTTGTCAACACTTAACAGCCGAAAACTCTGATGTGTGTGCCAAATTTAAAGTTCAACTAAGCACGCCAAGAGCCTTAAACATGCCTGAAATTAAAGTAAAGTTTGACGCGTTTCCATGGAAACAGCGTTCGAGATGTCAAAAATTCCTTCGCAATTTATCATCTACAATGTCTCTGCATCATGTTGACCACTTCTCGTGTCAATCGCATGAAAATCCTAGAAGGAGTATTTAAAAGTTAACTGTATGCAACTGAAAGGCTTAAATATGCCTTTAAAATGAAAGTAAAGTTTGACAGGTTGCCATGGGAACAGCGTTTGAGATATCAAAAATCCCTTCGCAATTTATCATCTACAATGTCTCGGCATCACGGTGACCACTTTTGGTGTCAATCATATGAAAATCCTAGAAGGAGTATTTAAAAGAACATTGCATGGAACTTTTAAAAAAATCCAGCTTTGTGACTGACACACTTCCTGGCGCCTGCTGGTGGCGCTATACCCGGGAGTCACAATAGGCACATCGATGCGATCGGAATCTTCAGATGAACAAACACCCCGCGTGTCATTACAATAAGACATTTTTTGCTTTAGATATTAGACACTTCCTGTTTCTCTGATTTCGCCACAACTTTGTCGGCTCGCCATGGCAGAACCGTTAGAGATATCAAAAATCCCTTCGCAATTTAGCAAGTCCAATGTCTCGACATCATGATCACCACGTTTGGTGTCAATCGCATGATTCCTCTAGGAGGAGTATTCAAAAGTTCAACGCATGCATTTTTTAAACGATCCAAAATAGCTGACTTCCTGTTGGGCGGAGCCAAAATGTTAGAGGGCGAAAGTTGTTCGGGTCGATGAGATCTATATGTGTACCAACTCTCGTACATGTGCGTACATGTTTGCACGATCTGTGCATCAATGTTTTTTTTTCATTACAGGGGGCGCTACAGAGCCCCTGTGCCACGCCCGTGTTCCAGCCTTTGTCAGTTCGCAATGACGGACGACTCTAACGTCTGTGCCAAATTTCAAGAGTTTTCGAGTATGTTAAGGCCCCCAAAATGCCCAAAAGTGTTAAAAAAAATAAAAATAAAAATAAAAATAAAAAAAAAAAAAATAATAAATTTGAGCAAAAACAATAGGGCTTCGCACCTTTCGGTGCAGGCCATTCTGGCCTGCTCCTCGGTGCTCGGGCCCTAATAATAATAAACGGAGCAAAAACAATAGGGTCCTCACACTTGTGTGCTCGGGCCCTAATTAAAGCTGCAAGCAGCGATGGAAGGGCCCTCGCACGCATGTGCACCGCCACCCTATGGCCTTAGTAAAGCTGTGAACCAGGGGGATATAAATTTAAGTGGGTAAATATAGGTGGATATTCAAAAGAACTTTGATTTGTAACACAGTGTAAAACCTGACATTTCCTGCTGCCAGCAGGTGGCGCTACAACTTTTATTGAATATTGCCATGTTGATTTGTTCAGGCCAGGACACTTATCAAACATGTGACCCGTTGGTCAGATTAGACATTGTAAGCCTGAGTTACAACAACTTCCTGTTTTATGGTGAAAAACCAACATTTGGCAGGCTGCCACGGACACACCTTCCAATGAAAACTCAAGATCTCCGCAATTTAGCATCGCAAAGGCCTTTAGATGACACGAACGAAATATGGTTTTAATCTAATGAAATCTGTAGGAAGAGTTTATTAAAGTCCGAAGCCCAGAAATAGCAAAATTTGCACTCAAATTAAAGAGGAAATTTAAAATGGCTGACTTCCTGTGGGGTAAAGAGCTTGGCTCCAAGAGACTTTTTTGTATGTCTTGGGGTGATACATGATCCTACCACATGTCGTATCTGTACGTTTAATGTAGCGGGGGGGCTGCTCTCTTGAGTTTTTGTAGGTGGCGCTATAGAGCCATTTTTACCTCCCCCCAGTTCTGAACCCTATATCACATGAACATTTTCACCACCTTTGACATGTGTGCAACGTTTCATGACTTTTTGAGCTCGTTTAGGCTGTCAAAAATGCGATGAATTTAACAATGTTTTGCGAGGCCGCCACGGACACGCCCTTTAACGAAAAGTCAAGGCCTTCGCTATTTATCATCACACAAGGTCTTGAGATTAGACTGATGAAATATGATGTTGATATAATCAAATCTCCAAGAGCAGTAAGTCACAGCATAAAAGGTTGTATTTCCTGCTGCCTCTAGGTGGCGCTATGACTGTTACTGAATTATTCCATGTTGATGTGTTCAGGCCGGGAACTTTATCAAACGTGTGAAGTTGGGGGCAGATCGGACCATGTATGTCTGAATTACAACAGCTTCCTGTTTCATGGTGAAACATCACACTTTGGCAGGACGCTACGGACACGCCCTCCAACGAAAAGTCAAGATCTTTGCAATTTATAACCGCAAAGGGCTTAACATCAGTCTGACCAAATATGATGATGATTTGATTTAATCTCTAAGAGTAGTAAATCACAGCGTAAAACATGGTATTTCTTCCTACCTCTAGGTGGCGCTATGAGTGAAGCTGAATATTGGCATTGAAATGTGTTCAGGCCAAGACCCTTATCAAACGTGTGAAGCGTGGGGCAGATTGGACATTGTATGCCTGAGTTAGAGCCACTTCCTGTTTCATGGCGAAAATGCCGAAGTTTGTCAGGCCGCCACGGACACACCCTCCAACGAAAAGTCAAGATCTCCGCAATTTAACATTGCAAAGGCCTTTAGATGAGACTGACCAAATATGACAATGATCGGATTAAATCTGTAGGAGGAGTTCGTTAAAGTACAAAGCCTGGAAATGCCAAAATTTGGTCAGAAATCAGAGTGAAAATTCAAAATGGCCGACTTCCTGTGGGGTTTACAGCTTCGCTCCAAGAGACTTTTTTGTAGGTCTTGGGGTGATAGATGATCCTACCAAATTTCGTATCTGTACGTTTTTCGTAGCGGGGGGGCTGTTCTCTTGAAATTTTGCAGGTGGCGCTATCGAGCCATTTCTACACGCCCACTTCTGGCGCCTATGCCACATGTAAATTTTCGCCACTTCTGACATGTGTGCAAAATTTCATGAGTTTTCGAGCATGTTTCGCCCCTCAAAAATGCGATTCACTTTGGAGAAGAAGAAGAATAAATAATAATAATAATAATAATTAAAGCTGCAAGCAGCGATGGAAGGGCCCTCGCACGCATGTGCACCGCTACCCTATGGCATTAGTAAAGCAGTGAACCAGGGGGATATGAATTAAAGTGGGTAAATACAGGTGGATATTGAAAGGGAAACTGATGTGCCACACCGCCTGTGTGCAGCCGGTGGTGCTATGACTGAAGCTGAATATTGGCATTGAAATGTGTTCAGGCCAAGAACCTTATCAAACATGTGAAGTCTGGGGCAGATCGAACAATGTATGTCTGAATTACAACAGCTTCCTGTTTCATGGCGAAACATCACACTTTGCCAGGCCGCCACGGACACGCCCTTCAATGAAAAGTCAAGATATTCACAATTCATCACCGCAGAGGGCTTTACATCAATCTAACCAAATATGATGATGATTTGATTAAATCTCTAAGAGCAGTAAATCATAGCGTAAAACATGGTATTTCCTGCTACCTCTAGGTGGCGCTATGACTGAAGCTGAATATTGGCATTGAAATGTGTTCAGGCCAAGACCCTAATCAAACATGTGAAGCGTGGGGCAGATTGGACATTGTATACCTGAGTTAGAGCCACTTCCTGTTTCATGGCGAAAACACTGAAATTTGGCAGCCCGCCACGGACACACCCTCCAACGAAAAGTCAAGATCTCTGCAATTTAGCATCGCAAAGGTCTTTAGATAAGACCGACCAAATATGACGATGATCGGATTAAATCTGTAGGAGGAGTTTGTTGCAGTATGAAGCCTGGAAATGACCAAATTTGCACAAAAATCAAGGCAAAAATTCAAAATGGCCGACTTCCTGTGGGGTTTAGAGCTTCGCTCCAAGAGACTTTTTTGTAGGTCTTGGGGTGATAGATGATCCTACCAAATTTCGTATCTGTACATTTTTCGTAGCGGGGGGCTGTTCTCTTGAAATTTTGCAGGTGGCGCTATCGAGCCATTTCTACACGCCCACTTCTGGCGCCTATGCCACATGTACATTTTCGCCACTTCTGACATGTGTGCAACGTTTTATGACTTTTTGAGCTTGTTTAGCCTGTCAAAAATGCGATTCATTTACCGATACTTTGCGAGGCCGCCACGGACACGCCCTTTAATGAAAAGTCAAGGTCGTTGCTTTTTATCATCACACAAGGTCTTGAGATTACACTGGTGAAATATGATGTTGATATGGTTAAATATCTAAGAGCAGTAAATCACAGCGTAAAACATGGTATTTCCTGCTGCCTCTAGGTGGCGCTATGAGTGTTACTTAATTATGCCATGTTGATGTGTTCAGGCCTGGACCCTTATCAAACGTGTGAAGTCAGGGGCAGATCGGACATTGTATGCCTGAGTTATAACAACTTACTGTTTCATGGCGAAACATCACACTTTGCCAGGCCGCCACGGACACGCCCTTCAACGAAAAGTCAAGATCTTTGCAATTTATCAAGGAAAATGGCTTAACATCAGTCAGAACAAATATGATGATGATTTGATTAAATCTCTAAGAGCAGTAAATCAGAGCATAAAACATGGTATTTCCTCCTACCTCTAGGTGGCGCTATGAGTGAAGTTGAATATTGGCATTGAAATGTGTTCAGGCCAAGACCCTTATCAAACATGTGAAGCGTGGGGCAGATTGGACATTGTATACCTGAGTTAGAGCCACTTCCTGTTTCATGGCGAAAATGCCGAAATTTGTCAGGCCGCCACGGACACACCCTCTGACGAAAAGTCAAGATCTCCGCAATTTAACATCGCAAAGGCCTTTAGATGAGATTGACCAAATATGACGATGATCGGATTAAATCTGTAGGAGGAGTTCGTTAATGTATGAAGGTTGGAAATGACCAAATTTGCACAAAAATCAAGGCAAAAATTCAAAATGGCGGACTTCCTGTTGGGTTTAGAGCTTCGCTCCAAGAGACTTTTTTGTAGGTCTTGGGGTGATAGATGATCCTACCAAATTTCGTATCTGTACGTTTTTCGTAGTGGGGGGGCTGTTCTCTTGAAATTTTGCAGGTGGCGCTATCGAGCCATTTCTACACGCCCACTTCTGGCGCCTATGCCACATGTAAATTTTCGCCACTCCTGACATGTGTGCAAAATTTCATGAGTTTTCGAGCATGTTTCGCCCCCCAAAAATGCGATTCACTTTGGAGAAGAAGAAGAATAAATAATAATAATAATAATAATAATAATAATAATAATAATAATAATAAACCGAGCAAAAACAATAGGGTCCTCGCACCCCGGTGTGCTCGGGCCCTAATAATAATAAACGGAGCAAAAACAATAGGGTCCTCACACTTGTGTGCTCGGGCCCTAATTAAAGCTGCAAGCAGCGATGGAAGGGCCCTCGCACGCATGTGCACCGCTACCCTATGGCATTAGTAAAGCAATGAGCCAGGGGGATATGAATTTAAGTGGGTAAATATAGGTGGATATTTAAAGGAAAATGGATGTGCCACACCGCCTGTGTGCTGCAGGTGGTGTATGACGGTACCTGATTATTGTTATATTGACGTGTTCAGGCCGGGACCCCTAACAAACTTGTGAAGTCTGGGGCAGATCGAACAATGTACTCCTGAATTATAACAGCTTCCTGTTTCATTGTGAAACATCACACTTTGCCAGGCCGCCATGGACACACCCTTAAAGGAAAAGTCAAGATCTTCACAATTTATCACCACAAAGGGCTTAAGATCAATCTGACCAAATATGATGATGATTTGATTAAATCTCTAAGAGCAGTAAATCACAGCGTAAAACATGGTATTTCCTGCTACCTCTAGGTGGCGCTATGACTGAAGCTGAATATTGGCATTGAAATGTGTTCAGGCCAAGACCCTTATCAAACGTGTGAAGCGTGGGGCAGATTGGACATTGTATACCTGAGTTAGAGCCACTTCCTGTTTCATGGCGAAAATGCTGAAATTTGTCAGGCCGCCACGGACACACCCTCCGACGAAAAGTCAAGATCTCTGCAATTTAACATCGCAAAGGCCTTTAGATGAGATTGACCAAATATGACAATGATCGGATTAAATCTGTAGGAGGAGTTTGTTGCAGTATGAAGCCTGGAAATGACCAAATTTGCACAAAAATCAAGGCAAAAATTCAAAATGGCCGACTTCCTGTGGGGTTTAGAGCTTCGCTCCAAGAGACTTTTTTGTAGGTCTTGGGGTGATAGATGATCCTACCAAATTTCGTATCTGTACGTTTTTCGTAGTGGGGGGGCTGTTCTCTTGAAATTTTGCAGGTGGCGCTATCGAGCCATTTCTACACGCCCACTTCTGGCGCCTATGCCACATGTAAATTTTCGCCACTTCTGACATGTGTGCAACGTTTTATGACTTTTTGAGCTTGTTTAGCCTGTCAAAAATGCGATTCATTTACCGATACTTTGCGAGGCCGCCACGGACACGCCCTTTAATGAAAAGTCAAGGTCGTTGCTTTTTATCATCACACAAGGTCTTGAGATTACACTGGTGAAATATGATGTTGATATGGTTAAATATCTAAGAGCAGTAAATCACAGCGTAAAACATGGTATTTCCTGCTGCCTCTAGGTGGCGCTATGAGTGTTACTGAATTATGCCATGTTGATGTGTTCAGGCCTGGACCCTTATCAAACGTGTGAAGCGTGGGGCAGATTGGACATTGTATGCCTGAGTTATAACAACTTCCTGTTTCATGGCGAAACATCACACTTTGCCAGGCCGCCACGGACACTCCCTTCAACGAAAAGTCAAGATCTTCGCAATTTATCAAGGAAAAGGGCTTAACATCAGTCTGACCAAATATGATGATGATTTGATTAAATCTCTAAGAGCAGTAAATCAGAGCATAAAACATGGTATTTCCTGCTATCTCTAGGTGGCGCTATGAGTGAAGTTGAATATTGGCATTGAAATGTGTTCAGGCCAAGACCCTTATCAAACGTATGAAGCGTGGGGCAGATTGGACATTGTATGCCTGAGTTAGAGCCACTTCCTGTTTCATGGCGAAAATGCAGAAATTTGTCAGGCCGCCACGGACACACCTTCTGACGAAAAGTCAAGATCTCCGCAATTTAACATCGCAAAGGCCTTTAGATGAGATTGACCAAATATGACGATGATCGGATTAAATCTGTAGGAGGAGTTCGTTAAAGTATGAAGGCTGGAAATGACCAAATTTGCACAAAAATCAAGGCAAAAATTCAAAATGGCGGACTTCCTGTTGGGTTTAGAGCTTTGCTCCAAGAGACTTTTTTGTAGGTCTTGGGGTGATAGATGATCCTACCAAATTTCGTATCTGTACATTTTTCGTAGTGGGGGGGCTGTTCTCTTGAAATTTTGCAGGTGGCGCTATCGAGCCATTTCTACACGCCCACTTCTGGCGCCTATGCCACATGTAAATTTTCGCCACTCCTGACATGTGTGCAAAATTTCATGAGTTTTCGAGCATGTTTCGCCCCTCAAAAATGCGATTCACTTTGGAGAAGAAGAAGAATAAATAATAATTAAAACTGCAAGCAGTGATGGAAGGGCCCTCGCACTCATGTGCACCGCCACTCTATGGCCTTAGTAAAGCAATAAAACAGGGGGATTGAAATTTCCGTGGATAAATATAGGTGGATATTCAAAAGAACTTTGAAGTGCCACTACTCCTTTATGCAGCAGGTGGCGCTATGATTGTAATTGATTGTTGTAACATTGATGTGTTGAGGCCAGGACCCTTGTCAAACGTATGATGTCTGTGACAGGTCGGACATTGCATGTCTGAGTAACAACAGCTTTCTCATGGCGAAAAATCAAACTTTGACAGACCACAACGGACACGCCCCTTTAACGAAATGTCAAGATCTTCACAATTTATCATTGTGAAGTCCCTAAGTTCAGACTGACCAAATATGATGATGATCTGAATACATTTCAATGAGCAGTTAATCCCAGTGTAAAACATGTCATTTCCTGCTTCCAGCAGGTGGCGCTATAACTTTTACTGAATATTGCCATGTTGATGTGTTCAGGACAGGACAATTATCAAACTTGTGAAGCGTGGGTCAGATTGGACATTTTAAACCTGAGTTAGAACAACTTCCTGTTTCATTGAGAAACACAGAAATTTGGCAAGCCGCCACATACACACCCTCCATTGAAACGTCAAGATCTCCGCAATTTAGCATTGCAAAGCCCTTTAGATGACACTCACCAAATATGATGATTATCTGATTAAATTTATAGGAGGAGTTTGTTAAAATACGAAGGCCAGAAATGGCAAAATTTGCACTCAAATTACAGAGAAAATTAAAAATGGCTGACTTCCTGTGGGGTTTAGAGCTTTGCTCCAAGAGACTTTTTTGTAGGTCTTGGGGTGATACATGATCCTACCACATTTCGTATCTATGCGATTAACGTAGCGGGGGGGCTGCTCTATTGAATTTTTGTAGGTGGCGCTATAGAGCCATTTTAACACCCCAAGTTCTGAAGCCTATATCACATGAAAATATTCGCCACTTTTGACACATGTGCAATGTTTCATGACTTTTTGAGCTTGTTTAGGCTGTCAAAAAGGGGATTCATTTAGCGATACTTTGCGAGGCCGCAACGGACACGCCCTTTAACGAAAAATCAAGGTCGATGCTATTTATCATCACACAAGGTCTTGAGATTAGACTGATGAAATATGATGTTGATATGGTTAAATCTCTAAGAGCACTAAGTCACAGCATAAAAGGTGGTATTTCCTGCTGCCTCTAGGTGGCGCTATGACTGATACTGAATTATGCCATGTTGATGTGTTCAGGCCGGGACCCTTATGAAACGTGTGAAGTTGGGGGCAGATCGGACTATGTATGTCTGAATTACAACAGCTTCCTGTTTCATGGCGAAATATCACACTTTGCCAGGCTGCCACGGACACGCCCTTCAACGAAAAGTCAAGATCTTCGCAATTTATCACGGCAAAGGGCTTAACATCAGTCTGACCAAATATGATGATGATTTGATTAAATCTCTAAGAGCAGTAAATCACAGCGTAAAACATGGTATTTCCTCCTACCTCTAGGTGGCGCTATGAGTGAAGTTGAATATTGGCATTGAAATGTGTTCAGGCCAAGACACTTATCAAACGTATGAAGCGTGGGGCAGATTGGACATTGTATGCCTGAGTTAGAGCCACTTCCTGTTTCATGGCGAAAATGCAGAAATTTGTCAGGCCGCCACGGACACACCCTCTGACGAAAAGTCAAGATCTCCGCAATTTAACATCGCAAAGGCCTTTAGATGAGATTGACCAAATATGACGATGATCGGATTAAATCTGTAGGAGGAGTTCGTTAAAGTATGAAGCCTGGAAATGACCAAATTTGCACAAAAATCAAGGCAAAAATTCAAAATGGCGGACTTCCTGTTGGGTTTAGAGCTTCGCTCCAAGAGACTTTTTTGTAGGTCTTGGGGTGATAGATGATCCTACCAAATTTCGTATCTGTACGTTTTTCGTAGCGGGGGGGCTGTTCTCTTGAAATTTTGCAGGTGGCGCTATCGAGCCATTTCTACACGCCCACTTTTAGCGCCTATACCACATGTAAATTTTCGCCACTTCTGACATGTGTGCAAAATTTCATGAGTTTTCGAGCATGTTTCGCCCCTCAAAAATGCTATTCACTTTGGAGAAGAAGAAGAATAAATAATAATAATAATAATAATAATAATAATAATAATAATAATAATAAACCGAGCAAAAACAATAGGGTCCTCGCACCCTGGTGTGCTCGGGCCCTAATTAAAACTGCAAGCAGTGATGGAAGGGCCCTCGCACGCATGTGCACCGCCACTCTATGGCCTTAGTAAAGCAATAAACCAGGGGGATTGAAATTTCCGTGGATAAATATAGGTGGATATTCAAAGGAACTTTGAAGTGCAACTACTCCTTTATGCAGCAGGTGGCGCTATGATTGTAATTGATTGTTGTAACATTGATGTGTTGAGGCCAGGACCCTTGTCAAACGTATGATGTCTGTGACAGGTCGGACATTGCATGTCTGAGTTACAACAGCTTTCTCATGGCGAAAAATCAAACTTTGACAGGCCACAACGGACACGCCCCTTTAACGAAATGTCAAGATCTTCACAATTTATCATTGTGAAGTCCCTAAATTCAGACTGACCAAATATGATGATGATCTGAATACATTTCAATGAGCAGTAAATCACAGTGTAAAACATGTCATTTCCTGCTTCCAGCAGGTGGCGCTATAACTTTTACTGAATATTGCCATGTTGATGTGTTCAGGACAGGACAATTATCAAACTTGTGAAGCGTGGGTCAGATTGGACATTTTAAACCTGAGTTAGAACAACTTCCTGTTTCATTGAGAAACACAGAAATTTGGCAAGCCGCCACGTACACACCCTCCATTGAAATGTCAAGATCTCCGCAATTTAGCATTGCAAAGCCCTTTAGATGACACTCACCAAATATGATGATTATCTGATTAAATTTATAGGAGGAGTTTGTTAAAATACAAAGGCCAGAAATGGCAAAATTTGCACTCAAATTACAGAGAAAATTCAAAATGGCTGACTTCCTGTGGGGTTTAGAGTTTTGCTCCAAGAGACTTTTTTGTAGGTCTTGGGGTGATACATGATCCTACCGCATTTCGTATCTGTGCGATTAACGTAGCGGGGGGGCTGCTCTATGGAATTTTTGTAGGTGGAGCTATAGAGCCATTTTAACACCCCAAGTTCTACAGCCTATATTACATGAAAATATTCGGCACTTTTGACACGTGTGCATTGTTTCATGACTTTTTGAGCTTGTTTAGGCTGTCAAAAATGGGATTCATTTAGCGATACTTTGCGAGGCCGCAACGGACACGCCCTTTAACGAAAAGTGAAGGTTGTTGCTATTGATCATCACACAAGGTCTTGAGATTAGACTGATGAAATATGATGTTGATATGGTTAAATCTCTAAGAGCAGTAAGTCACAGCATAAAAGGTGGTATTTCCTGCTGCCTCTAGGTGGCGCTATGACTGATACTGAATTATGCCATGTTGATGTGTTCAGGCCGGGACCCTTATCAAACTTGTGAAGTCGGGGGCAGATCGGATAATGTATGCCTGAATTACAACACCTTCCTGTTTCATGGCGAAATATCACACTTTGCCAGGCTGCCACGGACACGCCCTTCAACGAAAAGTCAAGATCTTCGCAATTTATTACGGCAAAGGGCTTAACATCAGTCTGACCAAATATTATGATGATTTGATTAAATCTCTAAGAGCAGTAAATCACAGCGTAAAACATGGCATTTCCTGCTACCTCTAGGTGGCGCTATGACTGAAGCTGAATACTGGCATTAAAATGTGTTCAGGTCAAGACCCTTATCAAACATGTGAAGCGTGGGGCAGAATGGACATTGTATGCCTTAGTTATAACAACTTCCTGTTTCATGGCGAAAATGCAGAATTTTGTCAGGCCGCCACGGACACACCCTCTGACGAAAAGTCAAGATCTCTGCAATTTAGCATCGCAAAGGCCTTTAGATGAGACTGACCAAATATGATAATGATCGTATTAAATCGCTAGGAGGAGTTCGTTAAAGTACGACGTTTGGAAATGTCAAAAAATGACAGAGAAAATTCAAAATGACCGACTTCCTGTGGGGTTTAGAGCTTAGCTCCAAGAGACTTTTTTGTAGGTCTTGGAGTGCTAGATGATCCTACCAAATTTCGTATCTGTACGTTTTTCGTAGTGGGGGGGCTGTTCTCTTGAAATTTTGCAGGTGGCGCTATCGAGCCATTTCTACACGCCCACTTCTGACGCCTATACTACATGTAAATTTTCGCCACTTCTGACGCGTGTGCAAATTTTCATGAGTTTTCGGGTATGTTTAGGCCCTCAAAAACGCAATCCATTTCGGAGAAGAAGAAGAAGAAGAAGAAGAAGAAGAAGAAGATTAAAGCTGCAAGCAGCGATGGAAGGGCCCTCGCACGCATGTGCACCGCTACCCTATGGCATTAGTAAAGCAGTGAACCAGGGGGATATGAATTAAAGTGGGTAAATACAGGTGGATATTCAAAGGGAAACTGATGTGCCACACCGCCTGTGTGCAGCATGTGGTGCTATGACTGAAGCTGAATATTGGCATTGAAATGTGTTCAGGCCAAGAACCTTATCAAACATGTGAAGTCTGGGGCAGATCGAACAATGTATGTCTGAATTACAACAGCTTCCTGTTTCATGGCGAAACATCACATTTTGCCAGGCCCCCACGGACACAGGGCCGGATTAACATAAGGGCTAGGTGGGGCTGAAGCCCCAGGGCCCGCGGGATTAGGGGGCCCGTGATTGGCTGGAGGAAATGAGATTGTCAAATCATAGGTGGTTGATTTGTGTATAATAAAATAACAAGACGTTATTGGAAAATGTGACTTGAATGATATAATTCACCGCCCAATCAAATTAACTCTACAATTTGCGCAATGACGTTGGGAAACGCCTCTTTTCCTTATGCTTTCATGAACATTGTAGCACTAAAAAACACTCGCTGGAGCAATAGTTACGCCCATCTCTTGCAGACAGACCCTAGAGCCCTGCAAGCCCATCGGGGCCAGCTTATTTTAACGTCTCTCCTCATTGTGTGTGTGTTTGCGTGTGTAGCAGAGACAGCGCGCATCTGAGGCTTACATTAATGGGTTTATCCTTTAAACGTTACTTTTGCTACGTTTACTCCTTTCATTTACACGCCACCGTTTTCGACCCTCATAAACGGATTCGTTCGCAAAAGCTGCAGACCAGTTTTAGTTTGAGAACTCAAGACGTTGCGCTGCAGTGTAAATGAACGTAGATGGAGTCTTATGTAAACGAACAGCTCATGTTAATGTGACAGGCGCTGTCAGTGACAGGGTGTGACAGCGCATCATTTTCAAAGTAAAAATTATTTTTATTCAGGTAAATGGAGGTTTGCAACTGAGGTTTTGCCAAAAATATTAAACATCTATACCAACCAGCTATTATAAACGCTATATCAGATTGTTTTATGTATCCTTATAGATAATATTTTCAAAGTAAAAATTATTTTTATTCAGGTAAATGGAGGTTTGCAACGGAGGTTTTGCCAAAAATAGTAAACATCTATACCAACCAGCTATTATAAACGCTATATCAGATTGTTTTATGTATCCTTATAGATAATATTTTCAAAGTAAAAATTATTTTTATTCAGGTAAATGGAGGTTTGCAACGGAGGTTTTGCCAAAAATAGTAAACATCTATACCAACCAGCTATTATAAACGCTATATCAGATTGTTTTATGTATCCTTATAGATAATGTCTGTTTTAAATTTATGTTTGAGTATTGTTAGGTTTGAATATTGTTGTAATGTTGTTGTTGTTGTTTTGTTTAAATGTATTTAGCTTATTACGAAAGATTGACCGTCATTTTAAACGCCATACGCTTTGTAAAGATCAATTTGAAGGGAGAATTGTAATGGGTCAGACATTATTTTCGAGTTTAATTTAAGTTTTTCTTGCTACTTTAAAATGATTTTCGTTTTATATAATTTGTCTCTAAATTTTAATCGATGTTTTGTTGATAAGTTTTGTGAATATAAATGAATAAAAACAAAAAAACCAACGTCATATTAATATTTAATGCTCGTTTAGCCGATTGCGCTTTTTGCTATAGCGGAGGACGTGCACGGACCTCGCACACTTTTAAAAATTAACGTCATACTAATTTTTATTTATTAATTGCACACTGAACAGCGACAGGTAAGGGAAGATAAGTTATTTAGTGTTTTTCTGAAGAATACAGTCAGTTCGTACAAAAATGTTCAAATGGACTATAAGATCATAAATATGAACTGTGAACAATGAACTATTAACTCCCTACATTAAAGCAATAAGCCTTTCTGTAGGCTAAAGCTATACTTCACCTCTTATTAGGCATCCGAGAAAGAGAGCGCGCATCAAAGAGCGCGCGCGTCAGAGAGAGCATACAAGTGATTGATATTGGTCTCGGGTCACGTCGGGTTCGGCTGAAAAAATTGCATGCATTTTCGGGCTGTGGTCGGGTAGGGCTTGAACACTTCGGGCCAGGGCCGGGTTAGGGCTGGAGTTTTTGGCCCGTGCAGGGCTCTAACAGACCCATCTCCGCTGGAGTTCAAAAATTATGAAAAAAGTGATAGTGGTTCACAAAAAAAGGAGAAACAAGCTTCACCCCCCTGCCTCGTCCCCGATCCGCGTGTTTTATATGTCGAAAAGGGTAAGCAAGCAGCTGAAGTTAATGAGTTAAGCACTATTTGGATGATAATCGCAGTGTTTCCCGTACATTATTTGTGGCACGCCGTCACAGAATCAACACTGGGCGCCACGAATAGATTTTTCATGATTACCATTTACATTTTTTATTTTAATATTTAAAACGGCTTAATTCACTATTGCTAGGGCTCAGCGGCGCCTCTCTCGTGCGCACGCGCTCTCTCTGTCTCATGCTGTGTGTGGCACCTCGACAGTGCATCTCTCACATGACACTGAGTGAAAGAATTAAAAGTTGGCGGTGTTCATTTTTCAATGTACTTGTATTTTCACGTAAACGTCAACAGATGTTACTGACAGAGAAGACGGCTGACAGACTTTATCATGACTTAACAAAAGGTTAGCCGTGTTTTCCCACACACATCGGTTCTCTGTGTGCGAGCTCTCTCCCTCCCTATGGTGCGGTTCGTTATGCGCGCGCGTTCTGTAGTTCTGTGTATTCTCTCATATTTTTTAATTTGCGCTGAATTGTCTTCGCCATACGCGATCTACAATCCAACTTGCATTTAAAATTAAAAGCGCTCATAAACACAACAAGATGAGAAGAGCATCAGTAGCCTAAAGCTCTGCAATGCTTGAGAGGTAGTGTAGCCAAAATCACCTTGTATATCAGCTCTTTAATAAACTCTTCTAAAATAACAATCATAGCATTTATGTAATTGTAAATGCAGTGTAAATGTAGGCTATTAATAACCCTCATGCTATCAACATGAGGGTGATGTTTTTGAACTATCCCTAAATTATTCAAGTACTTATTGAGGAAGTATGACTGAAGTAGGAGTAATGTTTTTGCTAATTTTTGGCAACCTTTATGTTTTTGAGTTCATATCTGGAGTAAATGCACTACATAGGGTACAAATGTTTTATCAATAAAATGTTCCCAAAATCTGTGCAGTTGTACCCTTACTGTGTTAAATAGCCTGAACTCTTTAGTGTGCAAAAATAATAATAATAAATAATGATAAAGAAAAACATTAATTAAATACATTGATTAATAACAATAAAAAATATGTAGGCTATTGCTATTGCGGTAGAAGACTGGCTTGGCAATCAGATGAAGGGGGGCCTTTGGTGTTTGCTATAGCCCCAGGGCCCAAAGTCCTCTTAATCCGGGCCTGCACGGACACGCCCTTCAACGAAAAGTCAAGATATTCACAATTTATCACCGCAGAGGGCTTTACATCAATCTAACCAAATATGATGATGATTTGATTAAATCTCTAAGAGCAGTAAATCACAGCGTAAAACATGGCATTTCCTGCTACCTCTAGGTGGCGCTATGACTGAAGCTGAATATTGGCATTGAAATGTGTTCAGGCCAAGACCCTAATCAAACATGTGAAGCGTGGGGCAGATTGGACATTGTATACCTGAGTTAGAGCCACTTCCTGTTTCATGGCGAAAACGCCGAAATTTGGCAGCCCGCCACGGACACACTCTCCAGCGAAAAGTCAAGATCTCTGCAATTTAGCATCGCAAAGGCCTTTAGATAAGACCGACCAAATATGACGATGATCGGATTAAATCTGTAGGAGGAGTTTGTTGCAGTATGAAGCCTGGAAATTACCAAATTTGCACAAAAATCAAGGCAAAAATTCAAAATGGCCGACTTCCTGTGGGGTTTAGAGCTTCGCTCCAAGAGACTTTTTTGTAGGTCTTGGGGTGATAGATGATCCTACCAAATTTCGTATCTGTACATTTTTCGTAGCGGGGGGGCTGTTCGCTTGAAATTTTGCAGGTGGCGCTATCGAGCCATTTCTACACGCCCACTTCTGGCGCCTATGCCACATGTAAATTTTCGCCACTTCTGACATGTGTGCAACGTTTTATGACTTTTTGGGCTTGTTTAGCCTGTCAAAAATGCGATTCATTTACCGATACTTTGCGAGGCCGCCACGGACACGCCCTTTAATGAAAAGTCAAGGTCGTTGCTTTTTATCATCACACAAGGTCTTGAGATTACACTGGTGAAATATGATGTTGATATGGTTACATATCTAAGAGCAGTAAATCACAGCGTAAAACATGGTATTTCCTGCTGCCTCTAGGTGGCGCTATGAGTGTTACTGAATTATGCCATGTTGATGTGTTCAGGCCTGGACCCTTATCAAACGTGTGAAGTCAGGGGCAGATCAGACATTGTATGCCTGAGTTATAACAACTTCCTGTTTCATGGCGAAACATCACACTTTGCCAGGCCGCCACGGACACGCCCTTCAACGAAAAGTCAAGGTCTTCGCAATTTATCAAGGAAAAGGGCTTAACATCAGTCAGACCAAATATGATGATGATTTGATTAAATCTCTAAGAGCAGTAAATCAGAGCATAAAACATGGTATTTCCTCCTACCTCTAGGTGGCGCTATGAGTGAAGTTGAATATTGGCATTGAAATGTGTTCAGGCCAAGACCCTTATCAAACGTATGAAGCGTGGGGCAGATTGGACATTGTATGCCTGAGTTTGAGCCACTTCCTGTTTCATGGCGAAAACGCTGAAATTTGTCAGGCTGCCACGGACACACCCTCCAACGAAAAGTCAAAAGCTCCGCAATTTAGCATCACAAAGGCCTTTAGATGATACTGACCAAATATGATGATGATCGGATTAAATCTCTGGGAGGAGTTCGTTAAAGTACGATGCTTGGAAATGTCAAAAAATGACAGAGAAAATTCAAAATGGCTGACTTCCTGTGGGGTTTAGAGCTTAGTTCCAAGAGACTTTTTTGTAGGTCTTGGGGTGATAGATGATCCTACCAAATTTCATATCTGTACGTTTTTTGTGGCGGGGGGGCTGTTCTCTTGAAATTTTGCAGGTGGCGCTATCGAGCCATTTCTACACGCCCACTTCTGACGCCTATACCACATGTAAATTTTCACCACTTCTGACGAGTGTGCAAAATTTCATGAGTTTTTGAGCATGTTTAGGCCTTCAAAAATGCGATTCATTTCGGAAAATAATAATAATAATAATAAACGAAGCAAAAACAATAGGGCTTTGCACCCACGGTGCAGGCCATTCTGGCCTGCTCCTCGGTGCTCGGGCCCTAAAAAATAATAATAATAATAAACGGAGCAAAAACAATAGGGTCCTCACACCCTGGTGTGCTCGGGCCCTAATAATAATAATAAACGGAGCAAAAACAATAGGGTCCTCACACTTGTGTGCTCGGGCCCTAATTAAAACTGCAAGCAGTGATGGAAGGGCCCTCGCACGCATGTGCACCGCCACTCTATGGCCTTAGTAAAGCAATGAACCAGGGGGATTGAAATTTCAGTGGGTAAATATAGGCGGATATTCAAAGGAACGTTGAAGTGCCACACCTTCTTTGTGCAGCAGGTGGCGCTATGATTGTATTTGATTGTTGTAACATTGATGTGTTGAGGCCAGGACCCTTGTCAAACGTATGATGTCTGTGACAGGTCGGACATTGCATGCCTGAGTTACAACAGCTTTCTCATGGAGAAACATCACTCTTTGCGAGGCCGCCACGGACACGCCCTTCAACGAAAAGTCAAGATCTTCGCAATTTATCATCGCAAAGGGCTTAAGATCAGTCTCACCTGATATGATAATGATTTGATTAAATCTCTGAGAACAGTGAATCACAGCGTAAAACAAGGCATTTCCTGCTACCTCTAGGTGGCGCTAGGACTGAAGCTGAATATTGGCATTGAAATGTGTTCAGGCCAAGACTCTTATCAAACATGTGAAGTGTGGGGCAGATTGGACATTGTATGCCTTAGTTATAACAACTTCCTGTTTCATGGCGAAAACGCTGAACTTTGTCAGGCCGCCACGGACACACCCTCCAACGAAAAGTCAAGATCTCCGCAATTTAACATCGCAAAAGCCTTTAGATGAGACTGACCAAATATGATAATGATCGGATTAAATTTCTAGGAGGAGTTCGTTAAAGTACGACGCTTGGAAATGTCAAAAAATGACACAGAAAATTCAAAATGGCCGACTTCCTGTGGGGTTTAGAGCTTAGCTCCAAGAGACTTTTTTGTAGGTCTTGGGGTGCTAGATGATCCTACCAAATTTCGTATCTGTAAATTTTTCGTAGTGGGGGGGCTGTTCTCTTGAAATTTTGCAGGTGGCGCTATCGAGCCATTTCTACACGCCCACTTCTGATGCCTATACTACATGTAAATTTTCACCACTTCTGACGCGTGTGCAAATTTTCATGAGTTTTCGGGTATGTTTAGGCCCTCAAAAATGCAATCCATTTCGGAGAAGAAGAAGAAGAAGAAGAAGAAGAAGAAGAAGAAGAAGAAGAAAAATAATAATAATAATAAACGGAGCAAAAACAATAGGGTCCTCACACCCTGGTGTGCTCGGGCCCTAATAATAATAATAATAATAATAATAAACGAAGCAAAAACAATAGGGCTTTGCACCCACGGTGCAGGCCATTCTGGCCTGCTCCTCGGTGCTCGGGCCCTAATAATAATAAATATAGCTGCAAGCAGCGATGGCGGGCCCTCGCACGTTTATTTACCGCTACACGGTGCCTCCGAGAAAACGATGCACGGTGGGCAAGTGCATCAAGTTGGTAAATATTATTGGACTATTTTATGTTGTTACTGACCCATTTGGGGACTGTAGGTAAATGAAACCCCACATTTTAAACAAACGGGGGCGCTAGTGAGCCACTTAAGAGGCACACCTATGTCTGACCTTTTTGTCCACACTTAACAGCCGACAACTCAGATGTGTGTGCCAACTTTTAGGTTAATCTAAGCATGCCAAGAGCCCTAAATATGCCTGAAATAAAAGTAAAGTTTGGGGCGTTGCCATGGGAACAGCGTTCGAGATGTCAAAAATTCCTTCGCAATTTAGCATCTACAATGTCTCAGCATCATGTTGACCACTTTTGGTGTCAATCGCATGAATATCCTAGAAGGAGTATTTAAAAGAACATCGGATAGAACTGTCAAAAAAATCCAGCTTTGTGACTGACACACTTCCTGGCGCCTGGTGGTGGCGCTATACCCCAGACTCACAATAGGCACATCAATGCGATCGGAATCTTCGGAGGAACAAACACCCCGCATGTCATCACAATAAGACATTTTTTGCCTTAGATATTAGACACTTCCTGTTTCTCTGATTTTGCCATGACTTTGTCGCTTCGCCATGGCAGAACCGTTCGAGATATCAAAAATCCCTTCGCAATTTAGCAAGTACAATGTCTCGACATCATGATCACCACGTTTGGTGTCAATCCCATGAATCCCCTAGAAGGAGTATTCAAAAGTTCACCGCATGCATTTTTTAAACAATCCAAAATAGCCAACTTCCTGTTGGGCGGAGCTTAAATGTTAGAGTGCGAAAGTTGTTCGGGTCGATGAGATCTATATGCGTACCAACTCTCGTACATGTGCGTACATTTTTGCCCGATCTGTGCCCCAATGTTTGTTTTTGAATTACAGGGGGCGCTACAGAGCTCTCTTGCCACGCCCTTTGCCACGGCCTTTGCCCGGACCTGATGGCCGACGACTCTGACGTCTGTGCAAAATTTCAAGAGTTTTTGAGTATGTTAAGGCCCCCAAATTGCCCCGAAACGTAAAAAAAAAATAAAAAAAAAAAAATAATAATAAAAATAATAATCCGAGCAAAAACAATAGGGCTTCGCACCTTTCGGTGCAGGCCATTCTGGCCTGCTCCTCGGTGCTCGGGCCCTAATTAAAGCTGCAAGCAGCGATGGAAGGGCCCTCGCACGCATGTGCACCGCTACCCTATGGCATTAGTAAAGCACTAAACCAGGGGGGTATAAATTAAAGTGGGTAAATACAGGTGGATATTCAAAGGGAAACTGATGTGCCACACCGCCTGTGTGCAGCAGGTTGCGCTATGATGGTACCTGATTATTGTTATATTGACGTGTTCAGGCCGGGACCCTTATCAAATGTGTGAAGTCTGGAGCAGATCGGATAATGTATGCCTGAATTACAACAGCTTCCTGTTTCATGTCAAAACATCACACTTTGCCAGGCCGCCACGGACACGCCCTTCAACGAAAAGTCAAGATCTTCGCAATTTATCACAGAAAAGGGCTTAACATCAGTCTGACCAAATATGATGATGATTTGATTAAATCTCTAAGAGCAGTAAATCACAGCGTAAAACATGGCATTTCCTGCTACCTCTAGGTGGCGCTATGAGTGAAGCTGAATATTGGCATTGAAATGTGTTCAGGCCAAGACACTTATCAAACGTGTGAAGCGTGGGGCAGATTGGACATTGTATGCCTTAGTTATAACAACTTCCTGTTTCATCGCGAAAATGCCTAACTTTGTCAGGCCGCCACGGACACACCCTCCAACGAAAAGTCAAGATCTCCGCAATTTAACATCGCAAAGGCCTTTAGATGAGATTGACCAAATATGATGATGATCGGATTAAATCTCTAGGAGGAGTTCGTTAAAGTACGACGCTTGGCAATGTGAAAAAATGACAGAGAAAATTCAAAATGGCCGACTTCCTGTGGGGTTTAGAGCTTAGTTCCAAGAGACTTTTTTGTAGGTCTTTGGGTGATAGACGATCCTACCAAAATTCGTATCTGTACGTTTTTCGTAGCGGGGGGGCTGTTCTCTTGAAATTTTGCAGGTGGCGCTATCGAGCCATTTCTACACGCCCACGTCTGACGCCTATACCACATATAAATTTTCACCACTTCTGACGCGTCTGCAAAATTTCATGAGTTTTTGAGCATGTTTAGGCCTTCAAAAATGCGATTCATTTCGGAAAATAATAATAATTAAAACTGCAAGCAGTGATGGAAGGGCCCTCGCACTCATGTGCACCGCCACTCTATGGCCTTAGTAAAGCAATAAACCAGGGGGATTGAAATTTCCGTGGATAAATATAGGTGGATTTTCAAAGGAACTTTGAAGTGCCACTACTCCTTTATGCAGCAGGTGGCGCTATGATTGTAATTGATTGTTGTAACATTGATGTGTTGAGGCCAGGACCCTTGTCAAACGTATGATGTCTGTGACAGGTCGGACATTGCATGTCTGAGTTACAACAGCTTTCTTATGACGAAAAATCAAACTTTGACAGGCCACAACGGACACGCCCCTTTAACGAAATGTCAAGATCTTCACAATTTATCATTGTGAAGTCCCTAAGTTCAGACTGACCAAATATGATGATGATCTGAATACATTTCAATGAGCAGTAAATCACAGTGTAAAACATGTCATTTCCTGCTTCCAGCAGGTGGCGCTATAACTTTTACTGAATATTGCCATGTTGATGTGTTCAGGACAGGACAATTATCAAACTTGTGAAGCGTGGGTCAGATTGGACATTTTAAACCTGAGTTAGAACAACTTCCTGTTTCATTGAGAAACACAGAAATTTGGCAAGCCGCCACATACACACCCTCCATTGAAATGTCAAGATCTCCGCAATTTAGCATTGCAAAGCCCTTTAGATGACACTCACCAAATATGATGATTATCTGATTAAATTTATAGGAGGAGTTTGTTAAAATACGAAGGCCAGAAATGGCAAAATTTGCACTCAAATTACAGAGAAAATTCAAAATGGCTGACTTCCTGTGGGGTTTAGAGCTTTGCTCCAAGAGACTTTTTTGTAGGTCTTGGGGTGATACATGATCCTACCGCATTTCGTATCTGTGCGATTAACGTAGCGGGGGGGCTGCTCTATTGAATTTTTGTAGGTGGCGCTATAGAGCCATTTTAGTACCCAAGTTCAAAAGCCTATATCACATGAAAATATTCGCCACTTTTGACATGTGTGCAACGTTTCATGACTTTTTGAGCTCGTTTAGCCTGTCAAAAATGGGATTCATTTAGCGATACTTTGCGAGGCCGCAACGGACACGCCCTTTAACGAAAAGTCAAGGTCGTTGCTATTTATCATCACACAAGGTCTTGAGATTAGACTGATGAAATATGATGTTGATATGGTTAAATCTCTAAGAGCAGGAAGTCACAGCATAAAAGGTGGTATTTCCTGCTGCCTCTAGGTGGCGCTATGACTAATACTGAATTATGCCATGTTGATGTGTTCAGGCCGGGACCCTTATGAAATGTGTGAAGTTGGGGGCAGATCGGACTATGTATGTCTGAATTACAACAGCTTCCTGTTTCATGGTGAAACATCACACTTTGCCAGGCTGCCACGGACACGCCCTCCAACGAAAAGTCAAGATCTTTGCAATTTATCACCGCAACAGGCTTAACATCAGTCAGACCAAATATGATGATGATTTGATTAAATCTCTAAGAGCAGTAAATCACAGCGTAAAACATGGTATTTCCTACTACCTCTAGGTGGCGCTATTAGTGAAGTTTAATATTGGCATTGAAATGTGTTCAGGCCAAGACCCTTATCAAACATGTGAAGCGTGGGGCAGATTGGACATTGTATGCCTGAGTTAGAGCCACTTCCTGTTTCATGGCGAAAATGCAGAAATTTGTCAGGCCGCCACGGACACACCCTCTGACGAAAAGTCAAGATCTCCGCAATTTAACATCGCAAAGGCCTTTAGATGAGATTGACCAAATATGACGATGATCGGATTAAATCTGTAGGAGGAGTTCGTTAAAGTATGAAGCCTGGAAATGACCAAATTTGCACAAAAATCAAGGCAAAAATTCTAAATGGCGGACTTCCTGTTGGGTTTAGAGCTTCGCTCCAAGAGACTTTTTTGTAGGTCTGGGGGTGATAGATGATCCTACCAAATTTCGTATCTGTACGTTTTTCGTAGCGGGGGGGCTGTTCTCTTGAAATTTTGCAGGTGGCGCTATCGAGCCATTTCTACACGCCCACTTCTGGCGCCTATACCACATGTAAATTTTCGCCACTTCTGACATGTGTGCAAAATTTCATGAGTTTTTGAGCATGTGTCGCCCCTCAAAAATGCGATTCACTTTGGAGAAGAAGAAGAATAAATAATAATAATAATAATAATAATAATAATAATAATAATAATAATAAACCGAGCAAAAACAATAGGGTCCTCGCACCCCGGTGTGCTCGGGCCCTAATTAAAGCTGCAAGCAGCGATGGAAGGGCCCTCGCACACATGTGCACCGCTACCCTATGGCATTAGTAAAGCAATGAGCCAGGGGGATATGAATTTAAGTGGGTAAATATAGGTGGATATTTAAAGGAAAATGGATGTGCCACACCGCCTGTGTGCTGCAGGTGGCGCTATGACGGTACCTGATTATTGTTATATTGACGTGTTCAGGCCGGGACCCCTAACAAACTTGTGAAGTCTGGGGCAGATCGAACAATGTACTCCTGAATTATAACAGCTTCCTGTTTCATTGTGAAATATCACACTTTGCCAGGCCGCCATGGACACACCCTTAAACGAAAAGTCAAGATCTTCACAATTTATCACCACAAAGGGCTTAAGATCAATCTGACCAAATATGATGATGATTTGATTAAATCTCTAAGAGCAGTAAATCACAGCGTAAAACATGGTATTTCCTGCTACCTCTAGGTGGCGCTATGACTGAAGCTGAATATTGGCATTGAAATGTGTTCAGGCCAAGACCCTTATCAAACGTGTGAAGCGTGGGGCAGATTGGACATTGTATACCTGAGTTAGAGCCACTTCCTGTTTCATGGCGAAAATGCTGAAATTTGTCAGGCCGCCACGGACACACCCTCTGACGAAAAGTCAAGATCTCCACAATTTAACATCGCAAAGGCATTTAGATGAGATTGACCAAATATGACAATGATCTGATTAAATCTGTAGGAGGAGTTCGTTAAAGTATGAAGCCTGGAAATGACCAAATTTGCACAAAAATCAAGGCAAAAATTAAAAATGGCTGACTTCCTGTGGGGTTTAGAGCTTTGCTCCAAGAGACTTTTTTGTAGGTCTTGGGGTGATAGATGCTCCTACCAAATTTCGTATCTGTACGTTTTTCGTAGCGGGGGGGCTGTTCTCATGAAATTTTGCAGGTGGCGCTATCGAGCCATTTCTACACGCCCACTTCTGGCGCCTATGCCACATGTAAATTTTCGCCACTTCTGACATGTGTGCAACGTTTTATGACTTTTTGGGCTTGTTTAGCCTGTCAAAAATGCGATTCATTTAGCGATACTTGGCGAGGCCGCCATGGACACGCCCTTTAATGAAAAGTCAAGGTCGTTGTTTTTTATCATCACACAAGGTCTTGAGATTACACTGGTGAAATATGATGTTGATATGGTTAAATATCTAAGAGCAGTAAATCACAGCGTAAAACATGGTATTTCCTGCTGCCTCTAGGTGGCGCTATGAGTGTTACTGAATTATGCCATGTTGATGTGTTCAGGCCTGGACCCTTATCAAACGTGTGAAGTCAGGGGCAGATCGGACATTGTATGCCTGAGTTATAACAACTTCCTGTTTCATGGCGAAACATCACACTTTGCCAGGCCGCCACGGACACGCCCTTCAACGAAAAGTCAAGATCTTCGCAATTTATCAAGGAAAAGGGCTTAACATCAGTCAGACCAAATATGATGATGATTTGATTAAATCTCTAAGAGCAGTAAATCAGAGCATAAAACATAGTATTTCCTTCTACCTCTAGGTGGCGCTATGAGTGAAGTTGAATATTGGCATTGAAATGTGTTCAGGCCAAGACCCTTATCAAACGTATGAAGCGTGGGGCAGATTGGACATTGTATGCCTGAGTTAGAGCCACTTCCTGTTTCATGGCGAAAATGCCGAAATTTGTCAGGCCGCCACGGACACACCCTCTGACGAAAAGTCAAGATCTCCGCAATTTAACATCGCAAAGGCCTTTAGATGAGATTGACCAAATATGACGATGATCGGATTAAATCTGTAGGAGGAGTTCGTTAAAGTATGAAGGCTGGAAATGACCAAATTTGCACAAAAATCAAGGCAAAAATTCAAAATGGTCGACTTCCTGTTGGGTTTAGAGCTTCGCTCCAAGAGACTTTTTTGTAGGTCTTGGGGTGATAAATGATCCTACCAAATTTCGTATCTGTACGTTTTTCGTAGTGGGGGGGGCTGTTCTCTTGAAATTTTGCAGGTGGCGCTATCGAGCCATTTCTACACGCCCACTTCTGGCGCCTATGCCACATGTAAATTTTCGCCACTTCTGACATGTGTGCAAAATTTCATGAGTTTTCGAGCATGTTTCGCCCCTCAAAAATGCGATTCACTTTGGAGAAGAAGAAGAATAAATAATAATAATAATAAACGGAGCAAAAACAATAGGGTCCTCACACTTGTGTGCTCGGGCCCTAATAATTAAAGCTGCAAGCAGCGATGGAAGGGCCCTCGCACGCATGTGCACCGCTACCCTATGGCATTAGTAAAGCAGTGAGCCAGGGGGATATGAATTAAAGTGGGTAAATTTAGGTGGATATTCAACGGAAAATTGATGTGCCACAACGCCTGTGTGCAGTAGGTGGCGCTATGATGGTACCTGATTATTTTTATATTGACGTGTTTAGGCTGGGACCCTTAACAAACGTGTGAAGTCTGGGGCAGATCGAACAATGTACTCCTGAATTATAACAGCTTCCTGTTTCATTGTGAAATATCACACTTTGCCAGGCCGCCATGGACACACCCTTAAACGAAAAGTCAAGATCTTCACAATTTATCACCACAAAGGGCTTAAGATCAATCTGACCAAATATGATGATGATTTGATTAAATCTCTAAGAGCAGTAAATCACAGCGTAAAACATGGTATTTCCTGCTACCTCTAGGTGGCGCTATGACTGAAGCTGAATATTGGCATTGAAATGTGTTCAGGCCAAGACCCTTATCAAACGTGTGAAGCGTGGGGCAGATTGGACATTGTATGACTGAGTTAGAGCCACTTCCTGTTTCATCGCGAAAAAGACCAAATTTGGCAGGCTGCCACGGACACACCCTCCAACGAAAAGTCAAGATCTCCGCAATTTCACATTGCAAAGGCCTTTAGATAAGACTGACCAAATATAATGATGATCGGATTAAATCTGTAGGAGGAGTTCGTTAAAGTACAAAGCCTGGAAATGCCAAAATTTGCTCAGATATCACAGTGAAAATTAAAAATGTCCGACTTCCTGTGGGGTTTAGAGCTTCCCTCCAAGAGACTTTTTTGTAGGTCTTGGGGTGATAGATGATCCTACCAAATTTCGTATCTGTACGTTTTTCGTAGCGGGGGGGCTGTTCTCTTGAAATTTTGCAGATGGCGCTATCGAGACATTTCTACACGCCCACTTCTGGCGCCTATGCCACATGTAAATTTTCGCCACTTCTGACATGTTTGCAAAATTTCATGAGTTTTCGAGCATGTTTCGCCCCTCAAAAATGCGATTCACTTTGGAGAAGAAGAAGAATAAATAATAATAATAATAATAATAATAATAATAAACCGAACAAAAACAATAGGGTCCTCACACCCCGGTGTGCTCGGGCCCTAATAAACCGAGCAAAAACAATAGGGTCCTCACACTTGTGTGCTCGGGCCCTAATAATTAAAACTGCAAGCAGTGATGGAAGGGCCCTCGCACTCATGTGCACCGCCAATCTATGGCCTTAGTAAAGCAATTAACCAGGGGGATTGAAATTTCCGTGGATAAATATAGTTGGATATTCAAAGGAACTTTGAAGTGCCACTACTCCTTTATGCAGCAGGTGGCGCTATGATTGTAATTGATTGTTGTAACATTGATGTGTTGAGGCCAGGACCCTTGTCAAACGTATGATGTCTGTGACAGGTCGAACATTGCATGTCTGAGTTACAACAGCTTTTTCATGGCGAAAAATCAAACTTTGACAGGCCACAACGGACACGCCCCTTTAACGAAATGTCAAGATCTTCACAATTTATCATTGTGAAGTCCCTAAGTTCAGACTGACCATATATGATGATGATCTGAATACATTTCAATGAGCAGTAAATCACAGTGTAAAACATGTAATTTCCTGCTTCCAGCAGGTGGCGCTATAACTTTTACTGAATATTGCCATGTTGATGTGTTCAGGACAGGACAATTATCAAACTTGTGAAGCGTGGGTCAGATTGGACATTTTAAACCTGAGTTAGAACAACTTCCTGTTTCATTGAGAAACGCAGAAATTTGGCAAGCCGCCACATACACACCCTCCATTGAAATGTCAAGATCTCTGCAATTTAGCATTGCAAAGCCCTTTAGATGACACTCACCAAATATGATGATTATCTGATTAAATTTATAGGAGGAGTTTGTTAAAATACGAAGGCCAGAAATGGCAAAATTTGCACTCAAATAACAGAGAAAATTCAAAATGGCTGACTTCCTGTGAGGTTTAGAGCTTTGCTCCAAGAGACTTTTTTGTAGGTCTTGGGGTGATACATGATCCTACCGCATTTCGTATCTGTGCGATTAACGTAGCGGGGGGGCTGCTCTATTGAATTTTTGTAGGTGGCGCTATAGAGCCATTTTAACACCCCAAGTTCTGAAGCCTATATCACATGAAAATATTCGCCACTTTTGACACGTGTGCAACGTTTCATGACTTTTTGAGCTCGTTTAGGCTGTCAAAAATGGGATTCATTTAGCGATATTTGCGAGGCCGCAACGGACACGCCCTTTAACGAAAACTCAAGGTCGTTGCTATTTATCATCACACAAGGTCTTGAGATTAGACTTATGAAATATGATGCTGATATGGTTAAATCTCTAAGAGCAGTAAGTCACAGCATAAAAGGTGGTATTTCCTGCTGCCTCTAGGTGGCGCTATGACTGATACTGAATTATGCCATGTTGATGTGTTCAGGCCGGGACCCTTATGAAACCTGTGAAGTTGGGGGCAGATCGGATTATGTATGTCTGAATTACAACAGCTTCCTGTTTCATGGTGAAACATCACACTTTGCCAGGCCGCCACGGACACGCCCTTCAACGAAAAGTCAAGATCTTTGCAATTTATCACTGCAACAGGCTTAACATCAGTCAGACCAAATATGATGATGATTTGATTAAATCTCTAAGAGCAGTAAATCACAGCGTAAAACATGGTATTTCCTTCTACCTCTAGGTGGCGCTATGAGTGAAGTTGAATATTGGCATTGAAATGTGTTCAGGCCAAGACCCTTATCAAACGTATGAAGCGTGGGGCAGATTGGACATTGTATGCCTGAGTTAGAGCCACTTCCTGTTTCATGGCGAAAATGCAGAAATTTGTCAGGCCGCCACGGACACACCCTCTGACGAAAAAACAAGATCTCCGCAATTTAACATCGCAAAGGCCTTTAGATGAGATTGACCAAATATGACGATGATCGGATTAAATCTGTAGGAGGAGTATGTTAAAGTATGAAGCCTGGAAATGACCAAATTTGCACAAAAATCAAGGCAAAAATTCAAAATGGCGGACTTCCTGTTGGGTTTAGAGCTTCGCTCCAAGAGACTTTTTTGTAGGTCTTGGGGTGATAGATGATCCTACCAAATTTCGTATCTGTACGTTTTTCGTAGCGGGGGGGCTGTTCTCTTGAAATTTTGCAGGTGGCGCTATCGAGCCATTTCTACACGCCCACTTCTGGCACCTATACCACATGTAAATTTTCGCCACTTCTGACATGTGTGCAAAATTTCATGAGTTTTCGAGCATGTTTCGCCCCTCAAAAATGCGATTCACTTTGGAGAAGAAGAAGAATAAATAATAAATATAGCTGCAAGCAGCAATGGCGGGCCCTCGCACGTTTGTTTACCGCTACACGGTGCCTCCGAGAAAACGATGCACGGTGGGCAAGTGCATCAAGTGGGTAAATATCATGCTGCTACTGACCCATTTAGGTACTGTAGGTAAAAGAAACCCCACATTTTAGACAAACGGGGGCGCTAGTGAGCCACTAAATAGACACGCCTTTATCTGACGTTTTTGTCAACACTTAACAGCCGACAAATCTGATGTGTGTGCCAAATTTAAAGTTAATCTAAGCACACCAAGAGCCTTAAATATGCCTGACATAAAAGTAAAGTTTGACACGTTGCCATGGGAACAGCGTTAGAGATGTCAAAAATTCCTTCGCAATTTAGCGTCTACAATGTCTCAGCATCATGTTGACAACTTCTGGTGTGAATTGCATTATTTCCCTAGAAGGAGTATTAAAAAGAACATTGCATGCGACTGTCAGGCTTAAATAAGCCTTTAAAATGAAAGTAAAAAGTTTGACGCGTTGCCATGGGAACAGCGTTTGAGATATCAAAAATCCCTTCACTATTTATCATCTCCAATGTCTCGGCATCATGTTGACCACGTTTGGTGTCAATCGCATGAATATCCTAGAAGGAGTATTGAAAAGTTCACTGCATGCAACTGAAGGGCTTAAATATGCCTTTAAAATGAAAGTAAAGTTTGACGCGTTGTCATGGGAACAACGTTTGAGATATCAAAAATCCCTTCGCAATTTATCATCTACTATGTCTTGGCATCATGTTGACCACTTTTGGTGTCAATCGCATAAACATTCTAGGACGAGTATTTAAAAGAACATCACATGGAACTGTCAAAAAAATCAACCTTTGTGACTGCAACACTTCCTGGCGCCTGGTGGTGGCGCTATACCCGAGACTTACAATAGGCACATCGATGCGATCGGAATCTTCAGACGAACAAACACCCCGCGTGTCATCACTATAAGACATTTTTTGCCTTAGATATTAGACACTTCCTGTTTCTCTGATTTCGCCATGAATTTGCCGCTTCGCCATGGCAACACCGTTTGAGATATCAAAAATCCCTTCGCAATTTAGCAAGTCCAATGTCTCGACATCATGTTCACCACTTTTGGTGTCAATCGCATGCATCCTCTAGGAGGAGTATTCAAAAGTTCAACGCATGCATTTTTTAAACAATCCAAAATAGCTGACTTCCTGTTGGGCGGAGCTTAAATGTTAGAGGGCGAAAGTTGTTCGGGTCGATGAGATCTATATGCGTACCAACTCTCGTACATGTGCGTACATGTTTGCACGATCTGTGCATCAATGTTTTATTTTGCATTACAGGGGGCGCTACAGAGCCCCCGTGCCACGCCCGTGTTCCAGCCTTTGCCCGTTTGCAATGACGGACGACTCTGACGTCTGTGCCAAATTTCAAGAGTTTTCGAGTATGTTAAGGCACCCAAAATGCCCAAAAGTGTTAAAAAAATAAAAAAAAAAAAAAAAAAATAATAAATTCGAGCAAAACCAATAGGGCTTCGCACATTTCGGTGCAGGCCATTAAAATACGAAGGCCAGAAATGGCAAAATTTGCACTCAAATAACAGAGAAAATTCAAAATGGCTGACTTCCTGTGAGGTTTAGAGCTTTGCTCCAAGAGACTTTTTTGTAGGTCTTGGGGTGATACATGATCCTACCGCATTTCGTATCTGTGCGATTAACGTAGCGGGGGGGCTGCTCTATTGAATTTTTGTAGGTGGCGCTATAGAGCCATTTTAACACCCCAAGTTCTGAAGCCTATATCACATGAAAATATTCGCCACTTTTGACACGTGTGCAACGTTTCATGACTTTTTGAGCTCGTTTAGGCTGTCAAAAATGGGATTCATTTAGCGATATTTGCGAGGCCGCAACGGACACGCCCTTTAACGAAAACTCAAGGTCGTTGCTATTTATCATCACACAAGGTCTTGAGATTAGACTTATGAAATATGATGCTGATATGGTTAAATCTCTAAGAGCAGTAAGTCACAGCATAAAAGGTGGTATTTCCTGCTGCCTCTAGGTGGCGCTATGACTGATACTGAATTATGCCATGTTGATGTGTTCAGGCCGGGACCCTTATGAAACCTGTGAAGTTGGGGGCAGATCGGATTATGTATGTCTGAATTACAACAGCTTCCTGTTTCATGGTGAAACATCACACTTTGCCAGGCCGCCACGGACACGCCCTTCAACGAAAAGTCAAGATCTTTGCAATTTATCACTGCAACAGGCTTAACATCAGTCAGACCAAATATGATGATGATTTGATTAAATCTCTAAGAGCAGTAAATCACAGCGTAAAACATGGTATTTCCTTCTACCTCTAGGTGGCGCTATGAGTGAAGTTGAATATTGGCATTGAAATGTGTTCAGGCCAAGACCCTTATCAAACGTATGAAGCGTGGGGCAGATTGGACATTGTATGCCTGAGTTAGAGCCACTTCCTGTTTCATGGCGAAAATGCAGAAATTTGTCAGGCCGCCACGGACACACCCTCTGACGAAAAAACAAGATCTCCGCAATTTAACATCGCAAAGGCCTTTAGATGAGATTGACCAAATATGACGATGATCGGATTAAATCTGTAGGAGGAGTATGTTAAAGTATGAAGCCTGGAAATGACCAAATTTGCACAAAAATCAAGGCAAAAATTCAAAATGGCGGACTTCCTGTTGGGTTTAGAGCTTTGCTCCAAGAGACTTTTTTGTAGGTCTTGGGGTGATAGATGATCCTACCAAATTTCGTATCTGTACGTTTTTCGTAGCGGGGGGGCTGTTCTCTTGAAATTTTGCAGGTGGCGCTATCGAGCCATTTCTACACGCCCACTTCTGGCACCTATACCACATGTAAATTTTCGCCACTTCTGACATGTGTGCAAAATTTCATGAGTTTTCGAGCATGTTTCGCCCCTCAAAAATGCGATTCACTTTGGAGAAGAAGAAGAATAAATAATAATTAAAGCTGCAAGCAGCGATGGAAGGGCCCTCGCACGCATGTGCACCGCCACCCTATGGCATTAGTTAAGCAGTGAACCAGGGGGATATGAATTAAAGTGGGTAAATATAGGTGGATATTTAAAGGAAAATTGATGTGCCACACCGCCTGTGTGCAGCAGGTGGTGCTATGACTGTACCTGATTATTGTTATATTGACGTGTTCAGGCCGGGACCCTTATCAAACTTGTGAAGTCGGGGGCAGATCTGATAATGTGTGCCTGAATTACAACCGCTTCCTGTTTTATGGCGAAATATCACACTTTGCCAGGCTGCCACGGACATGCCCTTCAACGAAAAGTCAAGATGTTCACAATTTATCACCGCAAAGGGCTTAACATCAGTCTGACCAAATATGATGATGATTTGATTAAATCTCTAAGAGCAGTAAGTCACAGCGTAAAACATGGCATTTCCTGCTGCCTCTAGGTGGTGCTATGACTGAAGCTGAATATTGGCATTGAAATGTGCTCAAGCCTGGACCCTTATCAAACACGTGAAGTGTGGGGCAGATTGGACATTGTGTGCCTTAGTTATAGCAACTTCCTGTCTCATGGCGAAAATGCAGAACTTTGTCAGGCCGCCACGGACACACCCTCCAACGAAAAGTCAAAAGCTCCGCAATTTAACACCGCAAAGGCCTTTAGATGAGATTGGCCAAATATGATGACGATCTAATAAAATCTCTAGGAGGAGTTCGTTAAAGTACGAAGCCTGGAAATGACCAAATTTGCACAGAAATCACAGCAAAAATTAAAAATGGCCGACTTCCTGTGGGGTTTAGAGCTTAGCTCCAAGAGACTTTTTTGTAAGTCTTGGGGTGATAGATGATTCTACCAAATTTCATATCTGTATGGTTTTCGTAGTGGGGGGGCTGTTCTTTTGAAATTTTGCAGGTGGCGCTATCGAGCCATTTCTACACGCCCACTTCTGGCGCCTATGCCACATGTAAATTTACGCCACTTCTGACATGTGTGCAACGTTTTATGACTTTTTGAGCTTGTTTAGCCTGTCAAAAATGTGATTCATTTAGCAAAACTTTGCGAGGCCGCCACGGACACGCCCTTTAATGAAAAGTCAAGGTCGTTGCTTTTTATCATCACACAAGGTCTTGAGATTACACTGGTGAAATATGATGTTGATATGGTTAAATATCTAAGAGCAGTAAGTCACAGCGTAAAACATGGTATTTCTGGCTGCCTCTAGGTGGCGCTATAAGTGTTACTGAGTTATGCCATGTTGATGTGTTCAGGCCTGGACCCTTATCAAAGTTGTGAAGTCAGGGGCAGATCGGACAATGTATGCCTGAATTACATCAGCTTCCTGTTTCATGGCGAAACATCACATTTTGCCAGGCCGCCACGGACACGCCCTCCAACGAAAAGTCAAAAGCTCCGCAATTTAGCATCGCAAAGGCCTTTAGATGAGACTGACCAAATATGATGATGATCGGATTAAATCTCTAGGAGGAGTTCGTTAAAGTACGATGCTTCGAAATGTCAAAAAAATACAGAGAATATTCAAAATGGCCGACTTCCTGTGGGGTTTAGAGCTTAGCTCCAAGAGACTTTTTTGAAGGTCTTGGGGTGATAGATGACCCTACCAAATTTCGTATCTGTAAGTTTTTCGTAGTGGGGGGGCTGTTCTCTTGAAATTTTGCAGGTGGCGCTATCGAGCCATTTTTACACGCCAACTTCTGACGCCTATACTACATGTAAATTTTCGCCACTTCTGACGCGTGTGCAAATTTTCATGAGTTTTCAGGTATGTTTAGGCCCTCAAAAATGCGATCCATTTCGGAGAAGAAGAAGAAGAAGAAGAAGAAGAAGAAGAAAAATAATAATAAACGGAGCAAAAACAATAGGGCTTTGCACCCACGGTGCAGGCCATTCTGGCCTGCTTCTCGGTGCTCGGGCCCTAATTAAAACTGCAAGCAGTGATGGAAGGGCCCTCGCACGCATGTGCACCGCCACTCTATGGCCTTAGTAAAGCAATAAACCAGGGGGATTGAAATTTCCGTGGATAAATATAGGTGGATATTCAAAGGAACTTTAAAGTGCCACTACTCCTTTATGCAGCAGGTGGCGCTATGATTGTAATTGATTGTTGTAACATTGATGTGTTGAGGCCAGGACCCGTCGTAAAACGTATGATGTCTGTGACAGGTCGGACATTGCATGTCTGAGTTACAACAGCTTTCTCATCGCAAAAAATCAAACTTTGACAGGCCACAACGGACACGCCCCTTTAACTAAATGTCAAAATCTTCACAATTTATCATTGTGAAGTCCCTAAGTTCAGACTGACCAAATATGATGATGATCTGAATACATTTCAATGAGCAGTAAATCACAGTGTAAAACATGTCATTTCCTGCTTCCAGCAGGTGGCGCTATAACTTTTACTGAATATTGCCATGTTGATGTGTTCAGGACAGGACAATTATCAAACTTGTGAAGCGTGGGTCAGATTGGACATTTTAAACCTGAGTTAGAACAACTTCCTGTTTCATTGAGAAACACAGAAATTTGGCAAGCCGCCACGTACACACCCTCCATTGAAATGTCAAGATCTCCGCAGTTTAGCATTGCAAAGCCCTTTAGATGACACTCACCAAATATGATGATTATCTGATTAAATTTATAGGAGGAGTTTGTTAAAATACGAAGGCCAGAAATGGCAAAATTTGCACTCAAATTACAGAGAAAATTCAAAATGGCTGACTTCCTGTGGGGTTTAGAGCTTTGCTCCAAGAGACTTTTTTGTAGGTCTTGGGGTGATACATGATCCTACCGCATTTCGTATCTGTGCGATTAACATAGCGGGGGGGCTGCTCTTTTGAATTTTTGTAGGTGGCGCTATAGAGCCATTTTAACACCCCAAGTTCGGAAGCCTATATCACATGAAAATATTTGCCACTTTTGACACGTGTGCAACGTTTCATGAATTTTTGAGCTCGTTTAGGCTGTCAAAAATGGGATTCATTTAGCGATACTTTGTGAGGCCGCAACAGACACGCCCTTTAACGAAAAGTCAAGGTCGTTGCTATTTATCATCACACAAGGTCTTGAGATTAGACTGATGAAATATGATGTTGATATGGTTAAATCTCTAAGAGCAGTAAGTCACAGCATGAAAGGTGGTATTTCCTGCTGCCTCTAGGTGGCGCTATGACTGATACTGAATTATGCCATGTTGATGTGTTCAGGCCGGGACCCTTATGAAATGTGTGAAGTCGGGGGCAGATCGGACTATGTATGTCTGAATTACAACAGCTTTCTGTTTCATGGTGAAACATCACACTTTGCCAGGCCGCCACGGACACGCCCTTCAACGAAAAGTCAAGATCTTTGCAATTTATCATCGCAAAGGGCTTAAGATCAGTCTGAGCAAATATGATGATGATTTTATTAAATCTCTAAGAGCAGTAAATCACAGCGTAAAACATGGTATTTCCTCCTACCTCTAGGTGGCGCTATGAGTGAAGTTGAATATTGGCATTGAAATGTGTTCAGGCCAAGACCCTTATCAAACGTGTGAAGCGTGGGGCAGATTGGACATTGTATGCCTGAGTTAGAGCCACTTCCTGTTTCATGGCGAAAATGCAGAAATTTGTCAGGCCGCCACGGACACACCCTCCAACGAAAAGTCAAAAGCTCCGCAATTTAACATCGCAAAGGCCTTTAGATCAGATTGAACAAATATGACGATGATCGGATTAAATCTGTAGGAGGAGTTCGTTAAAGTATGAAGCCTGGAAATGACCAAATTTGCACAAAAATCAAGGCAAAAATTTAAAATGGCGGACTTCCTGTTGGGTTAAGAGCTTCACTCCAAAAGACTTTTTTGTAGGTCTTGGGGTGATAGATGATCCTACCAAATTTCGTATCTGTACGTTTTTCGTAGTGGGGGGGCTGTTCTCTTGAAATTTTGCAGGTGGCGCTATCGAGCCATTTCTACATGCCCACTTCTGGCGCCTATACCACATGTAAATTTTCGCCACTTCTGACATGTGTGCAAAATTTCATGAGTTTTCGAGCATGTTTCGCCCCTCAAAAATGCGATTCACTTTGGAGAAGAAGAAGAATAAATAATAATTAAAGCTGCAAGCAGCGATGGAAGGGCCCTCGCACGCATGTACACCGCCACCCTATGGCATTAGTAAAGCAGTGAACCAGGGGGATATGAAATAAAGTGGGTAAATATAGGTGGATATTCAAAGAAAAATGTATGTGCAACACCGCCTGTGTGCAGCAGGTGGCGCTATGACGGTACCTGATTATTGTTATATTGACGTGTTCAGGCCGGGACCCTTATCAAACGTGTGAAGTCTGGAGCAGATCAAACAATGTATACCTGAATTACAACAGCTTCCTTGATTATAATGAGCATGCAGGTGGCGCTATTGAGCCATTTCTACACGCCTACTTCTGGTGCCTATGCCACATGTAAATTTTCGGCACTTCTGACATGTGTGCAACGTTTTATGACTTTTTGAGCTTGTTTAGCCTGTCAAAATGCGTTTCATTTAGCGATACTTTGCGAGGCCGCAACGGACACGCCCTTTAATGAAAAGTCAAGGTCGTTGCTTTTTATCATCACACAAGGTCTTGAGATTACACTGGTGAAATATGATGTTGATATGTTTAAATATCTAAGAGCAGTAAGTCACAGCGTAAAACATGGTATTTCCTGCTGCCTCTAGGTGGCGCTATGACTGTTACGGAATTATGCCATGTTTATGTGTTCAGGCCGGGACCCTTATCAAACGTGTGAAGTCGGGGGCAGATCGGTCAATGTATGCCGGAATTACAACAACTTCATGTTTCATTGCGAAACATCACACTTTGCCAGACCGCCACGGACACGCCCTTCAACAAAAAGTCAAGATCTTCGCAATTTATCATCGCAAAGGGCTTAAGATCAGTCTGACCAGATATGATGATGATTTGATTAAATCTCTAAGAGCAGTAAATCACGGCGTAAAACATGTCATTTCCTGCTACCTCTAGGTGGCGCTATGACTGAAGCTGAATTTTGGCATGGAAATGTGTTCAGGTCAAGACCCTTATCAAATGTGTGAAGTGTGGGGCAGATTGGACATTGTATGCCGGAGTTAGAACAACATCCTGTTTCATGGCGAAAACGCTAAACTTTGTCAGGCCGCCACGGACACGCCCTCCAACGAAAAGTCAAAAGCTCCGCAATTTAACATCGCAAAGGCCTTTAGATGATACTTACCAAATATGATGATGATTGGATTAAATCTCTAGGAGGAGTTCGTTAAAGTACGAAGCCTGGAAATGCCAAAATTTGCACAGAAATCACAGCGAAAATTAAAAATGGCCGACTTCCTGTGGGTTTTAGAGCCTGGTTCCAAGGGACTTTTTTGTAGGTCTTGGGGTGATAGACGATCCTACCAAATTTCCTATCTGTACGTTTTTCGTAGCGGGAGGGTTGTTCTTTTGAAATTTTGCAGGTGGCGCTATCGAGCCATTTCTACACACCTACTTCTGACGCCTATACCACATGTAAATTTTCGTCAATTCTGACGCGTGTGCAAAGTTTCATGAGTTTTCGAGCATGTTTAGGCCCTCAAAAATGCGATTCATTTCGGAGAAGAAAAAGCAGAAGAATCTGAGCAAAAACAATAGGGCTTTGCACCTACGGTGCAGGCCATTCTGGCCTGCTCCTAGGTGCTCGGGCCCTAATAATAATAATAATAATAATAATAATAATAATAAACCGAGCAAAAACAATAGGGTCCTCGCACCCCGGTGTGCTCGGGCCCTAATTAAAGCTGCAAGCAGCGATGGAAGGGCCCTCGCACGCATGTGCACCGCTACCCTATGACATTAGTAAAGCAATGAACCAGAGGGATATGAATTAAAGTTGGTAAATATAGGTGGATATTCAAAGGAAAATTGATGTGCAACACCGCCTGTGTGCAGCAGGTGGCGCTATGACTGTACCTGATTATTGTTATATTGACGTGTTCAGGCCGGGAGCCTTATCAAACGTGTGAAGTCGGGTGCAGATCGGATAATGTATGCCTGAATTACAACAGCTTCCTGTTTCATGGCGAAATATCACACTTTGCCAGGCTGCCACGGACACGCCCTTCAACGAAAAGTCAAGATCTTCGCAATTTATCATTGCAAAGGGCTTAAGATCAGTCAGACCAGATATGATGATGATTTGATTAAATCTCTAAGAGCAGTAAATCAGAGCATAAAACATGGTATTTCCTGCTGCCTCTAGGTGGTGCTATGACTGAAGCTGAATATTGGCATTGAAATGTGTTCAGGCCAAGACCCTTATCAAATGTGTGAAGCATGGGGCAGATTGGACATTGTATGCCTGAGTTAGAGCCACTTCCTGTTTCATGGCAAAATGCCGAACTTTGTCAGGCCGCCACGGAAACACCCTCCAACGAAAAGTCAAGATCTTCGCAATTTAGCATCGCAAAGGCCTTTAGATGAGTCTGACCAAATATGATAATGATCGGATTAAATCTCTGGGAGGAGTTCGTTAAAGTACGACGCTTGGAAATATCAAAAAATGACAGAGAAAATTCAAAATGGCTGACTTCCTGTGGGGTTTAGAGCTTAGTTCCAAGATACTTTTTTGTAGGTCTTGGGGTGATAGATGATCCTACCAAATTTTGTATATGTAAGTTTTTCGTAGTGGGCGGGCTGTTCTTTTGAAATTTTGCAGGTGGCGCTATCGAGCCATTTCTACACGCCCACTTCTGACGCCTATACCACATGTAAATTTTCACCACTTCTGACGCATGTGCAAAATTTTATGAGTTTTTGGGCATGTTTAGGCCTTCAAAAATGCGATTCATTTCGGAAAATAATAATAATAATAAACGAAGCAAAAACAATAGGGCTTTGCACCCACGGTGCAGGCCATTCTGGCCTGCTCCTCGGTGCTCGGGCCCTAATAATAATAATAATAATAATAATAATAATAATAATAAACGAAGCAAAAACAATAGGGCTTTGCACCCACGGTGCAGGCCATTCTGGCCTGCTCCTCGGTGCTCGGGCCCTAATAATAATAAACAAAGCAAAAACAATAGGGCTTTGCACCCACGGTGCAGGCCATTCTGGCCTGCTCCTCGGTGCTCGGGCCCTAATTATGCAATGTACAGTAATAAAAGAGTTTATACATTCATACAGTCATTCATATACAACCGGCCCTTTGAGATTAACCGTAATGCTGATGTGGCCCGCGATGAAATTGGGTTTGACACCCCTGTATTAATGGATACAGTATAAATATGCATAATTATTAAAATATATAGGCTATGGCATGTTATTTAGAAATTAATAAATTGAATGTTTATCTTGTATGGACTTTGAACTTGTTTTAACGCGTTTCCCTCGTAGATGGTTTATTTTTTTTATTTGCTAATAAAAGATATCAAATAAAGTTGTTTTTATATTTACTCGTATAGGAATAGCTGTGTTATAAGTGGGATAATGTACAAATAAATCTCTTCAGTGATATCAAACTGTCGGGAACGTGTCCGTACCTCCTTACACCTAACTGTGATACTTTCTAAATTATGAATCTTTCTCAACTATATTATTAATCAAACATACACTTAAATTGATAAGAGCAAACGTTGGCGACCACAGGTTGCAACTAATTGCGGGCTGCAACAACGCAAATATACTGGTTCATTTGGCGGAACAAAGTATATAAAGTGGGAGGAGTTGGATCTGGATCCAACCCCGCCCCCTGGATGTTGTGTTCCGCAGTGAGGACCATCTCGAAAAGTCCGCTCCCCTTCTCACTCTCATAATGGGAGAGGGAGGGTGTTACTGCGCCGAGTCGAAGTACTCCCAAAAGTGCTATTACGCCATAAAATGTAGCTCCTCTTTAAATCCGCTTAGAAAAGCGCTACGTTTTATTTTGTACCACCAAACTTGATCGTATAACTACTCGTCTTAAATAGGAAAAACGTTTGGTCACTTCTAACTTTATTTCTAAATGGTACCATTGAATGAATGGGGCTAAGCTAAATGCTATCGAAGCGTCGCAGCGCGCTCCAGCGCTTACGTGCACGCACACAGATGATAAAGGGATGTATCAACAATTCTTAGTTAAGGTAATAACATATTTTAATATTGAAAATAAGTAGACTATTCCTTTAACAACAACAAGGGATATGCAACTAAATATTACTAATTTAATAGTTTAAAGTGAAGTTAAATCTTAAGAAATGTATTCAGTTTATAAGTATCTAAAGAGAAAAATGTTTACTCTGCTGTTTTTTTAACAGCTTAATATTCATTTTCTTTGTTTCCCTTTAAAAGTAGAAGACACACTTGATACATTTTGTTAATGCTTTGATTTGGCATTAAATATCATGTTTTCCATACATCCGAAATAAAGGAATTAAAATCTATTTATAACATTTCTGCACTTTTTCACTTTTATTAGTGCTATTTTTTAAACACTATACATGCATAAAGTTTCTGAGGATGCAAATAAGCTATTGCTAAATAAATGTTCATAAGAATGTTAGAGGAGTTCCTATTCTTTCATTTCCCAGATATTTTTTAAGGAATGAACGTATTTCTGGACTGAACAGATTTGTATGGTAATCTCTGGAATCTTTCTCAGATTTAGGTTTAGGGCTGCGTGTACACATATCCTTCACTCCCCAGCTTACAATACCGACCTATCAAAGATATTTCTTATATTAAAAACAATCATCTCTCAGAACAACATGCACATTTGCTTGTAAAGGGAAGTTAACAAACATAAGACTGAAGTGGAGAAATTATTCAAAATCTCACCTGTACTATTCGAGCACCAGGAACAAATGTGGCACCTCCAGAATCACCTGTCACAAAATGACATGCACAAACTAAATCTTTGTATAAGCCTGACAAAACGTAAATATGAATTTTAAAACAAACGCTATGAGTGAGGTTTAATAATAATCTTTTGTAATAGCTAAACTAGATATTGGCAAATACAACACACCCTATTGCAAATATCACACATACCTTTACAGGCAACATCATCTGTGATTGGTTCGATACCACCACTGCACAAAAAATTGTGTGATACAATATCCTTTGCATTTGTCGCAGTAATTCCTTTTGCTTTTTTTGCATCTTCAATACAATCATTCCACTGAAAATACAACAAATTGACATGAGAATACTAAATGTTGAAAATTTCCTAAGGCATTTTCAATCATAATAAATGCACACATGATTGTTCCCTTTCAGTCGGTCACTACGACGTCGCGTCGTGACCGACGAGTTGGGGGCTCGCTTGGAGGGATCAGTCTGCTTCGTTTACTACTAAAACGCCAATAAACTTGGCATTGAGGTATTTGCATAATGCAGGCGCCGCCCCGCCAGGTGCGTATATAAGCCGCACGTGCAAATAGGGAAATTAGCTTCATTTCGCTTCGAAAGCCGTCAGTATCTGCTACTGAGAAGCTACTTTCTGCTCTTAGGGGAAATGATTGCTGAAGTTGGTTGGACAGGCAGTACCTCAGCGGACGCTCGCAGTTTTCCACTACTCTACAGCTTTTTTGTTTTGAAGTTTAGTGAGTGCGTTGCTGATCCCTGTGCGCATCATCAACTGAGCATCTAAAGAGTGATTTCCTAAAAGAGTGATACGGAGAGCTGAACCCTTCGCGCCCTCCCTCTATCCCTCCTTGGGACCTGTCCATGGTGCTGAAAGCCCTGCAGGACACTCCTTTTGATCCTTTGCAGTCTGTGAGTTTCTCACATTGAAAACTCTGACCCTGCTTGCATTGGCCTCCGTTAAAAAGGTAGGGGACCTTCATGCATTCCCCATCGACGATTCGTGCCTTCAGTTTGGTCCTATGCTCTCGAGTGTAACAGACCCAGACCAAGCTACGTGCCCAAAGTTCCCACCACTCCTTTCAGAGATCAGGTTGTGAGCTTGCAAGCGCTGCCCTCAGAGGAGGCAGACCCAACCATGGCTTTATTATGTCCCGTATGCGCGCTCCGCCTCTACGTGGATCGCACGTAAAACCTCAGGACCTCAGACTAGCTCTTTGTCTGTTACGGTGGTCAGCAGAGAGGGAAAGCTTTCACTAAGCAGAGGATGTCTCATTGGATTGTAGACACCATCGCCCTTGCTTATAAACTGCAGGGCATTCCTTGTCCATTTGAATTGAGAGCTCACTCTACTAGAAGTGTTGCCTCATCTTGGGCACTCGCTCGTGGTTCCTCGCTGACAGACATTTGTAGAGCTGCTGGTTGGGCGACACCTAATACGTTCATTAGATTTTATAGTGTTCGTGTCGAGCCGGTCTCTTCTCGTGTTCTCTCCTCACCTGGGAGATCATTGAGCACTGGCTCGCATGTCGGCTTGCAGCCCCCGACTGACGCTACACAATAACGTATGGAAGGCCTTCAGGTCAAAAATGCGTAATAGTTTGATTTGACCCTCCTCCGCTGCCCTGGCAGCTGATGTTGCGGAGCATCGACTGTCAGCCTCTCACTAGCTGCATCCTCGTGAACCTATGTGTTTGGCTCGGGCATCCACATTGCGTCCCTACACGGGGTTCCTTTGTGAGTATTTTTCCGTGGGGTTAATCCTACTAGCCCACGAACATCTAGTGCCGGCCTTCTGCCTTAAATCCTATTCTCCATCTCCTTAAGTGAACCGGAGGGCTTTATGCAGACACTGGAAGAGGTCAGCTCCAGCGGCGTTTTGGTAGGGATTCCCAATTCGTCGGTTATGACGTGGCGTTGTATTGACCGACTGTCTCGGTTACGTATGTAACCCTCGTTCCCTAAAGGAAGGGAACGGAGATGTCACGTCCCGTTGCCACAGGTACTGCTCCTTGCTGTTTACGGCCGGACACTTTTCCCAGCTTTCTCAGCAAAATTAAGCTAATTTCCCTATTTGCACGTGCGGCTTATATACGCACCTGGCCGGGTGGCGCCTGCATTATGCAAATACCTCAATGCCAAATTCATTGCCGTTTTAGTAGTAAACGAAGCAGATTGGTCTCTCTAAGCGAGGTTCCCAATTCGTCGGTCACGACGTGACGTCTCCGTTCCCTTCCTTCAGGGAACGAGGGTTACATACATAACCAAGACGATCATATACACAGTAAAAATGTAAAGTTCAAAATTACACATAATTACCAAATTTCCCTGTTTGATTGTGATGTCCTTCTGTTCAATCTTGACTCCGATACTTGACATGAAAGCAGCATTCACGGTTTCTGCACTCAACAGCATCTCCTCTGTAACAACGTCAATGAAATGTAAATTGTATATTAGTCGTTGCATATAGTGAGCTCGTAAGTTTGCACACCACATGCAGAAACCTTGCGATAAAATATTTTATTTTGCTTGTTTTAAGCTCACCATGTTTTTTGCACGTTCCCTCTCTGTCTGAAAGTTTTAGAGCTGCACTGGTTTCCTTGGTGCAGGGGATGCAGATTGGTCTGCACAGACAGGTTATTTCGATAATATGCACTTTCTTATAAGAGTAAAATCACTTTGATCAGCTGTGTCCTTACCGAATATCAGGACTGATGATTACAGGCTCTTCCAGTTGAAGAAGGGCTATGTCAAATTCATAATATTCTGGAATACCCTTGTGACGCTTTGCTGTGAGATTATAGCGAGGATGAGGTATGTACTCTTTAACTTGGATTCCTAAGGGTGGAAACGGAAAACCACAGAGGTGTAGCCACTTCAATTTTTCTTTATAAATCAGCTGGGGAAGAAATAAATTCTTTATTATACACGTGAAGACATGAAATTACCTTTAGACTTTGATTCCATGTCAACAGTTATCTTATCATGTGTATCATTAAAATTGAAGCAGTGAGCCGCTGTCAAGATGAAGGTCGATGTGACTAAAGACCCCATGCAATTTGACATCTTTCCATCACTACGCTGCAAAAACAAGTAAAAAACCTCCACAGTCAAATTAATGTGAACAATAACAAATGATTGAAAGTACTTAATTTGTTCTGCTTAAAAAGACAAAGAGATGCCCACAATCACTAAAATCTTTGCCAACCAGGGGTATTGACGATGCTTATGGGAATCTGAGCCATCACTGTAATCTTTGTAAAGTCCACACATTTGTACACTGGTACCCTCATCTGTTAAAGAAAGATGGTAAGATTAATTCATATACATTACCAATTTAAAGTTCATAGGGTCACTTACTCAATATTTACTCACATTATTATTTTAGAATAATAGTAAACTTGTCAAATGATAAAATAACACCAGCGTTAATATACATTTTAGCATCTTCAATGAATTCACCCTTTGCCTAGAATTTTCAAAAATGTTCTCTTTGAGATTTATTAAGCGGTGTCTTAAAGGCGGAGTCCACGATGTTTGAAAGCCAATGTTGATATTTGAAATCACCTAAACAAACACGCCCCTACCCCAGTAGAATCTGGACCTTCTGTTGATAGACCCCCCCACACATACGCAACCCGGCAAGGATGTCGGTTAGTAGACACGCTCCTTACTGCTGATTGGCTATAAGTGTGTTTTGGTAGTCGGCCCGTCTCCTTTTCCAAAGCGTTTTTCAAACATCATGGACTCCGCCTTTAAAGTTTCACCTTGAAATGCTTTTTAAACACTAATGAAGAACTTCCCATATTATATGGAATCTTATGGCTGCTTTTTCCTTATTATTTAGTCCAAAATAATATATTTTTTTTTCTAGGCGACCTAGTTGTTTTGTGGTTGGACCTGGCCAATGCCTATGGGTCCATACCGCACAAGCTGGTCGAGCTTGCTCTACACTGCCATCATGTTCCCAGCAAGACAAAGGTCTTGATCCTGGACTATTACAATAACTTCAGGATACGCGTCACCTCTGGGACAGAAACATCAGACTGGCATCACATTGGGAAAGTAATAATAACAGGCTGCACCATCTCTGTTATTCTTTTTGCTCTGGCCATGAATATGATAGTTAAGTCAGCCGAAGTGGAATGTAGAGGGCCCTTAACAAAGTCAGGCACACGACAGCCCCCTATTAGAGCATAAATGGATGATCTTACCATCACAACTACATCAGTTCCAGGGAGCAGGTGGATCCTACAAGGATTTGAGAGATTGATCACCTGGGCAAGGATGAGTTTTAAGCCCTCCAAGTCAAGGTCCATGGTGTTGAAGAAGGGAAAAGTGATTGACAAGTTTCGTTTTTCCATCTTAGCAACTGTCATCCCAACCATCAAAGAGCAACCTGTCAAGAGCTTGGGAAAGCTATTTGACTCCAGCTTGAAAGACTCTGCCGCCATCCAGAAGTCCAATAAAGAAGTGGAAGCTTGGCTCACCAAGGTTGACAAGTCTGGGCTGCCTAGTAGATTTAAAGCCTGGATCTACCAACATTTCATCTTGCCCCGCATCCTTTGGCTCCTGCTGGTCTATGCAGTCCCAATGACAACAGTTGAGTCCCTAGAAAGGAAGATCAATGGCTTTCTTCAGAAGTTGCTGGGCCTCCCACGCAGTCTTGCCAGCTCTGCACTGTATGGGACAAGTAACACCTTGCAGCTACCCTTTAGTGGCCTCACATAAGAATTCATGGTGGTACGCACCAGAGAAGCCCTACAGTACAGTGACTCCAGGGACAGCAAGGTGTCATCAGCGGGCATCGAGGTGAGAACAGGAAGGAAATGGAAGGCTGGGAAAGCAGTGGAGCTGGCAGAGTCTTGCCTGAGACAGAAGGCACTAGTCGGCACTGTGGCGACAGGCAGAGCAGGCTTGGGGTACTTTCAGTCTTTGGGGCCTATTGTCAGTCAGGTCTGTGGCAAGGAAAGACACCAGCTACTCCAGGAAGAGGTCAGAGCAGGCGTGGAGGAAGAACGGGTTAGCAGGGCATCAAGCCTCTGGCAGCAGGGAGCGTGGACTAGGTGGGAGAGTGCAGCGCAGGATTACCTGGGCAAACATCCTGCAGGCAAATTTCCATCGGGTCCGTTTCCTGGTACAGGCTGTATATGATGCACTGCCAAGCCCAGCGAACCTTCATGTTTGGGGGAAGAGTGAGACACCATCCTGCATCCTTTGCTCAAGGAAGAGGCTCTTTAGAACATCTCCCCTGCAGCTGCCCAAAGGCTCTGGCGAATGGGCGTCATCATTGGCGACATGACCAGGTGCTTAAGATAATTGCTAAGAGTTTAGCCTTAGCCATTTGCACCAGCAAGAACCACCATGCTCTAAAGAAGGCTGTCCCCTTCATTAAAACTGGAGAGAAACCCGTGGCATGCTCACAAGATCGATCTGGGAAAACAACTGAGGGTCCCTCAGCATATCGTAACAACACATCTCCGCCCAGACATGATAGTTACCTCAGAGGTTTCAAAACAGCTGATCATGCTGGAACTTACCTTGCCCTGGGAAGAGCGGATGGAGAAAGCAAATGAGAGGAAACATACCAAGTACCAGGATCTGGTTGCGGAGTGCAGGGAGAGAGGCTTTGAGCCCATAGAAGTTGGCTGTAGAGGCTTTGGCGGTTTGTCTTTTTGCAAAGTCCTCACCCGTTTGGGCATTACAGGGGAGGAGAAGAAGAGGGCCATTCGCAAGTAAAGCTGCAGAGAAGGCCACAAGGTGGCTTTGGATTAAGAGGGCTGATCTGTGGACTGCTACTGGGACACAAGTCGGGGCCTGATCAACCCCGGCTGGATCGACTGGGCGAGGGTGTATGATGTTGTGAAACCCGAAACATCCAATGATCCCAGGATACATCAATGAGGATGCGTCCCAGTGCATTCATGAGATGTTTCTTGCTTATAAATAGTTTTTAGACATATGCTTTCGGATTAAAGGCTTTAAGATCATGAAAAACATTTCAGTCTAGTAATCACAAACTTTTATATATATTAACAGAACAAGATAAATTGAGAAACATGATAACATAATACAGTACCAATCATGGTGTCAAACGTCTCCTTTAAATCTTGCAGACCTCGAAGTTTGAAAAAAAACTTTTCATTTTCTCTGTCAGTCTTTAAATGATTTATATCCTCAGCATTTACATCATCACCCATTCCAAACACATAAAGGTCTGAAAAGAAAATGAGTATGAGTAATGAGGAATTTTGGACAATATAATACTATAAAAATCTTAAAAATCAGTAATATATGAATAAAATTTTCTCAGTTACTGTGCTGCTGTATGAGAATGGTAAAAATACAGAATCAACAGAATAGTCATCTTATTTTTACAAAAAATTGTTTTCTGCTAAAGTAGCTTAGATGGTAATAGTGATATAACAACAGACTAAAGGTTCCTGTAAAAACAAAAAAATTCAGATTCATCCTTACCAAGTTTTTCCTCACGTAAAGGATCCTTTTGTATCACAAGATTTTTTATTTTGACCACGTTAGGTTTGGGATTTCCACCCATGTTGGCTTGACCTACAGTGTGAAATAAGGTGTAAAATACATTAAATATTATATACATAAATTAACATTATTAAATGATCTGCGGCACAATTTTTTATGATTCCATTTCACATCAAAGGCCCTTAAACAGATACACTGCTAACCACTTGGAAAACAAGTCTACATTGAAAAAAGTATAAATATAGTTAAAATATATTCAGTACCATCAGAGAACAAGATGACAATATGTTGAGTCTTAAGAAAGCTCTTTTTATCAATTTCCTTCTCAATTAGCATACTCTTATAAATGTTAAAGTAAGCTTTGGCGATATTAGTCCCTGTTCGCTTCCATTTACCTGTAATGTACAAAAACACAGGCAGATTAAATGACGATACATACAGATTCACTCTCCGATGAGAAACTAAATTAAGTGCTTATCCAACCAAAACACTTACTGCTATATTTAAAATCTCTTAGTTTATTAAGAATTTGTAAGAGGTTATGTTTTTGACCACTCTTAAATTCTTGCATAGAGACAATCCTGGTAACATCTGTGGCAAAAATCAAGATCTCATAATTTGGGGAGACCTCATAGTAACTGATCTGTGGGTAAAGGATGAAGTCAAATTAATTTTAATTTTGTTCAGTTGCACATTACTATAATAACAAGAATATAGTAGTACACAATTATGCAATGTCACATGAGTGCTGTTATACTAAAATATTAGCACAACTGTGATTTATTTACGATGGGATATGTGGTAAAGAATAGAAATGCAGGAAATTACCTTTTCTATGAGTTTACTAATGACACCTTTCGCCTTTTCAAACTCGTTTTCATCTATGATATTAGATACATCAAAGGCAATGTAGACATCAAGCTTTCTGCCTAAAAAAAACACCTTTTATTCACTGTTATTGCTTTTACTCACAGAACTGAAGAAATGAAGAATAGGTTTCATGCAATGTGCGGTGACAAAATCTCTCAATATGTCAAAACAAACTTGCAGAGGAAGATAACAGTACACACCTATTTCTTCATACTGTTGAGAAACCTGTAGATTTGTCTTTAGAGAAGAGCTGAAACTCTCGGATGCTTCCTCTGGGGTGTCATATGTGAAATCAGCTGTATTTACAAAACAATAACAACAGCATTAGAGTCCCAGCACAGACAGCCCATGTTCATTTTTAGGAACATTTACAGTCAATGCGGTACAAAGGTCACATGTATGTACAGTTTCTGTGAAGTAAGAAGGTTTACCGTAACATTCCGGTTCTGTCCCTGACCACAGGCCACTTTCCTGACAGACTCGCTCACGGGAACCAATCAATGTCAGTTCACGATCACACTTGTATGTGACTTTGTCATCAATATTAAACATATTGCCTGACCTTGTAGTGCCAGGGGGAACACCAGGATCAGGACAGTGATCCGCTGTGAGAAACACATATGACACAACTCATTATTGACATGATTTTGTCAAGCAAAGTAAATATTGTCATTCACAGCTCTCACTATCTAGTTTTTTTTAAATCCAAATCCCAGGCAATTCACATAAAAGACTGTTTATGCTTGTAAAAAATATTTCAAGTTTAACATTTTATTCATTCATGTTTTCTTATAATTTAGGATATAGTTAGGATTCTCGTCTAAATTACATTATTTATTCATTAGCACTAATCCAGTATCCAGGGCTATATTCATGGCGAGAACTGGTTGATCCATACACCAGAAACTTCGCACACAAGTCGGAAAATTTGGCATCGCCAATCCACCTAGACTGCTTGTTTTTGGACTGTAAGGAAGTAAACCTATACACAGGGAGAACATGCAAAGCCCAGACAGAAAGGCAACAGTGCTACCCATAACCCACCCCAAAATTGCATTACTTGTTACTTACAGTTTCTTCCACAGATTGGTGTGCCACCACTCCACTTCCCATTAGGTTGGCAGATTCGGGCCACTGAGCCACTGAATGTGTAGCCAAAATGACACGAGTAGGTTGTTGTGCTGTTCACAAAATACCTCTGCTTTAAAGGATAGACATCGCCGTTTTCAAAACCACGAGGATCGGGGCATGTGACCACTAAGATACATATAGACACAAATGCAGAATATATAACTCGAATGATGTTTTTGTTAGTTTTTAATGATTAAGAATGGATTATAGAGGGATACAGATGTCATACTCTATTGCTTACTTTTGCACTGTGATTTCTTTATGGGTTTTGGGTCCCATCTTCCATTTTTACACTGCCGGCTCTTAACAGATGGGTAATAGCCTTCTGGACAAGTATATCTTAGAACGCTACCTTCAGAAAAACTATTTGAGAGAGAAAATCTCCCCATACTAATGTCCAGATTCTCATTAGAGCACAAGGTGGAAGTCGGAGAACCTGTAGGAAATATAAAAATTATACATTTAATTACAAGTATACACAGGGTGCGATTTGCTGGGGGGGATGCGTGGGATTTCCCCCTTTCTGGTCAATGTATCCCTGCCTCTGCTTAATTATTTTTATCCCCGGTGGGGATAAATTTATCCCCCCCTGAAAGTGATCAGTGCTACTACACTAGTGGCGAGACAGATCACAAAACTTATCACGGATTGTTTGATTAAAGTCAATTTTGTTTTAAAATGCGCTACTTTGGCTGGCTCTGATATAGCTGCCGCGCAGCCTCTCTGTATTCACTACTCTGCAGACTTGCTCAATGTCCCGCCCGCGGCGCTATCTGATTGGTTACAGACCCGGTTACACCTCATGAGTAATAGCCTATCAACACTTGCGAGATGGTTATGGAGCTGTGTGTCGAAACGATGAAATGCAGCATATTCAGCCGCATATTAATAAAGCGGGAATAAACATAACAATCTGATTATCTGTTTATGATGACAAGCAGAGTTGGTCTCCCAGTCACACCACTGAGAATGGCCGAAGTTACACATGATACATGCCGATGAGGCGTTTACCGAGGCGCGGGCGTGTCCAGTTTGCGCAAATGAGGCTAAGTGACTAACACATAATGCATCTGACTTTTCTGTCGTTTCGCTGTTGCTCAGCATCGCGGTGTAAAGTTGGTGTTATTGCTTTGAAGGCAGCATTGGGGCTGTTTCTGCTGTGGTGGTTTGGCTTTGCGATCGATGCATTGTTCGTGTTTGTGTTTGAGTTGGCACTGCGTTGTGCCGTGTGGTTTTGCCGTTCGGGATTTGGTTCTTGCGTGTTTTTTCGTTGTGCGTGGTCGCGCTTCATATGTGTGGGGAAATATAAGCTATTAGAGTAAAAATATTGCGTTAGGCTGCTTCATGAGTTGATAAGAAAAAAGATTTTACAATTCCTGCAAATGCAGTGATGAGTTCATGTTCTCATGATTTATTTTTATGAATTAAAATGTTTTGAAATGTGTTGTGGACAGAGACGCATTATGTCAAGAATTATAAAAAATCTTCAATAAGCTCATAATTTGTGCTAAAATAGTATAAATGTTTAGTTTTAAAACCATTTTGAAAAGCTGGTTATATTTTTATGTTTCTGCGCAAGTTAAGCAGACAGTGAGGTTCGGGTTTGTTCCGATCAGAGGTCGTGAGCGGAGGGCGCATTTCTGAATATTAGAAATATTGTAATTAGAAATATATATTAAAAATAATAATATTATAATGGAATTTTGTTAGGTCGGCCAATGATTACCAAATTTCTCATATTGCTCTTCATAACCACTGAAAACAGTCAAAAAAGTTAAAACTAGTGGTGGGTACAAAATGACTCATGACGAAATATGGTGGGTACCCACCGTCGCCGAGATCGACGCCTATGAAAACATCCCCCCCTCTGTTTTTTTCACAAATCGCACCCTGAGTATACATTAAAAAATATAGCACATGACTTATATGTTACACGAAATGTAAAAAAAAATGAAATGTTGTAAAATAAAACAGTATAGTAGTAGTTTGATGAATAACTGTGATTTAATTCAATTCCAGTTACAAGACTTTCTGCTGTTTGAAGAGATAACTTGATGTTTTGGATTATAAAGCAGTGCAAGAAGACCTACCGGTTATAAGACCACATAAATATGCAAGTATGAATAGATGAAGTGCTTCATACTCCATGATGCTCTTTTCTGTCCCCCCAGTAAACGAAACAACAGAGGACGTTCACTGACATATTTATACACCAGTGAAAGGAAGTGACTGTACATATTTAGCATGTAACAGAGAAAACATCTAACCTAAGCAATAACCATCATCAAAGTCAAACTTTGTTTTTTGACAATACTTTTGTTTATAGATTATTTAAAATGATCAACCATAAAATCACAGTCAAAACCGGCTTGAATTATGAAATGCTTTTATTAAAAGGTTTTAAAACTTCTATTTTACACTGTCTGCTTTCTTCTGGTGTGTTTTCGTAGTCCTCATCAGTATTTTATTTATATATTTATCTCATTAGAATCACCACCACAAATAATAATCACAAAACCATAAAAAACCCTGCAACAGTTTAGTTGTACAGCATGTTATCCTTATAGACTATATACACACACACAGTGTCTACACATTGTGTGCATATTCAGTATACCTACTACAGCAATAGTATGCTATTCTATATATATTCTATTCTATTCTATATATTCTATATAAAGTGTCTATAGGGTAATTCAGCCCTGGAACCAGTAGAGGAATCTAAAGACACACAACAATTTACCATGAAACATTTGATGTTGTTTAAATCACTAATAAAACTTCCTAAAGAAGGTCACCTTGAAGAAGGCTGTCCACATGCTGTACAAACATTCATCATACAGAAAGCTTATAACTATGTTCATGACTGGAAGTGCCACGGCTATGTTCTGAATGTTCAGAGTGAGCTTGAAGGATGGACCCAGCCCTTGAACCTGAGCAAGAGAGGAAGCAGAAGTAAAGATCAAAAGTCATCTCCTGTCATTGTGGTTAATTTACTCCTAATGTTGCTTAACTCACCACAGCATTCATTTTGAGCGGCTCGGCGACATCGGCGTGAGGCTGGACTCTAGGCCTTTGACATAGCCTGCCAGCCTGCACAGGTCCATTTTGACCTGACACTATAGCTGTAGATATATTGTTACAGTTTTTCTCGATTGCTAAAACACTATAACCAGACTTTGGAACTAAAATTTCAAAACCATAACGTCATTTTTCAAGAAGCACAATCATTTTGCTGACCTATAAACACTACTCCCCTGCTTTAACACAAAAGTCAGATTTGGAGGGTGAACTTTTACTTCAAAACTCTACACACAAATCCCTACATTTCTCTGTGCTTACACCATTTGGTCATATCATTCAATACTGTTCACTCAAGTCAGCACAGCTTAGGCTCAATTAGCAAACAATTACCAAGCTGGAAACACTAATAGTCAAAAATGAACACACATCAATCAGATTCTTCAATAGCCCGAATCAGTTCACTGAGCTTTGGAACAATGGATCCACAGAGAAATGAAGGAATAGGTTGAGGAGAAGGAGGAGGAAGAAGAGTAAGAGGAAAAGGCAGAGAAGGAGAGAAAGAAGGAGGACATGGTGAAGGATGAGGAAGAGGACATGGTGAAGAAGGAGGAAGAGGAGGAGGACATGGTGAAGGAGGAGGGAGAGGAGGAGGACATGGTGAAGGAGGAGGAAGAGGACATGGTGAAGGAGGAGGGAGAGGAGGAGGACTTGGTGAAGGAGGAGGGAGAGGACTTGGTGAAGGAGGAGGGAGAGGAGGAGGACGTGGTGAAGGAGGAGGAAGAGGACATGGTGAAGGAGGAGGGAGAGGAGGAGGACTTGGTGAAGGAGGAGGGAGAGGACTTGGTGAAGGAGGAGGGAGAGGAGAAGGACGTGGTGAAGGATGAGGAAGAGGACTTGGTGAAGGAGGAGGGAGAGGAGGAGGACGTGGTGAAAGAGGAGGAAGAGGACATAGTGAAGGAGGAGGGAGAGGAGAAGGACGTGGTGAAGGAGGAGGACGTGGTGAAGGAGGGGGGAAAGGAGAAGGATGTGGTGAAGGAGGAGGAAGAGGACATGGTGAAGTAGGAGGAAGTGGAGGAGGACATGGTGAAGGAGGAGGAAGAGGACATGGTGAAGGAGGAGGGAGAGGAGAAGGATGTGGTAAAGGAGGAGGAAGAGGACATGGTGAAGGAGGAGGGAGAGGAGAAGGACGTGGTGAAGGATGAGGAAGAGGACTTGGTGAAGGAGGAGGGAGAGGAGGAGGACGAGGTGAAGGAGGAGGAAGAGGAGGAGGACGTGGTGAAGGATGAGGAAGAGGACTTGGTGAAGGAGGAGGGAGAGGACAAGGTGAAGGAGGAGGGAGAGGACAAGGTGAAGGAGGAGGAAGAGGACATGGTGAAGGAGGAGGGAGAGGAGGAGGACGTGGTGAAGGAGGAGGAAGAGGACATGGTGAAGGAGGAGGGAGAGGAGGAGGACGTGGTGAAGGAGCAGAAAGAGGACATGGTGAAGGAGGAGGGAGAGGAGGAGGACGTGGTGAAGGAGGAGGAAGAGGACATGGTGAAGGAGGAGGGAGAGGAGGAGGACGTGGTGAAGGAGGAGGAAGAGGACATGGTGAAGGAGGAGGGAGAGGAGGAGGACATGGTGAAGGAGGAGGAAGAGGACATGGTGAAGGAGGAGGGAGAGGAGAAGGACGTGGTGAAGGAGGAGGAAGAGGACATGGTGAAGGAGGAGGGAGAGGAGAAGGATGTGGTGAAGGGTGAGAAAGAGGACTTGGTGAAGGAGGTTGGAGAGGAGGAGGATGTGGTGAAGGATGAGAGAGAGGACTTGGTGAAGGAGGAGGGAGAGGACGAGGTGAAGGAGGAGGAAGAGGACATGGTGAAGGAGGGGGGAGAGGAGGAGGACGTGGTGAAGGAGGAGGAAGAGGACATGGTGAAGGAGGAGGGAGAGGAGAAGGATGTGGTGAAGGAGGAGGAAGAGGACATGGTGAAGGAGGAGGGAGAGGAGGAGGACATGGTGAAGGAGGAGGAAGAGGACATGGTGAAGGAGGAGGGAGAGGAGAAGGACGTGGTGAAGGAGGAGGAAGAGGACATGGTGAAGGAGAAGGGAGAGGAGAAGGATGTGGTAAAGGAGGAGGAAGAGGACATGGTGAAGGAGGAGGGAGAGGAGAAGGATGTGGTGAAGGATGAGGAAGAGGACTTGGTGAAGGAGGAGGGAGAGGAGGAGGACGAGGTGAAGGAGGAGGAAGAGGAGGAGGACGTGGTGAAGGATGAGGAAGAGGACTTGGTGAAGGAGGAGGGAGAGGACGAGGTGAAGGAGGAGGAAGAGGACATGGTGAAGGAGGAGGAAGAGGAGAAGGACGTGGTGAAGGAGGAGGAAGAGGAGGAGGACGTGGTGAAGGATGAGGAAGAGGACTTGGTGAAGGAGGAGGAAGAGGAGGAGGACGTGGTGAAGGATGAGGAAGAGGACTTGGTGAAGGAGGAGGGAGAGGACGTGGTGAAGGAGGAGGAAGAGGACATGGTGAAGGAGGAGGGAGAGGAGAAGGACGTGGTGAAGGAGGAGGAAGAGGACATGGTGAAGTAGGAGGAAGTGGAGGAGGACATGGTGAAGGAGGAGGAAGAGGACATGGTGAAGGAGGAGGGAGAGGAGAAGGACGTGGTGAAGGAGGAGGAAGAGGACATGGTGAAGTAGGAGGAAGTAGAGGAGGACATGGTGAAGGAGGAGGAAGAGGACATGGTGAAGGAGGAGGGAGAGGAGAAGGATGTGGTGAAGGAGGAGGAAGAGGACATGGTGAAGGAGGAGGGAGAGGAGGAGGACATGGTGAAGGAGGAGGAAGAGGACATGGTGAAGGAGGAGGGAGAGGAGAAGGACGTGGTGAAGGAGGAGGAAGAGGACATGGTGAAGTAGGAGGAAGTAGAGGAGGACATGGTGAAGGAGGAGGAAGAGGACATGGTGAAGGAGAAGGGAGAGGAGAAGGATGTGGTAAAGGAGGAGGAAGAGGACATGGTGAAGGAGGAGGGAGAGGAGAAGGACGTGGTGAAGGATGAGGAAGAGGACTTGGTGAAGGAGGAGGGAGAGGAGGAGGACGAGGTGAAGGAGGAGGAAGAGGAGGAGGACGTGGTGAAGGATGAGGAAGAGGACTTGGTGAAGGAGGAGGGAGAGGACGAGGTGAAGGAGGAGGAAGAGGACATGGTGAAGGAGGAGGAAGAGGAGAAGGATGTGGTGAAGGAGGAGGAAGAGGACATGGTGAAGGAGGAGGGAGAGGAGGAGGACGTGGTGAAGGAGGAGGAAGAGGAGGAGGACGTGGTGAAGGATGAGGAAGAGGACTTGGTGAAGGAGGAGGGAGAGGACGTGGTGAAGGAGGAGGAAGAGGACATGGTGAAGGAGGAGGGAGAGGAGAAGGACGTGGTGAAGGAGGAGGAAGAGGACATGGTGAAGTAGGAGGAAGTGGAGGAGGACATGGTGAAGGAGGAGGAAGAGGACATGGTGAAGGAGGAGGGAGAGGAGAAGGATGTGGTAAAGGAGGAGGAAGAGGACATGGTGAAGGAGGAGGGAGAGGAGAAGGACGTGGTGAAGGATGAGGAAGAGGACTTGGTGAAGGAGGAGGAAGAGGAGGAGGACGAGGTGAAGGAGGAGGAAGAGGAGGAGGACGTGGTGAAGGATGAGAAAGAGGACTTGGTGAAGGAGGAGGGAGAGGACGAGGTGAAGGAGGAGGAAGAGGACATGGTGAAGGAGGAGGGAGAGGAGAAGGACGTGGTGAAGGAGGAGGAAGAGGACATGGTGAAGGAGGAGGGAGAGGAGGAGGACGTGGTGAAGGGTGAGAAAGAGGACTTGGTGAAGGAGGTTGGAGAGGAGGAGGATGTGGTGAAGGATGAGAGAGAGGATGTGGTGAAGGAGGTTGGAGAGGAGGAGGATGTGGTGAAGGATGAGAGAGAGGACTTGGTGAAGGAGGAGGGAGAGGACGAGGTGAAGGAGGAGGAAGAGGACATGGTGAAGGAGGAGGGAGAGGAGGAGGACGTGGTGAAGGAGGAGAAAGAGGACATGGTGAAGGAGGAGGGAGAGGAGGAGGACGTGGTGAAGGGTGAGAAAGAGGACTTGGTGAAGGAGGTTGGAGAGGAGGAGGATGTGGTGAAGGATGAGAGAGAGGATTTGGTGAAGGAGGAGGGAGAGGAAGAGGACGTGGTGAAATGGGAGGAGGGAGACGAAGGGTAAGGTGACAAGCAGTCTCAGATGAAATTCGAGCCACTCTTGCTGACCATCTCCTTGTCCATTGTATGACTATGAGGGAGGCTGAGCAACGAGTAAAGTCTCATTTGAGTCACTTTACTGTTGCCTCCATCTTCAGAGCCTTCAGGGAGGAAAACAGATAGATGTACTTACAGTAAGACTGTTCTGTACAGTAATTTTAGAGTGCATACACTGTTGGACTATGCTACTGGAATAAAGAAATGCCTAAAATTTCCTTGCATACAGATCTACATATCAGTAGATGAATGCCAGGGGTGGATCATGCAAGAGGATTTTACCCTCGCTGTTTGGCTAGGACCAATATATCCTGTGATGTGGATGAGATTCTCTGGCCTGACCCAGAACAATGTTGAGGAGGAATACAGTTTTTCTGAATTGCTAAAACACATTTTTTTAAACCATCACTCATTTTCTCAAAACCATAAACACAAATCCCAATTTTAAACTAAATTTACAGAACCCCTGACTCTTCTAGCAAAATCAAACAATTCCTTCAAAACCATTTCACTTGTATTCAAAATCAAACCAAGCTTTCAAATCATACACACATAAGTCTATAATATAAAACACTACAAGCATCCATTAGACACTACCTTAAAAAATGGAAAACACAACATCCAGGACATCTGCTTACAGAAAAATACATGTTTATTGTACATAACAACACACTTGACAAATACTGTTAAAAATCTATATTACTGTAATCACAAGTTCAGTTCAGTAAATATAGTGAATACTTTACTGTAAGTACTGCAAGTAATAGTAAGTTTTCAATATTACTGTAAGCAGCACTTGTATTTTGTAAAAAGTCAGCAATCTAACTGCAAATTTTTCCAATTGCATCGTCTCTGGTGTCCTTTTCTTCCTCATACTCTTCATCTGCCTCTCAGACTGTTTCCAATCCACACAATTGGTAAAAAATACCATTAGATAAAAGTGTGTAGAATTTTGAGTTGTTGTGTTTACTCAATGATAATGGTGTTGTAGTTGTGTTCAACTTTTGCCTGCCTGTGTTTAGCATTTATAAAACACGTTCATTGCAGTGTGAAATGTGTGTTTTAGTGAAAAGTTTGTGTTTAGTGTTTTGCAAAAAGAGTGCATGATTTGACAAATGGGTTTAGGCCACTATGAATTTGGTTCAGAGATTGGGGTTTAGTGTTTTAGCAATTCAGAAAAACTGTAATACAGTTTTTTACAATCACTTTGCTACTATTTTCAGAACATTGATGTCATTTTTCACAACTCTAGACAAAACTCACAACCAAAGATCAAAATGCACATTTTTCAAAACTCTTAACTCTTTTCTCAATTGCTTGGATACAATACACATAAAACTTGGATCATTTGTTCATTCAATCAAAATCACATGTTCAATATGACACAACTTAACATCAAAGTACTACTGTTTCAAAAGGCAATTCACACATCACATTTCAAATAAGTGTCTATTCATTTTCTTACAATGATCTAACTATCAATCAATACAACTGCCCAAAATGATAAGTAACTGTTGCATTATTCGTAATAGTTGTATGGAAACAGACAAAGAATCTTCCATGTTTACTGAAAATCATGAAAGTTTCAAGATAATGAGGTTCATTGTAACCAATAAGCATTGAGCATGAACCAATTATCACTGTACTGTATAGATGCAGGCCCTTGTAATTGCTTGTCCAATTCTGCCAACTTGTTACTGATGATTGAGTGCAGATTGTGAAATGATGTGACCTATGTTGTGATTGTACTGTAGTGTTTTCATCAATACATTACAAACTTTGTTCAATGATTCCAATGTGTCTGTCGTATTCTCTCTACTACTGCAGTACTTTTACAGATATGTATTTGCTCTACATGTACCATAATGAAATCTGTATCACCAATTTTGTTTTACAATATTTAATGATTGTACAAACAATGACTTAGTGAAACTATCAGTTGCTTGTGTGTGGGTGATCTATAGTTATGTTTCCATGGTATTTCACAGTAAATTTGTGTTTTGAAACAATGATTGTGCAAGTGCAAGATGTCTTTAAAGATGTGAATGCACAATGCAATGTTTTGAACACTAGACAGCCTGTGTTACAAGTGATTACCGTTTTGAGTTTTGTATCTAGAGTTGTGAAAAATGACATCAAGGTTCTGAAAATAGTAGCAAAGTGATTGTAAAAAACTGTAAAAAAAAAGTTTTACAGTTGTGCTGTGTATAGCACATGAATGAATAAAAATGTGCTAATGCATACATTGATTGTGTCTTTTTTGGTCATGTGAAAAGATTTTTGAGCGGGAGAACCACAAGCAACTTACCAGTTTTTGATTTTTTATTTTGAATTTATTGCGCCAGTGTGTAAGACTATGTTGTAGTGTGTGTGTTTTTGAAAGCTTGTGTGTGTTGTTTGAGGGAAAAGTCTGGTTTTTCAGTAAGAATGAATGGTTTTGAGTTTTGACCTGAAAATGTGATGTTTGAAGTATTTGGTGAGATGTTATGCAATTGTGTTTAAGGTTTTGAGAATATGATGCATAGTTTCAAGAAATGTGTTTTAGCAACTGAGAGAAACTGTAATGTGGTTTTAATAAAATATGATTATAGGTTACTAGTAGCAACTAAGACAAGTGATTATAATATACTTAATAACAAGAATTAAAGTGTGACAAACAACTGCTAAATATTTTATATGATTTACCTGCTGACTTGCTGGAGCTTTGAATCCATGTTTGCAATGTTGAACTGCCTTTAGCAGCCTCCCTTTCCACTCTGTCTTCTTTTTTGTGAAGGGATTGGTTTTTTGTATATATTTGTTGTCTACAAAGTGTGCCAACAATCACAAATTTGGTAATATTAATGATTGGGTATTTTTCTTTGATAAGACAAGCATTGTAATTCTAAGAATGAGAATATTTTGTTGTTATTGATAGCACACATACATCTCGATGTCTATTTGATGTCTGCATTTACATCTGCAAGATGTTGTTTTTTGATTGTTTGCTCATCTGCAAAACGTCTCTGAGACGTTTCCTAAAATATATAGATATATAGATATAACATATTGAAGAAGTCTTTGATTTGGAATGTATGTAAAACAGACATCCTACAGACGGATTGTTTTTTTGTATATTTTTTTGTCTACAAAGTGTGCCAACAATCACAAATTTGGTGATATTTATGATTGGGTATTTTACTTTGATAAGAAAAGCATTGTAATTCTAAGAATGTGAATATTTTGTTGTTACTGATACCACACATACATCTCGGAGATGTCTATTTGATGTCTGCATTTACATCTGCAAGATGTTGTTTTTTGATTGTTTTGATTGTGAGACGTTTCTTAAAAGATGTCATATAGATATATAGATATATAACATATTGAAGAAGTCTTTGATTTGGAATGTATGTAAAACAGACATCCTACAGACGAACACCTGTACCTGTTTGCTTGCTAAGTTGTTAGCCATTTTAGGAGACAGAACTTATTACCGACCAAAATACAAAAACTACCAAATTACTACAGCTGACAACTGAGATAATGTAATGAATCTACCTGTAAATGCAACAAACTTAGGGAACTGTCGTCTCCACTTTCCAAGTGAACCGTGCTCAAGCCCACCTCTGCAACCTGCCCAGGGGGCGATTAACCAAACCGTGCCCGGGTGCGGTACAGAGTGATCACACTAGTCAAACGAACCAGGCCTTGGGGGTCAAACACGCCCAAGCAATTTAATGTCGGTCTTGTCTACATCATCAATCCCAGGAAGTAAACTGTTGCCTATAATCTGTGTGTTTGTTGTAGTCCAAGAAAAGAGATTTATGTTGGAGACGATAACTTGCGTCATCTATTACTTTAGGGTTTGTACCTTTTGCATATCGTTAACATGTACTGATACACACTTACACACCAAAGGAAATGTAAAATCACAAATCGGACCATAGTTGCACTTTAATCCAACATTTTGACCACAATTCTGTTTCTGGTCATTTATCTTTTCACCTGATATATATTCAAAAATATTTTTTACAAATAATGGCTGCATTAAATGTTATGTTTATTAAATTAAACATGTAAATAAGAATTAGGAATAATTGATAATGATTAAATAAAACCTGAAAAAGTCAGAATAAAGATAAACAGATGTATGCATTTTTATTGTCCTTTATTATGCCACAAGACTTTAATTGCATAATTCTCACAAAGCTCAAAGACACACAAAAAATTATTTTAACTGCGGTACAGTGGTGTTCAAAAAAAGCAGTGCAACCTGATAACCCACTGTTATTATTAGTAGTAATATTTTGGAGATTATTTAGTTACAGATGTAGAAGTTAAATAGATTATGTTGCCTTTTTACAGAAGAGAAAATGCCCCTAAAATGGGTGTTTTAACAAGACAACAACTCCAAACACACAAGCAAGAGGGCAAAATCTTGGTTCCAGGCAAAAGGATTGGGGTTATGAAGTGGCCATCCTCTGATCTCTACCCCATTAAAAACTTGGGTGACATTAAAATGCAGTTTCTGATGCAAAACCTAAAAATTGACAGGAACTGTGGATCCTGGACTAAATCAACTTGCCAGAAGTTGGTTGACTCAATTTGACACAGATGTGCAGCAGTTTTCAACCACAAGGGATATGCAACTAAATATTACTAATTCAATAGTTTAAAGTAAAGATAAATCTTTAAAAAATTCTTCAGTTTATAAGTATCTAAAGAGAAAAATGTTTACACTGCTATTTTTTGAACAGCTTAATATTCATGTTGTTTCCCTTTAAAAGAAGAAGACAGACTTGATTTTGTTAATGCTTTGATTTGGCATTAAAGGCGGAGTCCATGATGTTTGAAAGCCAATGTTGATATTTGAAATCACCTAAACAAACACGCCCCTACCCCAATAGAATCTGGACCTTCTGTTGATAGACCCGCCCCACACATACGCAACCCGGCATTTGATTTGATTTGATTGGCTATAAGTGTGTTTTGGTAGTCGGCCCGTCTCCTTTTCCAACGCGTTTTTCAAACATTGTGGACTCCGCCTTTAAATATCATGTTTTCCATACATCCGAAATAAAGGAATTAAAATCTATTTATAACATTTCTGCACTTTTTCACTTTTATTTGGGCTATTCTTTAAACACCACTGCACATGCACAAAGTTTATGCAAATAAGCTATTGTTAAATAAATGTTTACAAGAATGTAAGAGGGGTTCCTATTCTTTCATTTCCCAGATATTCTTTAAGGAATGAACGTATTTCTGGACTGAACAGATTTGTATGGTAATCTCTGGAATCTTTCTCAGATTTAGGTTTAGGGCTGCGTGCACACATATCCTTCACTCCCCAGCTTACAATACCGACCTATCAAAGAAATTTCTTATATTAAAAACAAACATCTCTCAGAACAACATGCACATCTGCTTGAAAAGGGAAGTTAACAAACATAAGACTGAAGTGGAGAAATTATTCAAAATCTCACCTGTACTAATCGTGCACCAGGAACAAATGTGGCACCTCCAGAATCACCTGTCACAAAATGACATGCACACACAAAATCTTTGTATATGCCTGACAAAACTTAAATATGAATTCTAAAACAAAAGCTATGAGTAAGGTTTAATAATAATATTTTATAATAGCAAAACTAGAAAAATAACACGCCTTAAAGCAAACATCACACATACCTTTGCAGGCAACATCATCTGTGGTTGGTTCAATACCACCACTGCATAAAAAATTGTGTGAAACAATATCCTTTGCATTTGTCGCAGTGATTCCTTTTGCTTTTTTTGCATCTTCAATACAAGCATCCCACTGAAAAAAACACAACAAATTGACATGAGACTACTGAATGTTGAACATGTCCTCAGTCCAGAGTTATCAAAAATCAAGCAATGTTAAATCATAATAAATACACACATGAATGATCGTCTCGGTTACGTATGTAACCCTTGTTCCCTGAAGGAAGGGAACGGAGACGTCACGCTGTGACCGACGAAGTAGGAATCCCTACCAAAGCGCCACTGGAGCTGACCCTTCCGGTGTCTGCATAAAGCCATCCAAATCCACTAAGGAGACGGAGAATTAGGTTTTAAGGCAGAAGGCCGGTCACTACCTGTTCCATTACCACAATAGTGACAGCAACTGGGAAGCAACCTACCTGAGTGGAATAGGAACACTAACACGTAGGTTCGCGAGAATGCAGCTAGTGAGAGGCTGGCAGCCGATGCTCCGCAACATCAACTGCCAAGGCAGCGGAGGAGGGTCAAATCAAACCTTTACACATTTTTGACCGGATGGCCTTCCATACTGGTACTACGGTGTAGCGTCAGTAGGAGGCTGCAAGCCGACACGCGAGCTAGTGCTCCCCCAGATGAGGAGAGAACACAAGAGGAGACCGGCTCGATACGAACACTGTAAAATCTAATGAACGTATAGGTGTCGCCCAACCAGCAGCTCTGCAGATGTGTGTCAGTGAGGAACCACGAGCAAGTGCCCAAGATGAGGCAACACTTCTGATGGAGTGCACTCTCAAATTAAATGGACATGGGTTGCCCTGCAGTTTATATGCAAGGGCAATAGTGTCTACAATCCAATGAGACATCCTCTGCTTGGTGACAGCTTTTCCTCTCTGCTGCCCACCGTAATAGGATCTGAGGTCCTGAAACTTTGAGTTCTGTCGACATACAACCGCAACGCGTGTACGGGACATAACAAAACCATGGCTGGGTCTGCCTCCTCCGGTGGCAGCACTTGCAAGCTCATCACCTGATCTCTGAAAGGAGTGGTGGGAACTTTGGGCACATAGCCTGGCCTGGGTCTCAATGTTACAGCAGGTCCAAACTGAAGGCACGACTCGTCGACTGAAAATGCATGGAGGTCCCCTACCCTCTTAACCGAAGCCAGTGCGAGCATGGTCAGAGTTTTCACTGTGAGAAACTTCAGACTCACAGACTGCAGCGGCTCAAAAGGGGCAGCCTGCAGGGCTTTCAGGACCATGGACAGGTCCCAGGGAGGAATAACGGGAGGGCGCGAAGGATTCAGCCTTCAGGCTCCTCTTAAAAACCTAATAACCAGGTCGTGCTGACCCACTGATCTACCGTTTATCGGGGTATGATGAGCGGAAATCGCAGCAATATCAACTTTAATGGTGGAGGGTGACAGCCTACCATCCAACCGATACTGAAGATACGAAAGCACGACACTGACGGGGCATTCTCGGGGGTTCTCTCGTTTAGAGGAACACCAATTGACAAACAGGTTCCAGTTGAGCATGTAAGTGTGTCTCGTAGACGGCGCTCCTGCAGCAGCAATAGTGTTAGATACCGCTTGCGGTAAATCACTTAAAACCTCTGCGTGTCAAGGGACCAAACGTGGAGATTCCACAGGTCAGGGCGTGGGTGCCATAACGTGCCCCCTCTTTGAGAAAGAAGGTCCTTCCTCAGGGGAATCTGCCAGGGAGGGGCTGTCGCGTGGAGCATGAGTTTAGGAAACCAGTTCCTTATGGGCCAATAAGGAGCAACCAGTAAAAGTTTCTCTCCGTCCTCCCTGACTTTGCACAGGGTCTGTGTGATAAGGCTCACTGGGGGGAATGCGTATTTGCGCACACCCCGTGGCCAGCTGTGTGCCAGAGCATCCACGCTGAGGTTGCCCTCGGTTAGTGAATAGAACAGGCCAAAACGCCGAAATGCTTCCAAATCAGCTGAACCGTCTGGGGGTGGAGTCTGCATTCACCAGGGCGGGCTGCTTGTAAAAGTGCGTCTGCCGCTGCGTTGAGCGAGCCCAGGATGTGAATGGCACGAAGAGACCTCAGATTCTTCTGACTCCAAAAGAGGAGAAGACGGACGAGATGCGACAGGTGACAAGAGCACAAACCACCTTGGCGATCGATATACACAACGGTCACAATGTTGTCGGTGCAAACAAATACATCCTTTCTTCGCAGCTCTGATCCGAGATGAACGAGTGCTAGATATAACGCCCACAGCTCGCGGCAATTGATATGCCAGGGCAGTTGGGGTGCTGTCCACACCCCTGAGACTGCAAGCCTATCGTACTTGGCCCCCCACCCCGTGTTGGAGGCATCTGTGTGTACTACAGCATGCCAGGAGACCTGTCTCGGGGGCACACCTGCCCTCAGAAATGCTGGATCTGACCACGGAGTGAAAGTGAGACGACACGCAGGTGTAATGGTTACACGGTGTATGCTGGTGTGCCACGCTCTCCTTGGGACTCGATCGTGAAGCGGTGTCATATGGAGCAACCCCAGCGGAGTCCCCACCGCAACTGCAGCCATATGCCCCAGGAGCTTCTGAAATTGTTTCAGCTGGACCACGCGAGTGGAATTAACGGCACTACCGATGTCCCCGCGGTGGGGCAGCCGGGCGGAACAGGTGAAACTGCCAGTGTGTGGGCCATGACAGCACACACATCTACAGTGTGTGGTGTGACATGGACCTGAGACTGTGAGGGGTGAGATGGTCGTTTGGCCTCCGAGACAAAGTGTCCAGACTCTGAAAAACACCCGCTGGCGATAGAGGAAGAGGAGGGTGAGCTGGTGTGTGCACGCTCTCAGTCTGCTTTTGTGCCGCGGAGAACTGCTGGGCGAAGGACTCCACGGACACTGGAGCATCCAGGAACTTATTATTGTCTGCGTCCTTCAGGTCAGCCAGACACAGCCAGAGGTGGCGTTCTTGGACCACCATGGTGGACATCGCACGACCAACTGCCTGCGCTTTGACCTTGGTTGCCCGAAGAGCCAGATCAGTGGCAGCTCGGAGCTCTGAGAAGGTGAGAGTGGAAGGCTGACACGGTCGTAAATGCTTGAGAACGGCGATCACCAAGTTCTAGTCAGCTCTTCGTGCACCTCAGGGAATAATGGCATGGGAGGTGTGGGCTGAGAGGCCCGGGCAGCTCCGAAGTACCAATCATCCAGACGGGACGTTTCGGGAGGAGGGGGGTTAACCCACTCCAGCCCTACCGCCTCAGCCGCTCGAGTGAGCATGGCCGCCATCTCCGGGTCAAACTCCGGCGCCGCAACCCGACCATAGAGAGGAAGGACGTCCGAGTCCGCTTCAGAGGGAGGGGACATTTACATGGACGAAAAGCCATCCTGAAAAGGACGCTGATCTCCGGATATACAAGATAGTGGCTGTCTTTAACAAGACACAAAGCTCTCTCTATCACTCTTTCAGGGAAAATCACTTTTATAGGTGCTCAGTTGATGATGCGCACAGGGAGAGGCAACGCACACACTGGAACTCAAAACAAAAAGAAGAGCAGTGGAAACTGCAAGCTTCTGCTGTGGTACTGCTTGTCCAACCAACCTCAGCAACCGTTCCCAGAAGCGCGGAGTAAGTAGCTTCTCAGTAGGAGATACTGCCGGCTTTTGAAGCGAAAAAGCGAATTTTGGTATTCTGCACCTGCTGCTTATCTACGCACCTGGCGGGATAGCGCCAGCATTATGCAAATACCTGCATGACAAGTTCATTGGCGTTTTAGTAGTTACTCAAAGTAGACTGGTCTCTCTAAGCGAGTGTCCAGTTCATCGGTCACGACGTGACGTCGTAGTGACCGACTGAAAGGGAACATATACAGAGTAAAAATTTAAAGTTCAAAATTGTACCGCTTTCAGTAATGTTATTTTATATTACACATAATTACCAAATTTCCCCGTTTGATTGTGATGTCCTTCTGTTCAATCTTGCCTCCAATATCTGACATGAAAGCAGCATTCACGGTATCTGCACTCAATAGCATCTCCTCATGTAACAACAACGTCAATGAAATGTAAATTGTATTTTAGTTGCTGCATATAGTGAGCTCGTAAGTTTGCACAACATGCAGAAACCTTGTGATTAAATATTGCATTTTGCTTGTTTTTAGCTCACCATGTTTTTTGCACGTTCCCTCTCTGTCTGAAAGTTTTAAAGCTCCACTGGTTTCCTTTGTGCAGGGGATGCAAATTGGTCTGCACAGATAAACAGGATATTTTAATAATATGCACTTTCTCATAAGAGTAAAATCACTTCATCAGCTGTGTTTCTTACCGAATATCAGGACTCATGATTACAGGATCTTCCAGTTGAAGAAGGGCTATGTCAAATTCATAATATTCTGAAATACCCTTGTCACGCTTTGCGGCAACATTATAGCTAGGATGAGGTATGTACTCTTTAACTTTTATTCCTTAGGGTGGAAAAGGAAAACTTAATCAGCTGGGAAAAATACTATTTAAGATACAACTGAAGACATACAGTAGAGTAGGTTACCTTTAGACTTTGATTCCATGTCAACAGTTATCCTATCAGCTGTATCACCAAACTTGAAGCAGTGAGCCGCTGTCAAGATGAAGGTCGATGTGACTAATGACCCAATGCATTTTGAAATTGTTCCATCACTACGCTGCAAAAACAATAAAAAAACCCCACAGTCAAATTAATGTGAACAATAACAAATGATTGAAAGCACTTCATCTGTTCTGCTTTTGTTTAAGACAAAAAGATAAAGAGATGCCCACAGTCACACTGATCTTTGCCAACCAGGGGTATTGACGACGCTTATGGGAATTTGAGCCATCATCATAATCTTTGTAAAGTCCACACAGTTTTACACTGGTACCCTCATCTGTTAAAGAAAGATGGTAAGATTAATTAATATATATTAAAGTTTATAGGGTCACTTACTCATTAATTACATTATTATTTTAGAATAATAGTAAACTTGTCAAATGATGAAATAACACCAGCGTTAATATACATTTTAGCATCTTCAGTGAATTCACCCTGAAATGCTTTTTAAACAGTATTCCCATCTAATCTGGACTCTTACTGGCTGCTTTTTCTTTATTATTTAGTCCAAAATAAAAAAATGTAATGTAGGATTTTTTTCTTTTATATTGCTTTCGGATCAAAGGCTTTTAAGATCATGAAAAACATTTCAGTCTAGTAATCACAAACTTTTGTATATTAACAGAACAAGATAAATTGAGAAATATGATAACATAATACAGTACCAATCATGGTGTCAAACGTCTCCTTTAAATCATGCAGATCTCGAAGTTTGAAAAAAAACTTTTCGTTTCCTCTGTCAGTCTTAAAATGATTTATATCCTCAGCATTTACATCATCACCCATTCCAAACACATAAAGGTCTGTTAAAAAAAAATCGCATGAGTAATGGACAATATAATACTATAAAAATCTTAAAAATCAGTAATTTATGAATAAATTTTTCTCAGTTACTGTGCTGCTGTTTTTTTTTTACAAAAATAGTTTTCTGCTGAGGTGCAAATGCACCAAAATAAAAAGTAGTTCCCTTTCAGTCTGTCACTACGACGTCACGTCGTGACCAACAAATTGGGAACGCGTCTCGCAGGACTAATCTACTTTTGAGAGACAGGTGCAGTTACCAAATTAGCTTTTTTCGCTTTGAAAGCTGGCAGTGATCTGCTCACGAGAAGCTCTCTACCTGAACCAATAGAACTCTGCGTGTTTGACTTGGTTGGACAAAGGCACCACAGCAGAGGCTCGCAAGTGTTTCCACCTTTTCTTTTTTTATAATTCTCTCTCTTTTGAGTTGAGTGTGTGTGTTGCCGCTCCCCTGTGTGCTTCATCAACTTCAGCACAACTAGTGTTTCCTCTAAAAGAGTGTGCAGGTGAATTTGTGTCTTTTTAAAGGCAGCCATTCACCTGCACTGCGGCGGTTAAAGCGTCGTTTAAAAGATGTCTTTCTGTCCGTGTTCAACTTTTGGATGTGGCAAATACGTGGGTCTCCATGATGGCAACGATCACTGCATCTCATGTCTCGGCATCCAACACGCAGAGACAGCGCTTGTGGGAGGTTCATGTTCCACCTGCGAGAACATGACTCTTGTGGATCTGCAAGGTCTGATGGCGTTTCTCCAGGACCATTGCCCTCCTCTTCCATTGCCTAGTGGTACCAAAGGTGCGGCCATGAAGCTCCGGAAGGACAACCTGGGCATCACGGTGCTGAATCGGTCAGCTGGTTTGTCCAGTGGCTCTCAGCACCTCGGATCCACGACCAGCGGGGAGCGTGTGTTCTGCCTCTCTTCCTCTGTCGGGCCTCCCGAGGATTCAGTGTCTGTCGTAGCATCGGAGGGGGGGCGTCCATTTCAGACGTCAACCAAGAACCTCTCCCTCCTTCAGGGAGGGAAGTGGAGCCTGTGTTTGACCCTGAGATGGAGAGTACCTGCCCCACCCGAACCATTCCGCCTAAATGACTGGTACTTCGGAGCTCCGAGCATCTCACAGCCCCTCCACCTGTACCATTCTTTCCCGAGGTGCATGACAAGCTGACTTGGTCGTGGAAAACCATGGTTTCCTCCCAGGATCGATTGCATCAGCTGTCACCCATTACTTCTATCGACGGCAGGGTCACTAGGGGCTACGCTGGTATCCCAACAGAACGGCGGGTGGGGATGCAACTGTGTCCCACCGGTGCTGTCTCCTGGAAGGACCAGCCAACCCTGCCCTTGCAGGCCTGCAGGCACTCATCATCCTTGACGGGGTCTGCATACAGGGCCTGTGGGGAGACGGCCTCTGCCCTGCACGCCATGGTGCTACTGCAGGTCTATCAGGCTAAGGCTCTGAGGAATCTGCACGAGGGAGGTCACGATTCAGCAGTCTTTTCAAACCTGCGTGCGGCCACCGACCTGGCGCTTCGTGCGACCAAGGTCACAGCACAACCCGTCGGTCGTGCCATGTCCACCTTGGTGGTCCAGGAGCTGTCCTCTGTGCCTGGCGGACATGCGGGATGCAGACAAAATCCGGCTCCTGAATGCTCCATTGGCCTAGGCTGGCCTGATTGGCAAGGTCATCGAGAACATTGCACAGCAGTTCTCAGCCACCCAGAAACAGCCTAAGGCCATCGCTCAGATCATGCTGCATTGGAAGAGACCAGTTCCTCGCCCGCAGACGCTGGCCCCTCAGTCTGCCCCTTGCCTAGGGTGTCCTGCTGCAGCAGCCTCCGTTCCTCCCCGGGCAACTTCTTTAAAGAAGAGAGGAACCAGCAGTCAGCAGCCCACCCGCTTACCCCTCTAGCTGTGGTGGAAAATCCAAGACCAAGCGGCCCTAAGACAGCAACCTAGAGGTGGAGAGGATCGCTCTTCAGGAGATGGTGAAGGCACCACTCCCCCCACCGGAGGCGGGCTGGATGGGGAATCCTTGTTTTTTATTTCTGTTCTGCTGGTTTTTCAGCCGGCACCCACAAAACCACAAAAAAAGCGAATTCCTTTTCCTTCTCTAGGTCTACAGAGGTGTTTGGGAGCGATGGATTGGCTTATAACCCTATGTCCTCTCTCTCCTCTATCGCCAGCAGATGTGCCAAACGGCCCGGGATCTCCACAACAGAGTCTTGTCTACTCAGCCATAAAACAGCGAAGCCAGCAGAGTGTTACGTTACACAAAACTTCTGTCGACTCAGCCAAAGAGCGCGCATCGACAAGCACCCTTGGTCCGCTCACCGCGGGTACACCGGTCGTGCCTTTAGTCCCTTTCGCAAGGTCTCTGGAGGCATGGCAACAGCTTCCCAACCCGTCGCGGTGGCGTTTATGCACGATTTGTCTCAGCTATGCGATCCAATTCACCCGGCGACTCCCAAAATATTCGGGCATTTGCTTCACTACGGTGAAAGCTGCTGATGCACACATACTCCATGCAGAGATTGCTGTCCTTCTGGCAAAGGACGCGATTGAGCCTTTCCCTTCAGTCGAGATGAGGTCAGAGTTTTACAGCCATTACTTCATAGTACCCAAAAAGAGCGGTGGGCTGGGACCGATCTTAGATCTGCATGTACTGAATCGAGGACTTCACAGAATGCCACTCAAAATGCTGACGCAGAGGAGCATATTTCAATACATCCGCCCACGAGATTGGTTTGCAGCCATCGACCTGTAGGACGCGTACATTCATGTCTCAATTCTCCCCCGACACAGGCCATTTCTCCGCTTTGCATTCGAGGGGGTGGCCTATCAGTACAATGTCTTACCTTTCAGGCTTTCTCTCTCTCCCTGTGTCTTCACGAAACGGGGCTTTAAAACCCCTGAGAGAGAGCGTTTTGCGCATTTTAGCATATCTCTAGACGATTGGCTCATAATAGCTCAATCACGTCAGACGCTCTGCCAGCACATAGACCGTGTGCTCAAACACCTGCTAGTTTAGGTCTTCAGGTCAATTGGGAGAAGAGCAAACTTTGCACCGTGCAGAGGATCTCTTTTCTTGGTATGGAACTGGATTCGGTTGAATGCACGGCATGGTATATAGAAGTGTGTGCACAGTCAATACTGACTTGCTTGAATAGGAGAGACTTGTCCGAGGAGAGCATGGCACAGCAGTATCCACCGGGTTTGCAGCCTCGGGGGTTTGGTGCTGCACTGGCACATAAATTGCCTCAATGGCTTTATATCTTGCTCTCGTCCATTTCAGCAACAAGCTCTGAGGCAAAGATGTATTAGTTTGCACCGACAACATGTGACTGTTTCGTATATCAATCGCCAAGGTGGTTTGCGCTCTCGTCAACTGTCGCATCTAGCCCGTCATCTCCTCTTATGGAGTCAGAAGAATCTGAGGTCTCTCTGCACCATTCACATCCCAGGGTTGCTCAACACAGCGGCAGACGCACTTCCACGAGCAGCGTGGCCCGGCGAATGCCGACTCCACCCCCAGTCAGTTTTGCTGATTTGGAAATGTTTCAGAAGAGCGCAGATTGATCTGTTCGCATCTCCAGAGACAACCCATTGTCGCCTGTTTTATTCATTAACAGAGAGAACACTCGTGTGGATGCACTGGCTCACAGCTGGCCGGGGGTCCACGCAAATACATATTTCCCCCAGTGAGCCTTCTCGCACAGACACTGTGCAAAATCAGGGAGGACGAGGAGAGCATTCTATTGCGCCATATTGAACCAGAAGTTGGTTTCCAGAATTTAAGCTCCTCTAAAACAGCCCCACCCTGGTGGATTTCCCTAAGGAAGGACCTTCTTTCTCAGGGAGGGGGCACATTATGGCACCCGCGCCGCCAATAAACGATAGATCAGTGGGTCAGCACAACCTTGTCATTAGGTTTTTAAGAGGTGCACAAAGGCTGAATCCTTCGTGCCTATTCCTCCTTGGGAACTGTCCATGGTGCTGAAAGACTTACAGAACACTCCCTTTGAGCCTCTGCATACTGTGAGTATTAAGTTTCTTACAATGAAAACTTTAACGCTCCTTGCATTGGCCTCTGTGGAGAGGATAGGGGACCTTCCTGCATTTCCAGTCAACAATTCGTGCCTTCAGTTTGGGCCTGCTGAATTCAGTGTAACACTGACACCCCGGCCTGACTACATGCCCAAATTTCCCACCACTCCTTTCAGAGACCAGGTGGTGAAACTGCAAGCGCTGCCTTTAGAGGAGGCAAACCCAGCCATGGCTTTGTTATGCCCTGTACGTTCACTATGTGTGTATGTGGATCGAACTCAAAGCTTTAGAACCTCAGACCAGCTTTTTGTCTGTTACGGTGGTCAGCAGAAAGGAAAAGCTGTCACCAAGCAGAGAATGTCTCATTTGATGGTAGACACAATCACCCTTGCTTATGAAAAGCAGAGCACTCCATGCCCCTTTGGTTTGAGAGCCCACTCTACAAGAATTGTGGCATCGTCTTGGGCTTTGGCTTGTGGTTCCTCGCTAATAGACATTTGTAAAGCTGCCATCTGGGCTATATCTAACATGTTCACTATATTCTATAGTGTCCGTATCGAACCGGTCTCCTCTGGGGTTCTCTCCTCAAACTGATGAGAATACCCAGGGTAACCCAGGGCTCCTGTGTCGGCTTGCAGCCTTCTTTTCGGGGCTGTATGACCGCACCATTATGGAAGGCTATTAGTGCAAAAACGTTACAAAAACTGCTTTGTTGTACTCCTCCACTGCTTTGTGGCCGATGTTGCGGAGCATCGGCTGTCAGCCTCTCACTAGATGTATCATTGAGAACCTGGGTTAGGCTAGCACCCACATTGCGTCCCCTTGAGGGTTCCGGTGTGAGTATTCCATGGAAATTTTTCTCTTTACCATGTTTCCCTTAGCGGGGCTCGCTCTGTGCCTCTCTAGGATGAGTTATTACTAAGAGGGTTTCACGTTATGACCTTGAGTCTTCAAGATGTCACCCAAGTGGTACCTTAGAGGATAGTTCCGCAGTGTTCCTAGTCCCGCCTGGCAGGTTCGCTTCCCAGTTCGCTTGCTTCACTATCGTGGGTTTAAGAACAAGTAGTGACCAGCCTTCTGCTCTAACCCCATTTCCCCTCCCTAAAAATGGGAGAGTCGGGGGGTTTACGCAGGCACTGGAACGGTCAGCTTCAGTGGCGCTTTGGTAGAGATTCCCAATTCATCGGTCACGGCGTGACATCGTATTGACCGACTGAAAGGAAACGTCTCTCTTATGTATGTAACCCTCGTTCCCTAAAGGAAGGGAATGGAGATGTCAAGTCCCATCGCCACAGTTTGCTGTTCCACTGCTGATACCAGTCGGGCACTGATGCTCACCTTTCTCAGCAAAAAGAGCTAATTTGGTAACTGCACCTGCCTCTCGTTAAATACTCACACGGGGCGGCGCCGGCAGATGCAAAGACCTGTATGACAAGTTCATTGGCTTTTTTCAAGTTTCTCGAAGTAGATTGGTCCCGCAAGACGCATTCCCAATTCGTTGGTCATGACGTGACGTCTCCGTTTCCTTCCTTGGTCCCTCCCGAGACGCTTAGATGGTAACAGTGATATAACAACAGACTAAAGGTTCCTGTAAAAACAATACATTTCAGATTTATCCTCACCAAGTTTTTCCTCACGTGAAGGATCCTTTTGTATCACAAGATCTTTTATTTGGTCCACCTTAGGTTTGGGATTTCCACCCATGTTGGCTTGACCTACAGTGCGAAATAAGGTGTAAAATACATTGAATATATTATACATAACTTAACATTATTAAATTTGTCAAATTTCCACTTTGCAGATCTGCGGCACAATTTTTTATGATTCCATTTCACATCAAAAGCCCTTAAACACTGCTAACCACTTGGAAAACAAGTCTACATTGAAAAAAGTAAAATATATCCAATACCATCAGAGAACAAGATGACAATATGTTGAGTCTCAAGAAAGCTCTTTTTATCAATTTCCTTCTCAATTAGCATACTCTCATAAATGCTCCAGTAAGCTTTGGCGATATTAGTCCCGGTTCGTTTCCCTTTACCTGTTAGGTACAAAAACACAGGGAGATTAAATAACGATACATACAGCATCACTCTTAAAACTCATTTAAGTGCTTATCCAAACAAAACACTTACTGCTATATTTAAAATCTCCTAGTTTATTAAGAATTTGTAAGAGGTTATCTTTTTGACCAATCTTAAAGTCTCGCATAGTGACAATCCTGGTAACATCTGTGGCAAAAATCAGGATCTCATAATTTGGGGAGACCTCATAGTAACTGATCTGTGGGTAAAGAATGAAGTCAAATTAATTTTAATTAGGTCCATGTACAGTTGCACGTTACTATAATAAGAATATACAGTAGTACACAATTATGCAATGTTACATGAGTGCTGTTATACTAAAATCTTAGCACAATTTATCATGAGATATGTGGTAAAGAACAGAAATGCAGGAAATACCTTTTCTATGAGTTTACTAATGACACCTTTCGCCTTTTCAAACTCCTTTTCATCTATGCTATCAGATACATCCAAGGCAATGTAGATATCAAGCTTTCCACCTTTATTCACTGTTATTCTCTTTCCTTGCTGAACTGAAGAAATGAAGAATAGGTTTCATGCAATGTGCGGTGATAAAATCTCTCATTCTGTCAAAACAAACTTGCAGAGGAAGATAACAGTACACACCTATTTCTTCATCCTGTTGAGAAACCTGTAGATTTGTCTTGAGAGAAGAGCTGAAACTCTCGGATGCTTCCTCTGGGGTGTCATATGTGAAATCAGCTGTATTTACAAAACAACAACAACAGCATTTGAGTCCCAGCACAGACAGCCCATGTTCATTTTTAGGAACATTTACAGTCAATGTGGTACAAAGGTCACACGCATGTACAGTTTTTGTGAAGGAAGTAAGAAGGTTTACCGTAACATTCCGGTTCTGTCCCTGACCACAGGCCACTTTCCTGACAGACTCGCTCACGGGAACCAATCAAGATCAGTTTACTCTCACAGTTGTATGTAACTTTGTCATCAATATTAAACATATTGCCTGACCTTGTAGTGCCAGGGGGAACACCAGGATCAGGACAGTGATCCGCTGTGAGAAACACATATGACACAACTTATTATTGACATGATTTTGTCAAGCAAAGTAAATTCAGTATCGTCATTCACAGCTCCCACTATCTTGTTTTTTGAACTCCAAATCCCAATTTACAAAAAGACTAGTTTAAAAGCTAACATGTAAAAAACATGTTTAAACATTTGCAGCATCAGCAGCATGCAAATAGTTATAAAACAGAGCTCAAGTATTGCAAGTTTTCATTCATTCGTGTTTTCTCAAAATGTAGGATATATTTAGGATTCTCATCTAAATTGCATTATTTATTTATTAGCACTATTCCAGTATCCAGGGCTATATTCATGGCGAGAACTGATTGATCCATACACCAGGAAATTCACAGACAAGTCAGGAAATTTGGCATCGCCAATCCACCCTGCTTGTCTTTGGACTGCAAAGATACACAGGGAGAACATGCAAATTCCACACAAGGCCTCTCAACCCAGCCGAGCCTCGAACCGGGGAGCCTTTAGTGCTACCCACTGAGCCCCTAAATTGCATTACTTGTTACTTACAGTTTCTTCCACAGATTGGTGTGCCACCACTCCACTTCCCATTAGGTTGGCAGATTCGGGACACTGAGCCACTGAATGTGTAGCCAGATTGACACGAGTAGCTGGTTGTGTTGTTCACAAAATATCTCTGCTGATAAGGATAGACCTCCCCGTTTTCAAAACCACGAGGATCGGGGCATGTGACCACTAAGATACATAGACACAAATGCAGAATATATAACTCGAATGATGTTTTTGTTAGTTTTTAATGAATAAGAATGGATTATAGAGGGATACAGATGTCATACTCTATTGCTTACTCTTGCACTGTGTTTTCCTTGTTGGTTTTGGGTCCCATCTTCCATTTTTACACTGCCGACTCTTAACAGATGGGTAATAGCCTTCTGGACAAGTATATCTCAGAATGCTACCTTCAGAAAAACCATTTGAGAGAGAAAATCTCCCCATACTAATGTCCAGATTCTCATTAGAGCACAAGGTGGAAGTCGGAGCACCTGTAGGAAATATAAAAATTCAATACAGACAAGTATACATTGAAATAAAAAATCATCATAATGTGATGTAAAGTGTATCTTTACATACTTTTGTCATTTGCAAATGTTGAAGTTTCAAGACACTTCATGTGTATAGAACTTGACCCAAAATTTAAATGTTTCTGAATTTTTATATATTTGAGTAAATTAAATATATAACATAAAGTGTAAATGTTTTTAAAATAAAATGTTGTAAAATAAAACATAAAATTATATAGTTAATAATAAAAATATAGTTATGATTAATAATTAACTTAATTTAAATCATTCAGTTACAAGACTTTCTGTTGTTTTAAGAGATAACTCGATGTTTTGGATTATAAAGCAGTGCAAGAAGACCTACCGGTTATAAGAGCACATAAATTTGCAAGTATGAATAGATGAAGTGCTTCATACTCCATGATGCTCTTTTTTGTCTCAACAGTAAACGAAACAACAGAGGACGTTCATCGACATATTTATACACCAGTGAAAGGAAGTGACTGTAGGCTGTGGACATATTTAGCATGTAACAAAGAAAACATCCAACCTAAGCAATAATCATTGTCAAAGTTATTACTTTGTACTAGTTTGACATTACTTTTGTTTATAGATTATTTAAAATGGTCAACCGTAAAAACACAGTCAATTATGAAAATGCTTTTATTAAAAAATTTTAAAACTTTTAGTTTACACTGTCTGCTTTCTTCTGGTGTGTTTTCGTAGTCCTCATCAGTATTTTATTCATATATTTATCTCATCAGAATAACCACCACAAATAATAATCACAAAACCATCTTGAAAGTTCATTTTAGGAGGAGTTTGAGGCAAAAGGGAGTTGGCTGTTGATCAGATGATGTTGAAATGTGTGTGCCAATACTGTAGGTCAACTCAAATTAAACGCTGATGTTATCTCAGTCACATTTTTACATTAATTGGTATACAAAATTATGAGATAATTCCATTAGAGTGAACTATGAAATTGACCTTATAAACTGCCTGTAAGGATCCCTGGATCTATATTAAGTAATCCAAACTAATCTTTTGCAAATACATCTTACATCAGCAATACAGAGAATTGGTTCCTTTATTTAAGAAATATAAAAAACCCAGATGACCAAGTTATATCAACTGGGAAAGCCCAGCATGTCCACTTTTTTTAAAATGAATGCAAACATATACTGTTGACTGTAGGCCTACACAAAAAAATTAAACAGATCTAATCCATCTTACTAAAAGATACAAATATTTAGCGTAAAAACAAAGACAAGCTTGTATTTTACAATATGTGATGTGGAAGACGAGTTTTCTATGCAAAGATGTGTTTTGGTCTTTGATTCAGTATATGTTAATTGTCATGTTTTGGGAAATAAAAAAGGTTCACAACCAAAGCGCTGTGATGAAATCATGTAAAAGCCCGTGTGTCGCAATTTTCAAAAAGTTATGAAATACTATAAAAAGACTCTAAAAAACTTGAATCATTTTATAGCTAATTATGTGAATAAAAAATTCTAATATGTGTGACATTTTTGGCACATTTTAAGCATTATAATTTAGAATGACAACGGTCTACCAATGTACCGCTTTTCCTGGATATGATTTGTCATTCTTTTATTTACTGTTTTGGTTCATTTAAACAACATATTTAGTTTGACGTCCTGAAGTTGAGTAACACTTTCTTAAAGTTAAGCGCAGTGACTGCTCTTCCGAGGGGCGCTGATTAAAAATAAGGTGTTTGGAGTGTCATGAAAAAAATTAAAGAAAATCATAATAACCCACGTTTCCTCTTTAGTACAGTTGCGAAACTGACTAGAAACAAAGAACAAACAGAAACCGATACTGTAAATAGAACTACAGTCAAACAGGCCTAGGAGATAGAATTAGGGCTTGAGATTGATCCAGATAGTTGGGAGGAAGGGTATGGGGGTAATATGATGCCAATATTATTGAAAATGGACAGACTAAAAGTCACAAATAGATATTACAACTTGTAAACACAAAACCCAATCTACAAATAAATTAAAAATCCACACACACGTTCCTCGTGATCCACAAATGTAAAACAAGATCTACGAATTGTCTTTGTGATCCACAAATATAAAGCATGATTTACAAAAAGAAATCAGTGACTTGTATTTGAAAACCAGAATTTGAATGAATGTAAAGTGACTTTTTTGCAGACGAAAATCATTTTCTATTTGTAGATTGTGTCACATTTGTTTTCAGAATTCTGACACTATTGTTTCGCTTTTGTGACAAAACAACGCCATAATCGTCGAAAATGAAGAGACCACAACCTGCAAACACGAAACAAATCCGCAAATGGGCTCCAAATCTGCAAACAAACTCCTCACGATCCGCAAATGCAAAACGAGATCTACAAATACATAAAAATCCACGAACAGACTCTTCATGACATACAAATATAAAATGCGATTTACAAATAGATTTAAAATCCGTAAACCAACTCTTTATGATTCACAAATAGAAATCATCGACTTGTACTTGACAACCAGAACTCAAATGAATGCAAAGTGATCTGTCTGCGCATGAGGGTCATTATTTGTTTGTAGATTGTGTTGCATTTGTTTTCAGAATTTTGGCACAACCGTTTCGCTGTTTTCCATTAAAAAAATCTACAAATGCCCTCCTCACAAATTTGCAAACAAACACAGTCTAAGTTGTATTTTCCAACCATTGTAAAAAGACATTCTTACACATTCTGTGCAAAGTTCAGAATGCAAGTGTTGAATCTGTGTTTGCAGATAACAGGGCATTCACGGATCCTTTTGCACACGTCCACAGATCTTTTTGGCACTATCTTTCCGCAGAGTTTGTCACTACGATCCACGCGTGTCGTCAGCCAATCAGGAGTATTGCTTCAAATTGATGCCACGCCCCCTCAATAAGCTCTTTTCAAAATAAAAGCTGGGCTCGCTGCCATTTACCGTTGCCGGTGTCACAGCGCTGAAAGGCGGCCAGACCGGGTTATCGATATTATATTAATGATATCAAAGCATTTAGTATAGCATGGCAAATATGCAGCAGCAACGCAAACCAGAACAAGCCCTCGTTTAAGTCATTATCAGTGCCTGACAATTCAGCTGGTTAACTGTACGCAAGTCTATTATATTTCCACGAAATTGCTCCTGTGAACAACAAATCCGTGTTGGAAACAACACAGCCAGCAAGCGGCGTGCAGCTAATGTAGTGTGTGTTTACAACTAAAAGCGTTACCTCCGGCTGGTGCCCAGTGCCTTTAGTTTAGGAGGCTTCCACCGGGAGACGAATCAACACCGAGGTCACGTCCAAAACACACGGACCCGGCCATCAAATCGCCAAAAACACTGCATGAAGCGGCCCTACTCCCAAAACATCTGTGTCTCCCCAACGAACATTTGCCGAGCGTCAGCGAGCCACAAGCTGGATGGAGTGGAGCTGCTAAGGTGACGCAGCTAAAATAAAGCAAACGGGTGCACCGATAATGTTGGATGTAACTTGCAGTAATTAACAAAAACATGAGCCTTATTTGACAGCTGCACTAATTGAACTATTTGACCATATGCATTTGATATACAGACCGTGGCCGGAATGCACTCACAAATCGCGCTGTTATTAGAAACATTTAACTGTTCCAGACTGAGCATGGACACAAACAAGCACAAGACCGTTTATAAAAGCAGCTGCCTTAGCGTGCACGGAACGAAGTCAAAACGGTCTCGGCTCCCAGACCGGCGGTCCGCCCGTGCCACCCCACCCCAATCCCGACTGCAAATGACACGTCAATACCATATCCACCATTTACAATCCTTCCTTTCGGGTCTGTTCTGCTTTTAACAGCTCAAAGCTATTACTCTCTGTAGCTTTTGAGTCCGTAGGCTACAGGTAAATTTTGCAGTTGTTTTAGTTAACTTTGCAGCGCATTTTATTGTCGGAAATGGTCCTGGGCTGGGTTTTCCTATAACGATTGAACTTAGCTCTTAAGAGCGCTTTCTACGAGCTACTTAAAATGATCGCTCGCAGCTGGGTTTAAGTGCTACTAACGAGTCGCTATCCGTTTGTCAAGTGCTGAAATGTCACCTAGAATGACTCGAATTTGTAGCAGAAGCTTGTTTAGGCTAATGATCTTCAGCTGATGTGCACTAGTGTTTTTTTATAATATTATTAATCATTTTTCAATGAATGTTTTAATAATTTGTGCATCATGAAATGATATATGTATATGAATAATAGCAGCAGTTAGGAACCATTTATCAATTTGCTGGTGCCAACTTTTGCCAAAATTGTACCCAGGACATGTTCCTTCTTTGTTAATTTATGTTTAGTCATTTATATTTGATTTCTCATTTGAATTTTAAATATGTTATATGAAAGTAATTTAAACAAAGAAGAACCCAATGGATAGGTATACATTTGGAGCATTGCATTGTCGTCATTGCAGGAGTGCGGGTTGCTGGTTGTCCTGCGGGTGACCTTGTGGCTCTGTTGTCTTGCAATGCACTTGTGGATTGGCGATTGCTTCAGAGCACTCGTAGATTAGCCTAATATTATTTAAATAAATTAATAAAAGATATACAATTATGAATTATTGTTGAATTATCCCTTTTTCCAAGTATGTCATTCTGCACAATGTATCAAACTTTGAAAATGAAACAAATACAATAACTTAAAAGTTCTTTTAAAAGCAGTAGTTATTAATGACATAACTGCATATACTGTACATTGTATATTTTGCACGTTTCTCATCCTGTTTTTAATCCTGCTTAACTGAAGGCTTCTGTTAGACCGTTTCTCGTTTGTCGTACGGTTTTTGTACATTAAAGCTGTAGAGTTTCTCCCGCGGACTGTCCCCCCTCGCGCACGGGCACGCTGTCTGCACGCACGCTGTATATGAACTTGAACGCACCACCTAAAGTCGAGGTGGCAGGGCGAACACTTCTAGTTCTAAACAGGTTTACTGAAAGCACAATCACATTAAATGAGCTGTCGCTTATGTCTTTTTTTTTTTTTTTCGCAGACGCGCACATCTCCAGTCAGGACACATTAGCCAGTTTTGTATATCAGGAGGTTCCAAACTATTGCAACCCAATACGTATTTACAAGACCTACATTTTTTTTATAGAAATATAGGGGAAAACACATTTGTTCCCTTTTAGTAGTTTTTTTAACAAGTTTACTTGAATAATATTAAAATATAGGGCTGAACGATTATGGCAAAATCATAATTGTTTAGGCTACTGTATTTGCACTGAATTGGAAATGATATATTTGAAAAAATGCCTTTCTCCCTTATATGATTAAAGGCTTAAATGTCATTTTTAAAACGAAAGCACATGCTTGTCAAATTTATCCTGGCTGGATAAATGCAGAATCAACAATATCTTAAGGCATTTTCATAAAATGTCATGTCATGAAATATTTGATTTATTTGTTCGTATTCATCGACACTTTTTTCCTTTTTTTTTCTTGTGCCAATTAGCACGATTGTCTTTTTCCTGTCACTCAGCACGAATTTTTATAGCCTATATTGTTTTCCATGAACACAAATACATATATCAAATACTGCCTGACGAAATTTTGTGACCGAGCCAGCATAAATTTGACAAGCATAAACAATCCGCTTTCGGTTTAAAATTGTTTTTAAATTAAAGATTTTTAAAAATTACATTTAGCTTATGTTCCCCATGATTAATCTCCTCATCGCAAGGTAGAGAGGCGTGTCGCCTATGTTCTACACGTTCCTTGTTGTTCTGCATTTGCCAATAAATAAACATATTTGCTAGATAATAATGGCAAAAAAACGTATTTATTTATCACTAAAGGAAAGTTCCTTCAACGCCACAGCCATAATTTTGGTTAAATTCAGAATATGCCTGCCTATTCTACTTTTTGTAAAATGCAAAAGGGATTAACTGAAAATAATTAATCAATACTTGATACATGGCTAATGAGTCCTTACTAGAGCTGTGTGCCAGGCACATTTCAAACGAACAGGGCAGGGCCGGGTTTTTTCAAAAGCATCGTAACTTAAGTAGCACTTGAAAATCATCGTAGATCTACGAGTGCTCTGGAGTAATCGTTCATTCGTGGGTGCATCGTGGGACAGCGGAGTTGCAATTTCGCCGGCGGGACGGCCAGCGAGTTGCGCTCCTGCAATGACGATGGTGTAATGTTTTAGGTGTCTATTTATTTATTGGGTTCTTCTTTGTTTATTTGTTTGAATTATTTTACTGTGGTATATTTGAGATTAAAATGAGAAATTTAAATTACTAAGCATAAATTAATAAAGAAGGATAACATGTTTGGTAGGTGTTGGTGGAGGTTGGTGCTAGCAAATTGATAAATGGTTCCTACAAATTGCTTCTATAATTAGTCTACAGTAAAAATAATTGTTTTGAAGTGAAATGGCATCTGATTAAGGAAACCAAATAAACATGTACGGTACAATGCAATAATCCCTAATAATAAATAAACATAGATAATAAAAAACAAATAATAATACTAATCTAAACTATTACATAAAATACAGAAGGCATTTCGCAGTGGGACGAGTCCTATACATACGGAAAAGAATATTTCATTATGCACAAATTATTAACACATTTAAATAATTTTAAACAAATAATTGTTTAATGACTAAATTTTATAATATTTATTCATTAAACAATAATGAAAAATATTATAAAAAGACATTGGTGCGCATCAGCTGAAGATCATTAGCCTAAACAAGCTTCTGCTACAAATTCGAGTCATTCTAGGTGACATTTCAGCACTTGACAAACGGATAGCGACTCGTTAGTAGCACTTAAACCCAGCTGCGAGCGATCATTTTAAGTAGCTCGTAGAAAGCGCTCTTAAGAGCTAAGTTCAATCGTTATAGGAAAACCCAGCCCAGGACCACCCCCGACAACAAAATGCGCCGCAAAGTCAACCAAAACAACTGCAAAATTCACCCGCAGCCCACGGACCCAAAAGCCACAGAGAGTAATAGCTTTGAGCTGTTAAAAGCAGAACAGACCTGAAAGGAAGGATTGTAAATGGTGGATATAATATTAACATGTCGTTTGCGGTCGGGATTGGGGTGGAGTGGCGCAGGCAGACCGCCGGTCTGGGGGCCGGGACCGTTTTGACTTCGTTCCGTGCACGCTAGGGCAGCTGCTTTTGTAGGCGGTCTTGTGCTTGTTTGTGTCCGTGCTCGGTCTGGAGCAGTTGGATGTTTCTGGTGGCAGCGCGGTTTGTGAGTGCATTCCGGCCACGGTCTGTGTGTCAAGTGCATGTGGTCGGGTGGTTCAATTGGTGCAGCTGTCAAATAAGGCTCATGTTTTTGCTAATTACTGCAAGTTACATCCAACATTATCGGTGCACCCGTTTGCTTTATTTTAGCTGCGTCACCTTAGCAGCTCCACTCCATCCAGCTTGTGGCTCGCTGACGCTCGGCAAATGTTCGTTGAAGAGACACAGATGTTTTAAGAATAAAACCGCTTCATGCAGTGTTTTTAACGATTTAATGGCCAGGTCCGTATGTTTTGGACATGACCTCGGTGTTAATTCGTCTCCCGGTAGAAACCTCCCAAACCAAAAACACTGAGCACCAACCGGAGGCAACGCCCAGTTGCAAACACACACTACATTAGCTGCACGCCGCTTGCTAGCTATGTTGTTTCCAACACGGATTTGTTGTTCGCAGAAGCAATTTCATGGAGGTGTGGTAGACTTGCATGCGGTTGGCCGGCTGAATTGTCAGGCGCTGATGATGGCTTGGGCGAGGGCTTGTTCTGGTTTGCGTTGCTGCTGCATATTTGCCGTGCTGTACTAAATGCTTTAATATCATTAATACAATGTGTCGGTGGCCCGGTCTGGCCGCCTTTCGGCGCTGTGGCGCCGGCGGCGGTGGGTGGCAGCGAGCCCAGCTTTTATTTTGAGGGGAGCTTGTTGAGGGGGCGTGGCATCAATTTGAAGCAATACTCCTGATTGGCTGACAACACGCGTGGATCGTAGTGACAAACTCTGCGGAAAGATAGTGCCAAAAAGATCTGTAGACTTGTGCAAAAGGATCCGTGAATGCCCTGTTATCTGCAAACACAGATTCAACACTTGCATTCTGAACTTTGCACAGAATGTGTAAGAATGTCTTTTTACAATGGTTGGAAAATACAACTTAGACTGTGTTTGTTTGCAAATTTGTGAGGAGGGCATTTGTAGATTTTTTTAATGGAAAACAGCGAAACGGTTGTGCCAAAATTCTGAAAACAAATGCAACACAATCTACAAACAAATAATGACCCTCATGCGCAGACAAATCACTTTGCATTCATTTAAATTCTGGTTGTCAAGTACAAGTCGATGATTTCTATTTGTGAATCATAAAGAGTTGGTTTACGGATTTTAAATCTATTTGTAAATCGCATTTTATATTTGTATGTCATGAAGAGTCTGTTCGTGGATTTTTATATATTTGTAGATCTCGTTTTACATTTGCGGATCATGAGGAGTTTGTTTGCAGATTTAGAACCCATTTACAGATTTGTTTCGTGTTTACAAATTGTAGTCTCTTCATTTTCAACGATTATGGCATTATTTTGTCACAAAAGCGAAACAACAGCGTCAGAACCCTGAAAACAAACGTGACACAATCCACAAATAGAAAACGATTTTCGTCTGCAAAAAAGTCACTCTACATTCATTCAAACCCTGGTCCTCAAATACAAGTCACTGATTTCTTTCTGCAAATCATGCCCTATATCTGTGGATCACAAAGACAATTCGCAGATCTTGTTTTACATTTGTGGACCAAGAGGAACGTGTGTGTGGATTTTTAATTTATTTGTAGATTGGGTTTTGTGTTTACAAGTTGTAATATCTATTTGTGACTTTTAGTCTGTCCATTTTCAATAATATTGGCATCATATTACCCCCATAGAAGGGCTTGAGAATATACACACTTGTTCAATTAATGTAAGGCATAATTTAATTTAGTTTAAAACTTTGCATAGAATATATTTTTCTAAGGTGAAACTGCACAGCATTTTCCAGAGGTTTCACCACTCTGCCAGATGTAAAGTAGCAGAAGGTACTTTGACCCACACATGGCTGTGCCCTAAATTACAGGATTATTGGGAAAGCATATTTAAATGTTTTTCTAAAGCATTTATAAAAAATCTTGAACCATGTCCACTATTGGCTATTCTTGGGATATCTAGCAATTCTCTGGAAATGCCTGATATACATAAAAGACAAGCTCTTTTATTTGGTATGACAATTGCTAAGAGGCTGATTTTAAGAATGTGGAAGCATGAATCTGTGCCTAAGTTTGAAATGTGGGGTAGAGATTGTGTTAACATGCTTGCATTAGAGAGATACATTAATAATGATAAACCTGAGGTATTTGATAAAGTCTAGGGACAGATTTTAGAAAATCTTCAGATAAATGATATAGTAAATTCATAGCAAATAACCCCTGTTGATGTCAAAGTTATTAGTATGGAGTAATCTCTTTGTACATATTGGTAATCTGTGTAAAGTAGTGTCCAAAGTTTTATTAGGCAGCTGGCATAGTCAGAAGAATGCATTTTATTTTTCTTGTTATAATGTATTAATCATAAGGTTAAAAGTGCAATTTGTAAAATATTTGCAGTAAAATATCCAAAAACCACTAGGCCAGTGTTATATATTTTGTCCAACTGATTACTATCAATATCTGTAATGTTTTCAACTACATGTAAATCGTGAGAAAATTGCCATTCAAAAAATGGACACGGGGCAGCCCAGTCTCCTTTCAATGACGTTAATATCCAAATGACCCTTTGTTACCCCCTTTACTGATGTAAAAACCACATAACAACAGTATTGTGGACAAATATGCGGAAGTATGCGTTAGCGCCTGTCAGGCTACGCGCTTGTTTATGGACTAAGATTACTCTTTACCGTCTGCCGCTGGTTGTGTCAGCAAAGACAGCTCCCGTAAGCGTACGGGCCAACCAAACGACCCAAGACGAGTTTGGAACAAGACGAGAGAAAGAATGAGGATCAATAGAGGGTTTTCACCGACGTCACGATCTGGGGGGTAACCCGGATGCGCGGCCATTGTGGAGGCACTCGGTGTAAAGAACTGAACAGAGTACAATGGATTATTGTGCGCTTTGAAAGCTTTAAACAACAGAAAACGCGTCCAAGATACAAAGGCATATAGGGAAGGACTTGGAGCACAAGAAAAGGCACGATAATTCAAGAAATTACAATTTATAGGCGGTGCAGATACGAGTTAGCTCCCTCTTCTTGGATCCGTGACGACCCGGCGATTCTTTCTTCAGTTGCATATCCCAATATAAGTTATATGTGATAAATATATAACATTTATTTATTTATATAAATATGTCAGCTTTATTTATATAGCAAATTTAAAATAGCCAGTGTCCTACCAAAGTGCTTTACAGTAAAATAAGCACACAGTAAAACAATAAAAGCAATAATTGTTTTTACCATTTACTATTAAAAATATTATTTTCATTACAATAGAAAATTTGTTGTGAGCAATTAAGCACACTGGCATTAAGGCATTGCAACGCAATTTTAGTTTTGTTTAAGTAGATTTTGTGCAAACACTAAAAGTACATATTAAATACTCTTTAAATAAGGCACAACAATTAGAAGCATACTTGTTTTATACTTTATGTACTTCAATCATATTTCTATTATACAATACTACTCTTTTTCTTGAGCTTTGCCAACCACAAGCGCCTCCTCTGATAACTTCTTGCATCCCTTTCCCTGGTTTTTAATAACTTTTAAAAGTCGATAATATTCCAAACGTTTTTCTCAAACTGTCCTAATGGTACAATCTCAAACACGGCAATAATTAGCCATTTTCCTTGACGACGTTCGGGATATAGGGAATGTGGAGTTGACGTCACGCGCTGTTGCATTATGGGTAATCCGCCATATTTGCAGGATCGCGTCCTGTCCCGCTGTATTTGAGTTCATGTGTTGGAGGTTGTTTTTGTATTTTCTGTCGAGATTTTAATAAACTTCAATATGTTTGGTCAGTACTGCTCGATCAAGCAGATCACGCGATTGCTCAGGAAGGAAACTGGACAACGGAATACGTTTTTTCAGCTTTTATTCGTGGAAAAAACAAGGGAAGTCGGTGCAGGAGCTGACGAAAAGACGCCGGATCGCGTGGTTTGCCTGCTGCAATTAGGAGAAAAACGTCTACTTTTCAAAAAAAAATCCTACATCAGCGAGAGTGTGTTCGCTGCATTTTCAGTCATTCAGTAATTTGTGATTAATAAAAGCAGAACCACTTAAATTGTCTTGTTTTTATGCTAACACTGTAAAACTAACTTGTAAATGTAAGTTATTGATTGATTCATTCATTCATTTCTGATCAACATAACCACATGAGTTATAAAAGTAAATATTTAGACCATTTTGAAGATTGTAACAAATATTTTTTTATTAAATGCAACTGCTCAAACCCACTGCTTGTGAGTCTTTAAATAACATAACGTTAGCTAAATATTTAGCATTTTGTTTGTTTTAATAACTTGGCCAAAACAGAAGTGCCATTATGAACATGTGTTGATTCATCGCACAGAATACAACGGAGAAAGTCTTTTATAGAAGCATTAAGATACGTAGGTATTAACACATTGTCAGTAAATAGCTGGTTTGCCAACCGTCATAAGACTTCAAAAGAAGAAATGTCATCTTACTATAAGTTTGAAGGGATTTATAGCTCTTAAACTCCTGCAAAGTGTAAATAAAGTCCTGCAAAAACAAGGTAATTGGCCAGATATGTAAGCGGAGGTAGTGCGTCTGGAGCCGTAATCCAGTCTTGGGCTGCTAAATTATGGATCTATGTTGTTTAATTGTCCAAATAAAGTTTTTTGGCAGTAGCATTTAGTTTCTCCCGATAGGGTCCCTTCTCTTTTTCTTTCAACTTCTCGATTTCTTCCGTTCTTCTTCAATTTTACCTAGTTTTTAACTGAACACACGCACAATTAAATGGCATAGCGGTTGGCGGTGCCTCTAAACATGGCGCCCGCGTCCCATAATGCAACACTGCGGTGACGTACATTAACATTCAGTGCCTGTGCTCTGTTGTAATGCGGAGTGCCTCCATTTTGGAGAACTTTTAGTAAATATATTAAATGATTTGTTGGAGGAAATGTCAACACTGTGGCCCTGTGACACTTTCAACATTGTTTTGTTTGTTTGCTAACATAGCAACAATGACTCAGAACAGTTCTCAGAATCAGTTTTTGCAATTTCGTTTAGTGGCACATTACACACTACACGACACCACAAACAAAACATTTTGTTAATAATAAACTGGATTTATTGCAGAGTGGCAAGGATCACAATTACCAGCAATCTGACACAAAATTGTCCTATTAAAGCAAAATATTTACTCACAATTGAGCACACAGTCAATATAAATGTATAGTTTTAAACTGGCAAGAATGTGAGAGGCGTTCCTTTTCTCTCCTCTTCTGGTCCTAGGTATTGTGCAAGAAATGAGCGTACTTCTGGACTGAACAGATTTGTGTGATAATCTCTAGTATGTGGTTTAGAAAGAACATTGTCCTTATTTTCATTGCACATCTCCTTTGAACCCCAGCTTACGACACCAACCTATGAAAGATTATTTTAATGTAAAAAATGCTGCTGAAATTAGAACAAAGTATGCATGGGCGTCAGAAGCAGAAAATGTAGGTGGATCCAAAATATTTACTGGAGCAGATGCCATTTTCTGTTGGTATTCTGGTGCCTTTTAATTAAACAATTGCTTTTATAGCCTAAAAACTCTTAATGAGGCAAGTGGAATGGATTTGAGGAACCAGCAGTGTGGAAGTCAAGGCTGTAACTAAAATGCGGAATGGAGTTTAATTTATTAGGGCATTGTTCTACTGGAATGGATTTGACTGACGGCGCTCTGACAAGTGAATAGACATATGTGCTAAATTAGGAAAAAAGTGAGTGGGTCCAATATCATTGGTCTTAAAGTGGGTGGGTCTTGTCCCACCCACGTATAATGGTCCGACGCCCATGAATATATGGTATACAGTACCATTAGATTTGTTATTTTTATAATTGATAGTGATCATAATTTCATAAATAATTTCTCAGTCTCTTTATTAGAATACAACCAGAAAATTTTATTAAAAACAGTAAAAAAGTATAAGCTGAGGTGTCAAGTATTTAGGGTAAACTCCCCTTCCACTTGAGCAATAGCAGCCAGCTGCAGGATCTCTTAAACCTAAATGAAATTAAATCCTAATTTCTAATTCTAATCGAATGACTTCAGGACTTCAGTCTCCTAAAAAAAGCTCAAGATGTGTTTAGTGCCAAGAGATGTCACACTAAATACTGACTGAAGAAGACATTTAGTTCTGAATTTATTTTTTTTTAATTTTGTGTACACATTTGCTGTATTTTCTGTTTGTATCTTAAAAAATAAATAAATATGGATGGACATTAAAACTTTGCTAAAACAACAAAACTGGTAATGGTGGCCTAATGGTGCATTCACACCAGCCACAGTAGAGGTGGCAAAAACACCCTATTAGGGCGTAGTTGGACGCTTCAAAATTTGAGTTTAATCGCTTCATTCGCGTGTGAAATTCTAGTCATTCAAGACATTCACACGTAAATTCGCGTCATGGGAGGGGCTTCTGTGACTCCGCTGAGACTCCGCTCACTTCCTGTAATCACGTCACTACTACAGCAAGGTCCTGATTGGTTAACGCGGTGCGGAAATCCGCCGGATTTCAGATTTTTCAACTTACGCGTTTCCCGCGGCAACGCTCAATTCGCTCGCTCCCGCTCCCTCCTGTAATCACGTCACTACTACAGCACGGTCCTGATTGGTTAACGCGATGCGGAAATCTGCCAAAGTTCAGATTTTTCAACTCGCACGTTTCCCATGGCAACGCTCAATTCGCTCGCTGCCGCTCGCTTCCTGTAATCATGTCACTACTACAGCAAGGTCCTGATTGGTTAAAGGAACACGCTCACATTTGGGGAATTCAGCTTATTCACCATATCCCCCAGAGTTAGATAAGTCCATACATACCTTTCTCATCTCCGTGCGTGCTGTAACTGTCTGTCTGACGCAGCCCCCGCCAGCTTAGCTTAGCACAAAGACTGGAAGTGAATGGCTCCAGCCAGCACACTGCTCCCAATAAGTGACAAAATAATGCAAACATTTTCCTATTTAGGTGCTGTGATTTGTATAGTCACAGTGTATACAAATAACAAGGTGATATGAGACACAGACATCTTTTAACAGTATATATACTGGGAACTATATTTTCAGAAGGTGAAGCACTGCTACTGGGCGGAGTGATTTGCTCGAGTCGCAGCACCTGAGAAGCCCCCTGGTGAGGAGCAGAGAGTTCGGTCAGAGTTGTGCAAATCACTCCAACCAGTAGCAGTGCTTCGCCTTCTGAGAATATAGTTCCCAGTATGTATACTGTTAAAAGATAGCTGTGTCTCATATGACTTTGTTATTTGTACACGGTGTGATTATACAAATCACAACACATAAATATGAAAATGTTCGCGTTATTTTGTCACTTATTGGGAGCAGTTTGCTAGCTGGAGCCATTCTCTTCCAGTCTTTGTGCTAAGCTAAGCTAGCAGGGGCTGCGTCAGACAGAGTTACAGCACGCACGGAGATGAGAAAGGTATGTATGGACTTATCTAACTCTGGGGGATACGGTGAATAAGCTAAATTCCCAAAATCTGGGCATGTTCCTTTAACACGGCGCGGAAATCCGCCGAAGTTCAGATTTCTCAACTCGCGCATTTCTCATGGCAACGCTCAATTCGCTCGCTACCGCTCGCTTCCTGTAATCACGTCACTACTACAGCAAGGTCCTGATTTGTTAACGCGGTGCGGAAATCTGCCGAAGTTCAGATTTTTCAACTCGCGCGTTTCCCGTGGCAACGCTCATTTCCTACCGCGCCGTGGGATGCCTAATCGCATCTGTGCATTGACTTAACATGTAAATCACTCGTGCTTGCTGCCTCTACCTCGTCTGGTGTGAACCCTGTATAAGACTTTTGCACAATATTGTATATAGACTTTTTGCATTTTGGCGCCAACAGAATAAACAAACGGCTTTTGTGGCCCAAACTCAACTTCTGGTAGACCTCTCCAAAGAATTAATAATAACAAAGTCCCTCTAAAGGGGGTCGCACACGCAGCTCAGCGCAGCGCTGTGCCATTCTAAAAAAATCGAACACATTGTTTTCTATGAGTATACGCACACCGGCGCTGACAGGTGGCGCCTGTCTGCGGCCCCCAGTTACGACTCAGGAAGTTGCTCAAATCCCTGTCGCGCAACAAAGCACCACTCACATAGTTAAACATTAAATAACATCATATTTGTCCCAAATCATTAACGATTAACATTGGCTGCTAACGTATATTTTGCATTTCGAAGTAGACGCTATCTGACTAAGCTAGCGCTATTTAATGTGCACTTCCGGTGTACGATACCTCCGAGTTGTCCTTGACGCGACTCGCCACATCGCTGTGCACGTGGTGTGTGACCCCCTTAACAAGTGAAATATATAACCTAATAATAATTAATAAAGTAAAGTAAGCTGAAGTTAATCTCAGGCCAGGCACGAAACCGGGGCAAAGCGTGTGTTCGTCCGATGAAACCGTCTATACAGTACTTCATATTAGATGACTTGTCAGATTAATACTGCTAATGTCAATCAGCTGACAACAATAGATCAGTGATTTAAAATCTCACCTGAATTACTCGATTATTTTTATGCAGGTAAGTGGCCCCACCAGAGTCACCTGTTACAAAATGAGATGCAGAACAATGTAAATGCTTTAATATATAGTTCATCAAACACTATTACCAGCAACTGCATGCCAATTATGCTTTTTATGTTATTATAACTCAAAATGATCAAAACTGAAACATACCTTTGCAAGCAATGTTATCAGTGGTTGTTGTAGTTGTACCACCACTGCACAAGAAATTGTCTGTAACTATGTCTTTTGCATTTAGTGTTGCATTTGTTGAATCCTTGAGGAGATCTGCTTTCTTTGCATCTTCAACACAAGCATCCCGCTAAAGAGAAAGCACATCAATTTGTGTCTTTTCTGTTGTGAAGATGGTTAAGACAAGAGTAAATCTGTTTCGAGATACAGATTGCATGGTCTGTAGAGCGATGATATGTTGTTTGCTAAAAAATTAAATCATTACATTAAAAAACATTACGTTTATTTTGGCTAGAAGTGGGTTACTCAGCTGGACTATATGGGGTCGGTGAAATGATGGCTAGTACTAGCTAGGGTGTGATGGTTTCTATCGTACTGTTAAAAAGAGGAAGAGGAAAACCGATAATACTCGAATGTATTCCTTATGTCTACGTATATGCATTTAAAGTCTCTTTGTATCTTCACATGTCATATAATGTAAATTCTACCATTCCTCTTTGCTTGATCGTGATGGTTCTTATGGCTTTTGGAGTATAATCATTGCTTTTTATTTCTGATGTGAAATTAGCGTTCACAAGATCAGTACCCATTATAATTTCCTCATGTAACAAATGCATGGAGAAAAATGTATGAACTGGATTTTCATGTTTGCATATATTAAAAACATATATGTTATAAACATATAACACACACATATTATACTATTTAATATTTGTTCCTAATATGCACACACAGCATATCTGACAGATATTTTATTTGAAAGAGTTGCTATCTCACCATGTTTTTTGCATGTTACTTCGTGGTCTGCAAGTTTTAAAGCTGCACTGGTTTCAACGGTGCAGGGGATACAGATTGTCCTGTACAGATACACAGAATAATTCATAATTTCTTGAATTTTCTAACATTGTTTTAATTCTTTAAATCATGTTTTGATGAGCTTTGCTCCTCACCGAAGAGCTCGATCCAGTTCAACCGCTTTTGTCAGCTGTATGAGAGCTACATCAAATTCATAATATTCCTGTATTCCAATGTGTCGTTTTGCCGTAATGTTATATAGAGGATGAATCAAGAATCGCTCCACCTTTACAGCTGAAGAGAATAAAGTAAAGCTGTTACAATTTTCTCCATTGTTTATAGATTTGATCAATAAGTAAAAGAAGTGTCAGTTAAGAACACAATATTACAGACAGGTGCCTTTTTAGATCAATGCTGATAGCATCTGGGATGTCTCCAAATTTGAAGCAGTGAGCTGCTGTTAAGATGTAACTCGATGTGACTAATGATCCCATGCAATTTGTCATCCCTGAAGAACGCTACATAAAAAACGAAAACAAAGCAGAAACATGACATACTTTATTCCTGTGATCATACCGAATTCTCTTATGTCGAATTAATTTGTGTCTCTTCCCTACTTCCCACATGATTATATCATAAGTCATAAGATTCCAAAACAGGGTTTAGGTCAATTAAAGCAATAGTTCAGCCAAAAATAAAATTCTGTCATCATTTACTCACCCTCATGTTGTTTTAAACCTATATGAGTTTCTTTATTGTGTTAAACACAATTTTGATAAATGATGATAACTACACAATTGACGGCACCCATTGTATTTTTCCTACCTATTACTTTTATGGTAGGATTCAATGGATACCATCAACTCTGTGCTTACCATCATTTATCAAAATGGTGTTCAGCAGAATAAAGAAACTCATACAGGTTTAAAACAACATGAGGGTGGGTATTTTTGGATATCCCTTTAAGGTTCAAATAAATAAACTGAATGCATCGGCATATATGTAAGGAATAACTGATGACGGGCCGTTGAATTGTTCAAAATGAATGCACACACAAGGTGGTAATGTGGCACGACAGGAAGCAAAGACATTTGACAGGTCAGGTGGGCATTTATCGAAAATAATGTACAGTATACCCGTAGAACATTTCTTAACCAATCAGAATAAAGCATTCAACAGACCACTGATATAAGAAAATATAACATAGCCTTTGATAAAAAAAGTTCTGCTTACTAAAATTTTAATTTGGGCCAACCAGGGAAATGCGTGCCGTCTGTTACTGGTGTAATCATGTTGAATCCCACACAGTTCAACACTAGTGCTATCATCTGTAAAAACAGGTACATAAGTACAATCAACCTCATGACAAACTCAATAAGTTCATTTTCAATGCATAAATTAACAGATTACAGCACACTGTTATTTATTTCTGTGAATCAAAAAAGGAAGCATTGGTTATTTCAGTTCCTTACTCAAAATGCTTACGAAATCTTTAGGATTCCTATATTTATAGTTGTCACATGCAAGGTTTTTCATGCACTCTACAAAGGGCTGGGTTATTTTTTTTACGGGCAATGGGTAAATATTGGACAGAAAACACAGCTGGGTTAAAATTGACCCAATGCTGTGTTGTTTTAACCCAACTGTTGGGTTATTATAATCCATGGTTGCATAACAACAACCCAACATTGGGTAATTTTTTAACCCAGCATGTGTTCTGTCCAATATTTACCCATTATGGGTCAAAAATAACCCACATTAGAGTGTGAGTTTAATGAAATATTATCCATGTGAGTTTCACAGATAAAATAATAGTATGCCAACTGGAACAAAATAAACAAATAAATGATGAGAGAATTTTTATTTTGAGTTTTTACTAAAATCCCCTTATGTAAGACATGATCTCTATATTATATGGAATGATCTCTTTTCAGTATGCATCAATAGACTAATAAGAAGATTAATGCTTATTCAACCTCTATCAATGAAACATGTATTTACATACATGTAGTAGTAACAAAATACCTATCATCTGGTCAAATGTCTCTTGAACTTCTTGCAAGTTTGGAAGATTGAAGAAAAACTTTTCATTATCCCTTTTTGTCACCCAGTCATTTATGTCCTCTTTATTTATATCATTTCCAACTCCAAACACATAAACCTCTGGAAAGACAAAAGGCAGATTCATAGCGATATCAAATCTGGACAGCATTCATTCATTTTACTAGTGGTAAAGACCTAAACAAATACTAACTAAATATTTAAACGCATACAAAATCCACAAAACGAAACACAAAGGTTAACCAAATGTTTCTTACTTCATCAACATGTCAAAAAGATATCACAAAAATCCAAACAATCTGAAATTATAAGATTATTAACATGTTAATAATAAACAATTACTCACCCAGTTTATTATCTCTTGATGGATCTTTTTGGGTGACAAGATGTTTGATATTTTCCACTTTAGGTTTGGGATTACCCCCCATGTTTGCATGACCTATAAAGTAGGATAAAATCTAGATTAATGTGCATGAAAACAAATAAAGTCCACTTTGGATTCCTTTTCTTTGTTTTACCACTACAGCCTCAAATCAGATGTGTTTGTTTTTAGGCCTAACAACTATTTTTTAACATAAAGCTAATGCAGTTTAGAACGAGGCTTTAAAAAAAAAAAAAAGATATCTATATCCCTGCCCCTCTTAAAAATCAGCATTTTGATGTCATTGTGACACTTTTGAAAAAAATTTATTGAACTGATATGAAATTTATTGCAACCAAAAGCTGTGTGCCACATTGTAAACTCATGATTTTTCCTCCATTACAAAAATACACAGTCAACATATTTCTTTTCATTTGTTCTTATAAGACCCTTACAGTAAATTGGTTAATAGCATAATGTCAGTATTCTTTTTACTTAGTACTTTTACTCAAGTGTTTAGGTATAATTTTAGCAAAAATGAAAGTCAGTACCATCAGTGAACATGATGACAATATGTTGAGTCTCAAGGAATCGTGTTTTATTGTTCTGCTTTTCAACTCCCATACTCTCCAAAATGGTGTGAAAGGCTTTGGCAATATTACTCCCTGATCGTTCACCTTTACCTGTTTGTCACAAAAACACTACAATATTAAAATAAACACAACACTGAGCAACAATATGTTACATTGTAAAGCCAAGTAATAGTACACTTATTATATTTAAATTCAGTATAAAGTGAAACAATAAAGAAATTTAAATTGTCCAAATTTTTACTCAACCTCAAGTTACAGTTATATTAAATTTCCCGGCTCTTTGAGTTTTGTAATTGAATAATGTTCATTTTTTAAAGCTCCAAAAAGCTCATCCATACAGTCATTAAATGTCTTCTAAAGGGAAGTGACAAGTCTTTGTAATGTTGGGTCAGAGGTCAGGCGTAAGGCCAGGCAACTCTTTTGTGAAGACGAGTACTGCCGTAATTTATAAATTTGAAATATAAACATTATTTTGTCTCGGAAGACAAATTAATAACAGTATGGGTTCATTTTTGATAAATAAATGCATTTCTTGGAACTTTTAAAATTGGGCACTATCCAACGCCATTATAAAGCTGAAAAGAACAAGTACATTATTTAATATAACTCTAATTATGTTTGGCTGAAATAAGAAAGTCATACACATCTATAGCTTGAGGATAAGTAAAGTGTGGGTTAATTTTATTATAGGGTGAACTATTCATTTAATTAAGATTTTACTTTTTGTTTTAAAAAGTAAAAAATAGTTATTTAGTGTTTAATGGCATGACTAAGTCTCAGCACTCACCCAGACAAATACTTACTTTCATATGTAAAATTGTCCAGCCTTTCAAAAATCTCTAACAGGTTTCTTTCAGAACTAACAGTCTTGTAGTTTCTCATACTGATTATGGGTGTAACATCTGAAGCAAACATCAGGATCTCATAGTTTGGGGAGACCTGATAATAACTAATCTTTTGGAGAGAAAAAATCAGAAAATGTGTAATCAGTTTAAAAATGTTAGATTTCAAGGCAGTTGGATACAGAAAGAGTTAACTTCAGACAGTGGCGGCCGGTGACTTCTTTTTCAAGGGCGCATAATGCGAAGTTCGTCACAACATGTATGTAGCTTGTCATGTGTGTGGTTCATAATTTCAAAATATGGCGTGTCGAGTGATCATATGTGCATCATGTGTCTTGTCGAGGTAGGTGCCTGCTGCAGACACATCTAAGGGGTTTGTGATGAGGGGGACGCTCGCGTTTGGCAGATGCTCACATAATCTCATGCATAATCAGAGTTTAGTGTTAAGGGAGTGTCTTGTGTGAATTTTGTGAACGTGAGCGCGTCTCTTTTATCATTAACGGTTTTGACGCGTGTGCAGAAGGCACTTATTTTGACAAAACACATGATGCACATGGTTTACATGATGCAACAAACACATATTTTAAAAACACGAGCAACACACATGACACTCCAAACACTTATTTTGAATTTGCAACCCTCGGAAGAGCAGTCACGAGCCGCCACTGACTTCAACATTCGTGTTATTTTATTTCCATAATTTGAAAAAAAATGTAGAAAGTAAAACAATATATTGAATAGCCCAGAAGAGTCTTGTGTTGTTTTAAAGAACATTTTTATCATGAAATTGACATTGTGAATTTTTATATAACGAAAGACACCTTTTCTGAATACTCAAAAATATATTTTACCTATACCTTATCTATAAGTGTTTTGATGACTTTCTTTGCTGTGTCAAAATCAGTTTTTTCTATGCTGTCAGATGCATCAAGAGCAATATAGATGTCAAGTTTTCCCCCCTGATCCAATCTTATTTTCTTCCCCTCTTGATCTTTAGACACAAAGTGCATTTTATTTAAATGTGTTGATTGATCACTGCAAGTCACTAGTTTATTAGCACATGTAGTAGCTAGAATTTTTTTTTTTTAAACATGCTTACTAATGATTTTATATAATAAATGTAGGTCAAATATCGGTACCTGTTTCTTCATATTGTTTATAAAACTCCAGGTTTGTCTTCAGAGAACTGCTGAACGATTGTGATGCTTCCTCTGGTGTGTCATATGTAAAATCAGCTGTATTGACACATCAGAAATGTTAAAAGTGCATTATTCATTAAAGCTTTTTATCATTTGCTAAATGTTGTGACTGATATCCAGAGCTGGGTAGTAACAGATTACATGTAATCTGGATTATGTAAGTAGATTCCAAAAATCAAGTACTTGTAATTAGATTGAACTACATTTTAAAATATTCGTAGTCAGACTACTTTTACTTTTTTATGGATTACATGATTACATTTTATTCACACTATGGCAGTATGATGTTCACAATTTACTAACTCTCCTATTTTTTTTTACATTTTTCATAATAAATGTACCTACCGCTTATATACACTTGTTTGAGTTTTTCTGGGAAGAGGGGGAAGGATGTGAAAACGCACAGGAGATAAGCAACGACAAGACAAGATGCAAAAAAGAGCAGCACTCAGCGTTTGATCACTGGATGCAAAGGCGTTGATTTGGGTAGGGACGCTAGGTACATGTCCCTACCAATATCCAGGGAACACGGAATTGTCCCTAGCAATAATTTCGACCAAACAATGAATCTATATGTACATATAACCACTGGTGTCCGTCTGTGACTTTTTTACGTATTACTTTTTTTACGTATTACCCATTTTATTTAACATTTATTTACCCATATATCATTTAAACGAGATTAAAATCTTTTACAACTGCGTTCTGTAAAAATATTGCTACAGGTGGTACACAAACGGTTAATAAATCTCGTTCTCTCCAACAAGTCCCGCCTCTGTAACTCAAGTCACTAATAGGGTTGGCTTTGCCTTTCTTGAGTCCCGCCTCTTTAACCCACATCGCTTTATGATTGGCTTTGTCTTTTTATTTATTTTCCCACCAATGTCAAAATCAAACGTATGCCCTTGACACCATTTCATTTGTAAAGAAACTCGTGGTTTAAAGAAACACTTCAGTTTTAATTGTGAGGTGAAATATTAGATCTAGCAGTGTTGTTGCAGTGAATTTCGTGGAATTCAATATTGTTTTTTGCAATGTTGCTGTTTTGTTTTTAATTTACTAAATATTAAGTAAATATGTTTTAAATAGTTTTAATGTGAATTTGGACTGAACAGCACACTTTTGTTTTATGTCTAAAACAATGTTTGTAAAATAAATGATTGTTAAATAAAATGTAATAATTTTACCCTTTTCTGTCATTATTTTTATACTAATGTTTTTCTGATCTTATGTAACTTAATTAATTTGAGTTAAATCAACTTAAACCATTTAAGGCAATCGGTTTCCTCAAACCATTTGAGTAGCTAGGTTGTGTGAACTTATTCATTTGAGTTAAGTCAACTTAAACCATTTAAGGCAATCAGTTTCCTCAAACCATTTGAGTAGCTATATAGTTGTATGAACTTAATATATTTGAGTAAGGGTAACATTTTTAGTCATATGCACTTATAATTTATAGTTTACAGTACTCATATGTATGAGTTTTTTAAAACTTAAATGGTTTAAGGCAATCGGTTTCCTCTAACGGTTTAAGTTGAGTTAATTTATCAGGTTTTACAGTGCAGAGTAATTTTTTTATTCAGTGTGTTACTATAAGTTGACACTAATAGCAAAGTAAATCAATGTTAGTATTGTGAAGTATTAACTTTCCGTACATTGCACTTCAACAAGGCTCTTGTTGGTGAAACAGAATTGAATATATTTCCACTCTTTATATATTTGAAATTAAATAACATTTGTCAAAAGTAATCTAAATGTAATCCAAAAGTAGTCACATTACGTTACCAACCAACGATGTGTAATCTAAGGGATTATATTACTGACTACAAATTTTGTCATGTAATTCGTAATCAGTAACGGATTACAATTTATAAGTAATCTACCCAGCTCTGCTGATATCTTTATTTAAGAACAGTACGTTCATCCACATAAGTTTGTAACCGATAATAGGCAAGAAAGCTTACCGTAACATTGCGGTTCTGTCCCTGACCATTGGCCGCCTTCCTGGCAGATTCGCTCACTGGAACCAATCAGAGTCAGTTTACTGTCACAGCGGTACGTGACTTTGTCATCAATATTGAACTCTTGGCCTGTTCTTTGGGTACCAGGAGGAACGCCCGGATCAGGACAGTGATCAGCTGTGAGTGAAATTGACAAAGACGCATGTAGGTGTGATATAAAGGTCAAGGAAGCACTAATAGTTTGTTATGAGGTGCATTATTTCTAAATCCCAAAATTCTGTTTAATGAAATTTGTCAAGGTCTCACATGACATCAAATGCAAACAGACTAGAAAATACATCAGTACAAACCTTCCAGTACCTCCACTGAATTCTATATGATTTTAGTATTCACATTCTTGAGTTAGTTGTTACTTAAATATGTTAATTTACAAATTCTTAAAAAGGAGCACTTACAGTCACGTCCACAAACAGGTGTGTCTCCACTCCACTTCCCATTAGATTTGCAAATACGGCTTTTTGACCCACGGAATGTAAAATCGGAATGGCACGTGTAAGTGGTCGTGTCATTGACAAAGTATCTATCTTTATATGGAGCTATCTCTCCGTTCTCCAAAACACGAGGATTAGGACACATGATCTCTAAGATACAAACATGCATGAAAACAGAAAGAGTTTCTCGGAAGCAAAATTGATTTCTAATACGATGCGAAACAATGTTTCTAATAGTTTGTCTTACTTTTGCACTCTGCCGGTTTTTTTGTGGTTGCTGGTGGATTCCATTTTGTATTTTGACAAACACGTGTCTTTTCACTTGGGTAAAAGCCTTTTGGACATCTGTATTTTAGAATACTTCCATTAGAGTAATCATTAGAAAGAACAAAGCTCCCTCCAGTAATAGACAGATTCTCTGTGGGACAAGACCCGAGTTCTGTGGAAGATGGAGCACCTAAGGAACAAAGAGCCATAGCAAATCACATACAAATATAAAAACAGTAAAATTTCAGTTAAAAATAGTCATGAGGTGTCAGTTCATGCATCTTCAACAAGCTTACATACAAATAAAAAAACACTTCATTAACAACAACACTGAATTTTAGACAGCATATAAGGAGGATTATTTCTGTGTATGGAATGCTATTGGTGAAGACACAAATCAAAGCCACCGTTGACCCTAAACTGCATCTTAAAGATTCTTTTCTGAAGACCTACCTGTGATCAGAGGACAAATCAAAGCAAGCATTAACCAGTTCAGCCACCGCTTACACGCCATCATGCTTCTCCAAGTCTTTTGAGATCAAATACAAATAATCAAATGGACAGGGGGATGTTTTTATAGTGGGGTCACCCAGATTATGTTGTGGACATTCCATAGACAATGTTTAACCTCAAGTCAAATAAAGAGGGTCAATGTTCAAATAAAAACAATCAATTTCCCGGCACACGCTGCAAAGTCATCAATGCATAAATATGCAATGCAAAAAAATCAGGAATAATCACTGTAAACTTTAAATAAATGATGCGTTGGTACAGTATATGGTTGAGTTAAATATGGACAACAACGAACATTGGATTTAAATTAAACTAGAAAATGTTCATATGTAGACACAACCCAGAGTTTTGATTGTGTTTTTTAAGAAACATGGAAAACATCCGAATCATGTCCATATGCATCTGAATATTTTTATGTTAAACACCACAATAATTTTGATCTTTGGGTCAAACTTGTTCCTAATCTCATCATTAGATTGTTAGACTTTAGCCTGGATTTCACAGACTGTAGGAAATAATTTAAAATCATGTACTGTTAATTTTCTCCCAAGACAATATTAATATGGACTTTTCAGTAACCCTAAAGCACACCGCAATGCAGTAAAAACTCTAAATATAGGTACAACAGAATTAAAATAAAAACTCGCTTATGTTAATACAACATATTGTTGCTTATTTTTATAGTTTTGTTTTGAGTGCAGTGTCACATTTTGTAGAGGATAGGAATAGAGCTGTGGACAAACTCATCTTTGGAACCAATCAATAAATTTGTTATTGACTTTGTGGATGATCTCAATAAACACATGGCTTGTTTCCTGGTAACTCTTTTAACACAAAGAAAGAGAAACACATTTTATTTTTGGTAAATTTTTTTTATAGTAGACCATAAGCAGGCTAAAGCATGCACATCAATCTAAATTGGGTGCTCGACAAAAAAGACGTAATTACTTTGTTATACTAAGTCAGCAACACCAAAGCTCCAAAAGCATCAAAAATACCCACCGTTCAAAACTAGTGCATGGCAACAAGGCTACGTTTCGAGCACGCAGGCTCTTCATCAGACGATGAAGAGCCTGTTATTTTTGATAACCTTGATGCCATGCACTAGTTTTAAACAATAAATATTTTTGATACTTTTGGAGCTTTGGTGTTGCCGACTTTGCATTGTTATAGTAGACCAACAATGTCTTTATAGGGTCTAAAGCTATTTCATGCATTCTGACTTATTAACACTGTTAAAAAGATGGATTCCTCATGCTAAACATAGGCAAAGTGTCAAAAAAGCACCTGGGTATATGACAGAGTATTTCTGTGTCGAATGCACAGGTTCGTACAATTTTTGGAAAGTTTTTTTTAACATGAAAGATCTGTATGCAACAATCCTGCTTTATTTCTTTTATAGGCAATTTCAGTGCTGGAAGTACAGTGGAAGTCCTTATATGGGCACTTTAACCAGAATAGTGCACACACGCACACACTAACTAAGAGATGACAAGAAATCAACATCACCAGCAGTTGGCGGCTGGTGACTTCTTTAGGGGCGAGAATTTAAAATATGTGTTTGGAGTCTCGTGTGTGTTGCTTGTCACTCCAAAATATGTGTTTGTTACGTCATGTGTACCATGTGCATCAAGCGTCCCGCCAAAATAACTGGCCGCTGCACACGCGTCGAAACGTTTTTTTGATAAAAGAGATGCTCACGTTCACAAAATACTAGCAAGACACTCATTTAACACTAAACTCTGATTACACATGAGATTAAGTGAGTAGCTGGCAATTGCGAGCGTCACTTTTATCATAAACCCTGTAGACGCATCTGCAGCAGGCACTTATTTTGACGAGACGCATGATGATGAACATAGGATAACTTGAAATGAAGAGCCACACACGAGACAGGCTAAATGCATGTTGTGACAAGCTTCGCATTGTGAGCTCTCGAAAAAGCATCTTAATTTAATAATTTTGAGATACTGAAAACAAGACAAAAATACTAAGTAAGAAAGTCATTTTTTGCGGTGTGTTGTAACAAGTGTGATGATGTTTGTGAGGGAGATTAAAGCTTGTTCAGCTTCTTAAAGAACCCAGCATTATGTAAACAATGGACAGAGTTTGTTTATCCGGTAGCAGTGAAGTTATGCGTGTGTGTTTGTTTAAAGCTGGACTTCATTGAAATGGGGCAGTCCCAACCAGGTCATTAGTCATAGGTGGTTAAAGGTGCTGTGTGTAATTTTTAGAAGGATCTCTTAACAGAAATGCAAAATAATATACAAAACTATATTATCAGGGGTGTATAAAGACCGTTTTATAATGAACCAATATGTTTTATTACCTTAGAATGAGACGTTTCTAATCTATACACCGAGGGTCCCCTTACATGGAAGTCGCCATTTTGTGCCGCCATGTTTGTACAGAAGCCCTTAGCGAACAAACTTTTTTTACTAAGTTGTCTCAGAGGATGACATGTTTGTCCGGTGGCGGCTACCGTAGCTTCTCTATGCGTTTCAAAAGTGAGGGGTGAGCAGTGGACTGAACTGTTGGTTGCAATTCACAACCTCACCAATAGATGCCGCTAAAATTTACACACTGCACCTTTAAGTAAAACTGCATCAGATGTCTGTGTTTTGTTGGAAATCGGCACATATAAAGTGCATATAATGTAAACAATATGAACATGTAGGGAATCATAAATTGTTCAAAGTGCGATGTTTTGTGTGTGTTGCCTGCTTATGAATCACTCCACCCACAGTATGCCTCGAGCGGTCGGGTTTATTCGAAAAAAATTGGTAAAGCTGATCTGTCATTTATAAATCTGATAAAGCTTAAGACTCTTTGGAGATATGAAGGATGCAAAACTACTGTATAGGTACTCAACATTAACATGAGCAGAAACACTGTGTGTTATGTGACCTTTAATTGTATATAGTATTAAAAATATACCTAAAGTTATTTTGAAAAAACTATATTTCACAAGATTTTAAACACTAAAATTCTAAGTAATGTTAAACCATGGTAAAAGTATGCCATCAGCATCTTTTGACTAGCATCTTATGGCTATTGATGTTATTTATCATCTAACAATTAAACATTAACTTATTTAAAATACGTCAAACTACTTATAAAATATTAATAGTATCAAAAACACTGTTGAAACATTTCACATTTACATTTATACATGCTTTTATCCAAAGCAACTTACAGATGCATTCAAGGGAACATTTTATCAATATGTGATTGTGTCTTCCCTGGGAATCAAACTAATGCAATGGCCAACCTGTTAAGCTAAAGGGCACATTTTTTTAGCTCAATAATACTTTAGATTTAGGCAATAGGCTTTATGCCCAGCTGCACTACTTCCTGAACTTCAGCCAGCTCCTTGTTTCCTGTCTGCCATTATTGGACAAACTGATTAATCCAGGTGTGTCTGATTATTGTTGCGACTACTGAGGTCAGGCACACCTGGATCAATCAGCCCGTCCAACAATGGCAGACAGGAAACAAGGAGCTGGCTGAAGTTCAGGAAGCAGTGCGCTGCGTCCGAAACCGCCCACCCCCACACCACACAGTATGCAAAAAGCACTACCTTGCCCACTACATAGTATGGAAGTAGGCGGCCTCGGACGCAGCTGTGCCGCTGGGCACAAAGCCCACTGGCAAATGCATTTATCCACACCATTTTACAGTGTGTTACAAATTATGCACTTGATCAATATGTTGAAGGAGCATGCTTCCTAAACTGATTTTAATCCTTGACATGGCCTTATTCAGTCGATACTTAAGATATCAAGCTTGTATTTTCACACAGTGCTATCTGTGTCACATTTTGTCATTTTTAGATGTATATTTAGATTGTACTATTAACAGTTAAGATGTCCATTGTAATAACCGTATAATAATGTCGCCATCTGGAGGACAGTGAGTTTTACAGCAGTCCAAAATAAAAATTTCTGAACTAGACTACTTTACTGTAGGGGTTCAATCTTCAGCTGGCTGGCAGGAGCGGCCGCTGGCGGGTCACGTGACCTGCCACTCAACCACTGACGGGTCGCGTGACCTGCCACTCAACCACTGGTGGGTCACGTGGCCTGCCACTCAACCACTGGTGGCTGCCACTGGCAGCCGCCATCCCTGTCACTGGCAGCCGCTATCCCTGCCACTGGCAGCAATTGCTTGGAAGTAGTTTGGCGTATTTGGAAGTGATATGCTTTCATTCAGTGTGTTTAATGTCTAACTATTTTTCATGCTTTCACAACCGGTAGGAGGAGCAGTAACCTACAGCCAGCGGCAGAGTGATGAAGCGCCTGGTTTATTGCTTTTCTTTTCTGTTCAAAACCGGATTTGTTTGCTTTGTAATATGGATTTTTTTGTATGTGTCTGTCAGATGGTTATTAGGGCTTGGAGTTGAAGCTCCCGCTTGCGTTATTATATCAAACAAAATATTTTCAACATGCAGCTCACCACTGTTTTGTGCAAACTTTAATGCACACCCAAACAAAAGGAATTGTATTGTTTTTGCTCTGCATCTGTGCTTATGGATGTCTTCCAATAATCAATCATCATTTTGTAAAGATTTTCCGCATTTGAGGTGCTTAAATACAAATGATCTGAACTGTATGCATTACAGCCAGCTCAGTCACTGTTTTGCTATCCACAAAAGGAATATATCATATTTTTTTGATCTTCATTTGTGCTTCTTGATGTCTTCTAGAAATCAATCGTGGTTTTGTGGACATTTGTCACGTTGAATGCGCTTAGAAACAGGTGATCTAAACTGGATGGACCACACCTCAGTCAGCTACTATTTTGCGCCAACTTTAACGCACGGCCTCCTGCTCTTCACAAAAGGAATTATATGATTTTTTTATTCTGCATTTGTCCTTATGGATGTCTTCCAATAATCAGTCATCGTTTTGTGAACATTTGTCGTGTTTGTGGTGTTTAGAGGCGAAGTGATCTGAACTGGTTGGATTTACAGCCACCTCAGTCAGCCACTATATTGCGCGAACTTTAAAGCACAAACTCCTGCTCTTCACAAAAGGAATTATATAATTTTTTTTACTCTGCATTTGTCCTTATGAATGTCTTCCAATAATCAATCATCGTTTTGTAAACATTTATCGTGTTTATGGTGCTTAAAAACGAAATGATCTGAACTGGTGGGATTTACAGCCACCTCAGTCAGCCACTATATTGCACGAACTTTAAAGCACAACCTCCTGCTCTTCACAAAAGGAATTATATTATTTTTTTACTCTGCATTTGTCCTTATGGATGTCTTCCAATAATCAATCATCGTTTTGTAAACATTTATCGTGTTTATGGTGCTTAAAATAGAAATGATCTGAAGTGGTTGGATTTACAGCCACCTCAGTCAGCAACTATTTTGCGCGAACTTTAACGCACGACCTCCTGCTCTTCACAAAAGGAATTGTATTGTTTTTTACTCTGCATTTGTCCTTGTGGATGTCTTTCATTAATCAATCATCGTTTTGTAAACATTTATCACGATTAAGATGCTTAAAAGCAAATGATCTCAACTGGATGCACAGCTCAACCAGCCACTTTCTTGCTCTGATATATATCTTTAACTCTGCTGTAATAATTCTGAACATATTTTAGATGACAGTATAGATTCAAAATTATATAGTGCATTAATAAAATCACAGACCACATAATGTATTGGTTTTCAACAACGATTGTATTTTGTAAATGTTTACAAACCCACATAGAATAAAGACATTTTCTTAAAGATATTAAGTTTCTAAAATGTTCAACATATGCTTTGAATGGGTGTAATCCATCTGTACTGTAAACTCTTAATAATAAAAATAATTACTGAAAGATAACAGAAATATATTTTTTTTCGCAGTAACGCATTTAAGTGCTACTCCAATATAAATAATAAGATAAATAACCCTATAAATAATAAAATACAATACTTGCAGCAATATCGAAACATATATCCAAATTGTACATATGTAATCACAATCTCAATTTCTATTCTAATTTAGGGAATGCACAGAGTTAAGGGGTTGAAGAGTCGTCCAATCTTCAGCTATCACAATCCCCACTGGCACATCGAGAATCATACAGACAGCATCTTAGTCGTGATTAATGTTTACAAGGTGATGATGTTTTGTTGGAAGGCATCCATAAGCACAAATGAAGAATAAAAATAATATAATTGCTTTTGTGAAGAGCAGTCAAAAGTTTGCACAAAACGGTGGTGGCTGTGAATGCATCCAGTACAGATGATTTCTCTCACTGGCTGGCTGTGAATGCATCCATTACAGAGCATTTGATTTTGGGCACCTTGGGCGTGGTGGATGTTTACAAAATGATGGTGTTTTATCGGAGGACATCCATGGGCACAAATGAGGAGTAGAAGTAGTGTAGTTGCTTTTGTGAAGAGCAGTCAAAAGTTTGCGCAAAATGGTGGCGGCTGAATGCATCCAGTACAGATCATTTCTCTCACTGGCTGGCTGTGAATGCATCCATTACAGAGCATTTGATTTTAAGCACCTTAAACGTGATAAATGTTTACAAAATGATGATGTTTTATTGGAAGACATCCATAACCACAAAATCAGAATAAAAATAATATAATTCCTTGTGTGAAGAGCAGTCAAAAGTTTGCGCAAAATGGTGGCGGCTGAATGCATCCAGTACAGATCATTTCTCTCACTGGCTGGCTGTGAATGCATCCATTACAGAACATTTGATTTTAGGCACCTTAAACATGATAAATGTTTACAAAATGATGATGTTTTATCGGAAGACATCCATAAGCACAAATGAAGAGTAAAAGTAATATAATTGCTTTTGTGAAGAGCAGTCAAAAGTTTGCGCAAAATGATGGCGGCTGAATGCATCCAGTACAGATCATTTCTCTCACTGGCTGGCTGCATGCATCCATCACAGAGCATTTGATTTTAAGCACCTTAAATGTGATAAATGTTTACAAAGTGATGATTGTTTATCGGAAGACATCCATAAGCACAAATGCAGAGTAAAAAATAATATAAATCCTTTTGTTGAGAGCAGGAGGGTGCGCGTCAAAGTTCACTGGTTGTGAATGCATACATATAATTTTATATAATTATATAATTCCTTTTGCGGAAGGCAGGAGTGTGCCCGTCAAAAGTCCGCCCACAATAGTGGCTGGTCAGCTGCCTGTTGGAAGTCTTTCATTTGATATTAAGCTTGTTCGACTTCGTGCGGCTCCGTGGGAGCCTTCAGCCGGATGGCGTCAAAGCACCGCGAGAGCGATTTAAAGGAGATTCCTCCGGATGCGTTCGCAAGTCGCTCTCGCGGGGCGTTGACGTCATCCGGCTGGGGGTTTTTGCGGCGCCGCGTGAAGTCGAGCAAGCCTACTATGTAAGCGGGAGCAGGCGGGTAGCATCTATATGCACTGAGCTTCCAATTCAGGCCTTAATGGCCATTTGACTGACACATAGAACGGATTCATTAGACAGGGCAGGTGGGTCCGGTTTTGAACAGAGAAGAGGGGTGCTACATTGGGAGCTTTGTCACTCTGCTGCTGGCTGTGCTGCTCGTCCTAGTGAATGCATGAAAATACATTTTAATCCAAGTACATATTCAAATAACTAACACGCATAGACATTAAACATACTAAATGAATAAAAAACAAAGCATATCACTGCCAAATACGTTAAACGATCACTTTTGGGAGATCGCTGCCACTGGCAGGGATGGCAGGTGACGTGACCTGCCAGTGGCGGGGATGGCAGGTGACGTGATCTGACCCGTCACGTGACCAACCATCCCCGCTATAGGCAGCTTCCAATCAGCAACTGGCGGGTCGCGTGGCCCGCCAGTGGCTGCCCCTGCCAGCCAGCTGAAGATTGAACCCCCTCTCCTACTTTATGTCATACAGTAATGATGAAACAACACTACACAATATGCTCTTTATACGATACTATGAGTTATTGTCACCAAAGTGATTCACGAATAAATAATTAAGTAAGTGTAGCTGTAAATGTACATGTGATAAAAAATAACTAAAGTTAACAAAAGACACTTTACCCCCTAACCTTACACGTCTGCTAACGATACTACAGTATACTATTTACAGAAGTATCTAATCATTCTGAATTAAGTCAATCTAAATGCTGTTTAGTCCCAGTGCTAATTTCGGATTACCAAAACTTCACATTTTTCATGATGATGTAGTAGCCTGTACCGTAATACCATGTAGTCTCCTCTACGATGGTCGCTTTCGAAACACTGCATGCACGGTGATGCTTGGAAATCTTTATAAATCTTTTGTTTGAATCAGTGGTTCAAACAGGCCAAGTCCCGTGGTTTTAGTGAGTTTTAGCAAATGAAGCTTCATTGCGTCATAACCCTGTTCATAACCATTTCGAAACTCTTATGGTTCACCATTAGGGGGTGTTAATTTAAAATGAACTCATGAATCAGTGTCTTAATGCTTCACTAATTTCGGATCCGTTTAATTATTATAAATGTTAATAAAATAAAATGTGTGTATTGTGTTTGCTGGCCATTTGGCATTTTTTGGCATTCAAGTATTTTGTATGAGTGACGTAAAAAACCAAGGCCGATTGTTTGGGAACTTTTTGAGAATTGAAAAAAAACATTTTGAGAATTTGGAAGACTGTAAAGTCTATGTAATCACCTGGCATACCACCATAATACCAATATTTAGTGAAATGTAATGATTTGTAAATTGTATTGAAAGCATTACACTGTTGTGGACATATTTGCAATTGTTTGTAGAAGGTGATTATGTTGCGACCTCGTTGCCTTACAAATTTTGACCAGCAGGTGTCGCCAGCGTGTATGGTGTTTCGAAAGCTTCAAAACATTGAATCATTTTGCCAGTCAATTGGTTCAATTGATTCGAAGCTTCGAAAAGCTTCGTTTCCCCATCGCTAGTCACATCAGCATGATTTGTTTTGATTGTAGTCCACGACCACCCCATTTCATTTGACGTAGCAATCACGTGTATCCGCCCGCTCTGAAAGCAGAATGTTTTGAAATTACCCGCGCTGTGTGTCAGTGTCAGTGTGTGGTGTGAGAAGACGACGTAGGTTAACTGCAACTATCAATGTGAGTAAATACTTCAGTTTACTCTTTTTAAGTTTTTAAAGGAACTAAAGTGTTTGCCTATAGTTTTAGAACAAAACAACAGTTCTAAATGTTTCCACTGTCAAAATGTTTGTAGTGTAAATAACATTTTCTACTTACGATCAGCTTGAAAATATCTATTTATATCAGTAACTGCTCATTTGATTGCCGAATTACTCTTTGTTGTCTTTTGTCTAAAATCGTTAGTAACAAACGACGAGAAAAGTATAAGTTTATAAACGTCTACATTCCTTTTTATTTAGCAGTTTGTCATGTAACTTACAAATAGCATGGCAACGATACTATACAGTCAGTGTATATTTATATTGCAATGTAGGACTTATTTTTAATGTACGGGAACTCTAATTTCGCTATACTTCGTGTAACTTCGTGACAATAAAAATGCTGAAACAGGTGCAAACATCAAATTAAAACAATAAGATAAACACATTAAAATATTCGAAACGTTTACATTACTGTTATAATAATGTTATACACAAACAGTGTTAATGTAATTAAAGAGTCAAATGTTTATTTGATCTTTGAAAACGCGCCAAAAATATTGCACGCTGCCAGCATTGTTACCAGATTGGACTAAAGATTTTCCCGCCCAACTACATCTTAAAACCCGCCCATTTAAAAAAAACAGCCCAAAATACATAACGTTTTTTCTCATTAAACAACCAGACTAACAAATCGCACCGTACAGTAATAAAAAACAATTTTATAGTCAAAAATTAAAAAAACAGCCCAAATGTAAAAGAATCTGGCAACACTGCTGTAGATGTACACGGAAAACTTCAAAGCGGGAAGTGGCACGTCATGCCCAATCACTTCCCGTTTTGAAGGTAGCATTCCTCCACTGAAACTCCGCTTTTACGTCATACTTGGACCACGTGTAGGCAGAGCGTGTACAGTTAACCTATTCATACTGTATATTTTAATAGTAATTAGACTTATTTATCTGTCTGTAACTCTATTTCGGTGTATATTTGATTTTGTGAGATTTCTCTGAAAATGTGAGTATATGTATTTTCATTTGAGCAACATTTTTCAGACCAGTAATATGAACTCATGAAATGTTACTTAAGTTATTTTAATTTACTTGTCAAGTATTGTGAAATAATTTTGCGAAACGATTTTTATGTAAACATTGAAGCTCTATTAGCAGTTACAACTGACGGTTAAAATAACATTATGACGCTATTACCAGGAACGTGGACAATTACATTGCTTTATGTTCAAAGAAAAATATTTGGTTATTATATTTTTTAGTTCTTTCTAACCCCAAATAGCTGGAAAAATCTGGGGGGGAAAAGACAAACCAAAGGGTCTTAGGACGTAAAAATTTTGTATCCAATGACTTTCTTTTCAATTCTATATATCACTTGGAATCAATAAGTGCTGTAATAGTAGTTAAATGTAATAAAGCTATTATCTATTTGTAAAGAGACATCACGCTAATAATGCCTACCCTAGCCAGCTAGAACACGTGCTTATGAACCGGTTTCAGTTTCTATTGACTTTTTAATAGCCGGAGAATACGCCTTTAAATACAACATGCCTAAATGTAAACAAGGAGCCCCACAGGACATCATCATCCAAAAAAAGTCAGTAATAAATGCTACTGGCTATACCTAATGTATAATTTTCTCTTTTGCAGATATTTTCAAAATGAGACCTTGTAACGGAACGTCTGGTAACAGGTGAGAGAAGAATATTGTAAATGTACTTATACACACACACACACAACCATGAAAAATGTAGGGTCACATGACTACATTGTTTCTTGTGATTTTAAAAGTCTTTAAATATAAATGTCTATGCCTTAATGTTAGTATTTTCTTTTCTTTCACTCTCTAATCCTGACAGTGGCCTTGCAGCTGCTATTATTTTCTTGCTGGGCATGGGAACTCTACTTCCCTGGAATTTCTTCATAACTGCCATGCAAGTAAGATGCACTTCATTTTGTGGTTAAGGTTTTGATTTTCTATCATGTTCATGTACAACATTTATGTTTGTTTGCAATATTTCACTGACCGTTTGAATAACATGAAAGGCACAAATGGGACTGAGCAGGAAGATAAAGACCCCTACATGTTTGGCAACCTGAGTGTGTTGTTGGCCCAACTTCCCTTGTTATTGTTCACACTTCTCAATTCCTTCCTTTACCAGCAGTGAGTGTCTGATTGTAGGAAAATGTCCTTTTTCAAGTCTTAGCATCAATACTGTTTTATGAATATTGGCTACATAGAGATGTTATGATCATGAGAGATTTTGTTGTCCTTTGCTTTTGTAGCATTGCAGAGAGGGTGAGGATTGCTGGCAGCATGATCATAATATTACTCCTCTTCATTCTTACGACCTCAATAGTGAAGATTGAAATGACCCCGGACCACTTCTTCTCCGTTACCATGGCAACAATCTGGTTTATTAACAGTATGTTTCTTACATGATGTGTCATCTACTTTCCCTTTTTACTTGATGTTGAATACAATAAGTCCACACTTTTGTGTGAACAAATCACGATGCATTTTTCTTTATATAATACCGCTCTGTTTTTCTTAATTTTTCTGTAGTGTTTGGAGCAGTGTTGCAAGGGAGTTTGTTCGGTCTGGTTGGTAAACAATCCCCGAAACTTAACTCGCTGTTTATGAGCGGACAGGCTGTGGCAGGCATTTTCTCGGGTCTCGCCATGCTGTTATCAAATATCTGTAAGTACCAGTGATGTTTTACTGAATAATAAATGGATAGTCTTTTTTATGGCAGTTTCACTAAAAAATAATAATTTATTCTTAAATCTGTGTTTCTAAACACTTTCTATAGTGAATTCTGACCCGCGCACTTCAGCCCTGGGATATTTCATAACTCCATGTGTTGCCACACTTCTTACATTGTGCTGTTACTTCATATTGCCATATGTGGTGAGTACCACAAGTCGCTGTGATTTCTGTGATTAAACGTGTATAAAGTATAGAGTATTCAACTTTATGATGTCAAGGACCCCCAAATATGATGAAATCATGAACCTTTTTTGAGAGACCCCCTATTCAAAATAAATCAAATTATTTTATGTATAACAAATCGGCTACACTTAGAGTAATGCTACATTTTCAATTTGTAATTCAGCAACTTTGACTATTGTTTCATAGCAGCTTCAAAAGGAATAGTGCCTTACAAACCCCTGCGAGTGAGACAGAGGTGACTGAAATAACGAAAACACACTAGAACGATACTTAAATTGATAGTTCAGGAATTCTGCCATAAATTGTCAGTGGACAACCATTTAGGTTTTAATTTTAGGTTTTGAAATAAGGTTTATCTCTCATTTCTTACAACATATATTCCAAAATTGCTTATAACAGCATTTGCTTAAAGGGATATTTCACCTAAAAATAAAAAAGTTGTTATCATTTATTTACCCTTATGTTGTTACAAACCTGTATAAATGTCTTTGTTCTGATAAAAATGAAGCAGGAAAGAAAAGCGCCATTGACTTCCATAAGAGGAAATATTTTGAATTTTTGGGTGAATGTATGTAGTAAGAAGTGAAAGATAAACCTTATTCTAATACCTAAAATTAAAACCTAAATTTAACTTTTTGTCTTTTTCTCTGAAATTTTCTGGGAACCCCTTAGATCCTCCTGGAGGCCCCATGGGGGTCCCCTGACCCCAGTTTGAAAGAGAGTGACCCCTGATCTAGAGAGTGTGTTTGTATTAGGGATGCATTTCAATTAATCGTGATGAATCTATAGCAGAATAAAAGTTTTTGTTTACATCATATATGTGTGTGTAAACTGTGTATAATAATTATGTATATATAAATATGCACACATGCATGTATAATTTTAAGAAAAAAAGATATTTATAAATTAAGTATTTATATATAATATAAATTATACATAAATATACGAATGTATATACACATGTAAACATTTCTTAAATATATACATGCATGTGTGTGCATTTATATATACAAAGTTATTATATACAGTTCACACACATATATGATGTAAACAAAAACTTTTATTCTGCTATAGATTAATCACGACTAATCGGTTATAAATGATAACAATGTTATGACATTCCTTCCTATATTTCAGATTCCTGCTCCAGAAAATGGTTCCACTGATAAATCAGAGACAAAGAATGAGACAAATATATGTGGTATGTGTCAGACTACACTATCACTTGTTCTAGTGTTTGGTCAAATCACAATATTTTAAACAATCTCAAAATGTGATCCCGAATTTAACATATGGAGGCCGCCATTACCGTTTACAACCCAGTGCATTCCGGGTTAAAAATGTCATATTTGGCCGGGCAAGCGACAGTTGTTTTGTTACAATGACACATTGCGCCGCCTTTGGCTGTTTTCTTTTTCAGCGTATTCTCATAATACATTTTTTTATTTTTATAATACCTTTTAATGTTTTTGTCTCACATTTATATAGGCAATCTCAGTGTAAATCCATTAAGCCATACAAGTCTTTATAGGCAGGGTACCTTTTAAAGATGTTTATGTTGTTGTTTCAGAGAGCGTGACATTAGTTAAAGTGAAATTCAATGATGACAGTGGATTAGATACCAATGGCAAAGCTGATTTTACTAAGTCTGATTCTGAAGCCTGTGAAAAGCTGGATGAGTTTAAACAGGAATCCACTGAAGAGAAGTCAACTGTGCCTCAAGTCTTCAAACAGGTAAAGTATTTAATATTCCCTTCATACGCTTGTTTTGCACAGCAGATAAAATCCACTACTAATAATGGGGTCTATCATCAGCATAACAGTTTAAATGTAACTATTAAACCTGTTTTCATTTGTAAGTTATAATGCATTTCATTTTAAATCCCAGAATTAACAAATACTTGTATTGTTTTTGTAGATTCGAGTGATGGCATTTTGCGTGACCTGCGTGTTTGCTGTCACATTGTCAGTTTTCCCAGCAATTACAGTCATGACACAACCTACAGGCTTCTTCAAGGGGAAAGGTGAGTCTGTGCAAAATTGTAGCTCATGCGTTGTCATCCACAATTGCATACTTTTTTTTAAAACCTTTTTTTATTTTAGAACACATCTTTGTACCCCTGTGCTCATTCATCGTTTTTAATGTCATGGACTGGATTGGCAGATACATCCCTTCCCATATTCAGTGGGTGAGTCTGCTTAAAATGAATACACAATGCGTAACAACTCGAATTGTTTTTGTCTAACATCCAATTTTATTCGTTATACTCTCAGCCTTCAAAGAACAGTTATTTATTCCCTCTCTTGGTGGTACTACGAGCGATTTTCATTCCTGCCCTCATGCTGTGCAACATTCAGTCTCGCAACCTCCCGGCTGTATTCAGTCACGATGCAGCCTATGTACTCATCATGTCATTGTTTGCCATGTCAAGTGGATATTTTGCCTGCCTCTCCATGAGCTATGCTACACAGTAAGTACTCCAGAAGGAAATATCAAACGATTATTTATTGACATAATCAACTATAGACAATCTGTGGAAGTCTCCGAATGTCTTTTTGTTTCAGACTGGTAAAGCCGAAAGACGCAGAGACAGCAGGGGCATTGATGACCTTCTTCCTGGCATTGGGACTCTCTCTGGGTGCTGGACTCTCATTTGGCCTTAAAATGATTATTTAAGGAAAGTCAAATGAGCCTGCAATGCTGTATTTTATTTTCGCTTGACATAAACGCGTTCTGAATCAGTGCTGTAAATAGATTATGGTCTCATCCCGTTAAGGAATGGAAGCAATACTTATTCATCCAGTTGTCATGAAGGTTACCTTTTTCCAAATTCGTATTTATTTGACTGTAGTTCCTTTTGTATTTCAATGGGATTTTAAAAAGGGAAATCGCAGAGGATTTTAAAAAAAGGTTTTAATGTTTTTTACTGTTTTACATTAAGTTTCCCGGACAGGGATTAGACTAGTCCTAGACTAAAGTAAATGTAAGAGCTGTCCAAACTGAAAATAACTTATAAAATACATGAGTGATCTTTGTTTTGCCTCAAAATGCACACAAGTAATGTTTTAACATGTTTGTATTTATATTTCCTAATTAAACTAAGGCCCAGTCCTGGTTTAAGCTAATCCCTGTCTGGGAAACATCCCCTAAGGGGTGGTTTCCCAGACAGGGTTTAGAATAAGCCAGGACTAGGCCTTAGTTAAATTAGGATATTTAAGTCATTTTTAAAGCATCATTTATAAAGAAACATTAATGGTGTGCATCTTCAGACACAACACTCGCACTGATATATTTTAAGATATGACAGAGCAAGTTGTTTTCGGTCAGGACAACACTAACATTTAAGTTAGTCTGGGACTAGGCTTAGGTGCTGTCTGGGAAACATCCCCTAAGTGTCCTTTACATGAAGTATTTTTATACAAGAAGTAAATTTTTTACCTTTTTAAAATTGGTGTTATTTATTATTTTTTACGCTTTTTAATGTTTTTATTATTTTTCACGCTTTGTATTATATTTTACGCTTTTTAATGTTTGTATTCATGTTTTTTCTAAGGGTTTTTAATGGGATTTTTTATGTTTGTATTCATGTTTTTCTAAGGGATTTTTTGCTAAATGGGATTTTGGCAAGGGATTCATGCCGTCAAATGTTTTTTAATAAAAGTATTAATTAAACTATAACAAAAGGTGGCTGGTTTAATAATGTCTTTTATTAATCTTTTACTTGATTGATTTTGGCTTAATGGCAGAAATGAATAATTGTGTGAATTAAATGGAACAAAATTATTGATCTCTATGATTCAGGGTTCCCACGAGTCCTTGAAATCCTTGAAAGTTTGTGAATCTGGGGGAAAAAATTCAAGGCTCTGCCTGGGAAGTTTTTGAAAATATGCATACATAGATACAGGTCATTGAAAGTGCTTGAATCTATTTTTCCAGAAGTTTTCTGGAAAAAAATCCATATTTCCTGTGTAGTGTAGGATAATATCATAAAAATTCTAGACTTTTTAAGCACACGTGCTAAACTGTTCGCTTTAAATGCTTATATCTTCTGTATACAAATGTTGATTCATACCAAAATGCTTTTTTGCATAGTTGTGTTTGACACATGAAAACGTGTCGTGGTTACATGTTGTTCCCTATGAAGGGAATGCGACGCTGCGTCTCCCTTTCCATACTTCCTGCACCCTGTCTTTGTTGTTAAGCCTCACCATTGGTTGAATTTGATATACACATTCAGACGCACTTACCCCTGGAGGCGTCCCCAAAGTGTCACCACAGTGACGCAGCGCGAGTTCCCTCGAAAGGGAACTGTAACAACATATCTTAAAAGGTAACACAAAAGCTCTCACTTGAAATGTGTCCCCACTTTTAGTCCTTGAATTTGAGGGTATTGAACCTGGAAGGTCCTTAAATTTGAAGTTAGCCAAAATGTGGGAACCCTGGGTATTAACAGTAAGCTGATCAGACCATATACATATGATAAATAACTACAAACCGTATTGTCTGGACTATAAGTCACACTTTTTTTGTAGTTTGGCTGGTCCTGCGACTTATACGTCAAAATTATTTCATATGAACCAAGAGAAACCATTACCGTCTACAGCCATGAGAGTCCGCTCTATGCTGCTCGTGTATTTATGTAATTCAATGGATTCAGTGATGCGGAATGACTTCAGGAGCTTGGTGAACTTGATTTGGCTTATCGTATTAATTTAGCCTCTTAAGCCTCTCAGGTATGTTCTGTGTGCTATTGTGTAAGTTGAATAAATGTTAATGTTGCGTTAACGTGCACGGACGCCTATTCAGCCTGCTCTTCTATGCTATTGTTAGTTGAATAACTTGCCTTTCCAGATTAAAAGTCTGTTCTTCAGTTTGGACTTTGTGAAATCATTTTCAAAATAAACGCGACGTATAGTTCACTGGGACTTTTAGACTTACAGTCTGGGAAATACAGCACTACAACAACTAGCACTTTAACCATTTAAAAATAACACCGAAAATACATAGAATAATTATTTAGTATCATTTATTTGTTCTTTCTCCTAAACATAAGTCATCTGTTTGAAGATGGAGCAGCTTAACAGAAAAATACATTTCTGACACGTTCTTTGACTTTTTAGTCTCTATTGGCTTGTTTCAGTTTACCAAAACATACAAGACCAATCAGAGAGCAATTCAAAGGTGTATTCACTTATCAGTATATGTCACCTAATACAAAGGCCCAAACAACTGAAGCAAACCCGGACATTGATTGTGACGGAGTTAAATGTTAAGGGTTTCATGACTGACATGATTTTGAAGAAAGGTGTTTAAGGGATGTTGTGGGTGGTAGATAGGACTGGAAAGGCCCTACAAGTCACTTTCTCCATACAGGGCGCTGGAGAATGAGATGTAGTCAAGGGCATCTGAGGGAGCATCGCTGCCTATGTACTTGGTCATACGGCTGATACAGTACTCGGCTTGATCTGGTGGCAGTTCCCTCTTCAGCTCCTCTACTGTAATGTACACCTACAAAGTAAAAGCGAGGTCAGAATACAACATGTTACCTTTAGTAACATTATAATTAAATTTATTTGCAACTATGGGTCGTCTACTGTTTTACAGAGGTTCAGTACACCTTGTCAGAGGCCAGGATCTTGAAAGAGGCCATGACCTGCTCAGCAGTGTCTGTCTCAGCTGTTTCCCTGGTCATGAAGTCGATAAAGGCCTGGAAGGTAACCACTCCTATGTTGTTGGGGTCCACCAGAGTCATAATGCGTGCAAATTCAACTTCACCCTGAGAGAAATGAAAATGTACATGTTCAGAGATGTTTTTACGGGGCAGTACTGGTTGATTTTTTACGTGAAGCATCAGGGCCAATAGAACTTACCAGATCGTAACCCATAGAGATCAGGCAAGCACGGAAGTCTTCGGGGTCCATCATGCCATTCCTCTTCTGCAAATAAGAAATTTGGAGTGTTTTAACATGACCTGATCTACAGTTTTGTACATTCAAAGTTTCCAAAAACAATGTGTTCCTCTTCCGGTCAAAGTGATTGAAGGAGGCTCTGAACTCATTCAGCTGTTCTTGACTGATGCCCTTCGCATCGCGAGTCAAAATCTGGTTCTCAATTTCATTAATAGTGCGGGCGATAGTGGTGAGAAGTTGCTCCCAACCAACACGGACATGCTGAAAAACAGGAAACATGACTTCACAGGAAGCAGGTGGACGCCATATCCCTAAAGACATTAGTGAGATAAAACTACAAAAAGCAGTAAAAGCATGCTGAGATGAAAAAACAACAGTTCATACCTCCATTGTATAGTTGGTGTGCTTGTTGTCAAAGATAAGACCCTCTTGGCTGAGCTGGTGGTCTCCCTCCAGTGTGTCGATATTGGATTTGTAATTGATGATGTTCTGTTCGTATGTCTTCAGATTGCCCATCTGTTCCTCTAGGGAACCCGTGATGTCAATCGACACATGACTGATTTCCTTTTGACGTTAAGGAAGATTATTTATTGTTACCATTATCTAACATTGAACGGTTTAAATAAAAGTGATGTAGTGAGGTCAGGTGTATGGTGAAGCACCTCCATCTTGGTGGAAACCCATGGTCCGATGATGTTGGCCTGAGCGGCAAACTGGCGCCTCAGCCTCTCGTTGGACTGCTGCCTGGCCAATTCCCCCTGCAACATCTGGTCACGCATTGGAACCAGTTGCCTCACCTGTTTATTGATTTATTTTTTATAGGAAAAACAGGAAACCATCCTTAGTGGAGAAGCATTTTCGAGAGTTTTTAATTTAGTATCTGTTCTACTTGTAATTTTTTCACAGAAAATATTATTGCACTCATTGTGGTCCAATTCTTAATTCTGATTGGTCAATAGCTGTGTTTTATTCACAATTATAAATGAATAGTTTACATAAGTCTCAGTTAAAAGGAATGCCTTGCGTCGTGCCTAACAATCCTCTTCAGACTTATTTCACGATACAGCACAATATTCGATTATAATTGTGAATCACAATGCTCACTTTGAACAGGCAGTCAGCACAGGCTGTGACTCTGAAGTACTCACAGCTTCCCATTTGTTGATGATATCCTGAGGGGAGAGGACAGTATAGGGATTCTCACCAACCACCTTGATGCCGTATGTTTGAGCAATCTTCACGATTTCACTCTGAATGCACATGATGGCCATACGCTCCTTATCAGCTTCTGGTAGAGTAGCTTTGAACTGCTCATGAGCTGTGATCAAAATCTAAGAGAAGTTTACAACGTTAAACACTTTAAATTAACAAAATGAACAAAATATGTTCTTACTTAACTATAACAAGTGTAATTCAAAAGATTTGATTATGATACTGCTCTATAGTATTAACTGGATACAATCTAAAAGATTGATGGTACAAAACAATTATCCCAAAGAAACACTTTGTTTCTGGTAGTTCCCGCACCCAATAACAACCATAAAGCATTCAGTGTTTGGCGTTCACCTGGATCTCCTCAATGCTGTGAACAATGAACATGTCCTGTAGATCTTCCATAGCTCCATCCATCCAGTTGTTGAAAGGTGCTGCCCTCTTGGCAAACTCCAGGTACAACTGGTCAATTGTCTCCCAAAGCTTCTCCACGCGCTAGGGTCAAACAAGTTTAAAGATTAGCGCAATCCCACATCCTTAATCTAGTGTAAAAACTCTTCATTCCTACTCATTACTGCAAATTCAAAAGAAACCTTTAGCCATTGAATGTTTCTGGACATTGATTGAACAGTATAGATTTATATAAGCCTAATCTGAGATCATTTGTGACACAATCTGTAAAAACCAGGCTAAAGTTTTATAATCTAATAATGAGATTTTAATCATTGATTTCATTCTTTGACATGACCTTACTCAGTCAATATTAAAGATATCAAGGTTATATTTTCACACAATGTTCTTTACATTATATATACACTGTACAAATTCCTTGTTGCAGCTAAATTTTTAACTCTTTCCCTGCCATTGACGAGATATCTCATCAATTAAGAGAAAACATTTGCATGAAAAAAACTGTTCCTGATAAGTTTTTATTGTTATCTGTAATACCGCGAGTATCCACTAGATGTCACTTACCCAATTTAGAAAAAAACTGAAGCCAAAAATTATTTACTGATTTTACACTCGTTCTGAATTTGACCTCTAACAGAATTCCTTCACAAAAATGAATTTTTTTCAGCTCTTTGCGAGGGGCAACCTTCCGAAATCTTTGATGCATCTTTAGAGCAGAAAACATATGTTTACAGCCTGGTACAGAAGCTAATTTTGCCCTTCATGACAACTGTAACGGGGGGAGAATTTTTTTGTAACTCATCCGTTTAAATTAAGCCTTAAACTTCTGCATAATTAAGGTGAGGGGTGAACAGTCACTGCTGTCACTAGAGTCGAGCTAAGGGGGCGTGGTTTCAGCAACCAGCCACCTCAGCTTCACCCACGTCCAGTCTCTTTACCCATTTTCAGATATCAGGGAGTGATGCGTGGCGACGTGCGGCCAAGATTGCAATGACAGGCACCGCCTACTTTAAGCTTCAAAAACGATCTTCAGAACCTATGGGTGATGTCATGGACACTACGTCCTTTTATACAATCTATGGCATTTTGCTAAAAAAACATATTTTTGAAGAAAAATACCCATATTTAAGAGTTTATAAGCAGATAAAACATTGTTTTTCCCACTTTTTTGTTGTTGTTTTTGTTGTTGTTTATTGTTTGTTTGAAGGCAGAGGGTCTGTTATTTCGTTTGATACTGTATATTTGTATGTTTATATATTTTTTGAAGAAAATTTTCCTGGAAGGCATTTTGTGAAACTTTTGTGAAAATCACAAAAAGTGCTGGCAGGCAACTTAATATTTATCATTTATAGCAACTCCTCAATAGTCAAGAAAGTTGAAATTAATAGTAAATTCAAGTTGATTAAACTTCAAATTTAAGTGCAACAAGAATTTTTTTTTAAAGTGTATGATGAATTTATGTAAACTACAAAAATTTTGTTTTCACAGACTGGGTCACATATAACACCCAGGAGATTGTTTTGTGTCATATGTGTACCTCCAGTGATTCTCTCCTTTTCTGGGTCAGTGTGCCCAGGTTGTCCCACTGGTCACAGATGCCCTGGCAATGGGCATTGACGGTGGCAGCGTCATAATAGTCCAGTTCATTGAAGAACAGAAAATCTTTATTATGACTATGAGTAGCATTACCCGTGATTTACACCGTGTAGGACAGTACTGTCCGTTTCGTGGTGACTGAGATGTGTTCCCTTACTTGAGTTCCTGTGCAATGGCAGCGATTTGTTCCACTCGGTCTTGGTGAGCAGCCAGGTCGCTCTCAGAGGCCTCGTGCTTTCTCATCAGAGCACGGATCTCCATCAGAGAGGCAGACTCGTAGTCCTTCTGAGTCAACAGCTCCACTTTTCCTGAGGAAAAAATGCCAGATTTACAGTCTGCCTCCTTTGGATTTACAGTTTGGAATTTGAATATGCCCTATATTTACATGCATGCATATACGTTTTATTCAAAGTGACTTACAAGGTACATTCAATACACATGGGAACAGGAATTACGGGAATAGAAATGAACTGACTTGGGATTCATAGAAACAAAGCCAGTTACACTACAAATGTGACTCAACAACATGAACAAATACACTTCTAATGTCAAGACAAAATGTTCATTTTACAGCTAACTCACATTTTGTAAATTTATGAATTATAAATTAATTCTTACTAATACATCTGGATTAAAAAAAAGCTCCTCTTTTCCTGAGGTCCATGATTCATGCAAGGTACACTTCTGCTTAAATTTCTCAGCCAGGTGATCCAATCTCTCCAGACGACGAATCTCTGTGAGCAGCCACTCCTCATAACCCTTCTCTACCTGCTCCAGACCTTTCCAAGCATTGGCAATGTCCTACAGGAGGAAACATACAACATACAAACTTTTTTAATGATTTGTTTAAGATGATGGTCTTCTCTATTATGTTACTTTTTTAGTTGTTACTATAATTATTACTAAAAACAAACGTTTCAACATTTGACGCTCAAGCATTGCTTTATTCCCTCTTAAAGGTACAGTATGGGTTTTAGCGGCACTTTGTAGAGCAGTTTGTCCATTTAGGGCTACTGTAGAAACATCATGGCGACTTCCTTTTATGTAGATAAAAATGCGTTATACTTGGGTAATAAAAACCGTAGATATGTATAAAGGCTAGATGTCTTGCCCGCGCTGCTGGCCAATCGAGTGGAGCATCCGCATTTGGCGGCCATCGGCGCTCGCTCACTCATAGCATTGTGTTTTGATGTTGCATGTACTTTTGGATGACCATAACTTGCTTAATTTTCTACCGATTTTCCAACGGTTTGGTTTGTTATAAACGTCAAAGATGTACATATGAAACTGCATACTAAAAAAAAAATTTCATGAAACATGTTAAAGCATCCAGAATTATACCACGTTAATAACGTTTGTAAGAAACTAAACCATTTGGAAATTGGTAGACAATTGAGCAAGTTATGGTCATTTAAAAGTACATGCACCATTAAAATACAATGCTACGAGTGAGCGAGCGCCCTGTGGTAAGATGGCCGCCAGGTGATGACGTTAGAGACTCCGCCATAACACATCTAGCCTTTATACATATCTATGATAAAAACAATACAGTATATTATATAAGGTCTTTGTACACCACTGATAATATAGTTTTGTATATTATATTGCATTTCTGTCAAGAGATCCTTCTAAAAGTCTCACATTGACCCTTTAATTTTGTTTTTTATGCTGAATTTGCCAAAATAACTGTTCACCAGCATATATTGTTTGGTTCCTAGTCTCCTACATTGGATTTCCTGCCGGTCTTTCAAGCAGGGTGTGGGGCATTTTGTGGTAGAACATACCGAAACCATTTTGCCTTCAGAGGGCATGAAAGCAGGCCTGTTGCTAAGCCTCAGCTTGGTCTGTAGAGTGTTGAAGTTGATCTCCAACTGGCACTTCTCCTGAACCTTGGGTGGCTTATGGACACGACGGTAGTCCCTAAAATCTTCCAGCTTCTGCTGCATGGCGTGCATGGTCTGCTCTGCCACACGGTTCTCCAGCCAGGGAATGGTCCTTTGGATCCACTCCAGAAGCTGAGGAGAAGAGAGGACATGATGAGGTGATCCTCGGGAATGTCGAGTGCTGAGGAATCTAAGCGTTCTCACCTCACTGGCCAGTTTCTCGTATTCTTCCATCAGCTTCTCATTCTCCTGATTTACAGCCAGCACCTTGCAGATCCTGTTAGCTGCTGTCTCAGCCTGGAGGACAGTGTGACTGATTACAAAGGGGGAACAAGGTGGGCAATTACATTTGAAAAGGAGAAACTCTCCTGCCTATCAAGATCCTAATCTTGATCTTGCTTACCTGTTCTGCTCCAGCAAACGCATGGTAGAAGCAAGACACATACGTCATGATGGCCTTCTCATCAGGTTTTGGAGTGTTGACAATGTCTGGGATGGAAATAAACATGACCATTATGATTTGACTGGAATATTTTTAATTTGGGGTTTGTCCTCAAAAGGCACATACCTTCCGCATCAAGCATTTTGGGGATGTCAAGGTATTTCTCTGCCACCTCAAAAGCAGTGTTGAGGTTGCCCATGGGGTCATCCTGTGAGGACAGAGGGGACTTAGATAACAAAAACTCATTTGAATTGAGAGGAAATGGAAAGGAAATGTTCTCCAAGGATGATCACCAACGTTTCATTCTTAACAGCAACGTTTTGCTGCCATCTTTAGGTGAGCTGCATGCGATTTCAGACATCACAGAACATAGGCAAACTTTTTATCCATGTCGAACAAGTCATCCATGTTTCAGAGGAAGCCGTAGATCAATTTAGTTAAGTGTCTTAAAAAGGACTACAGATTACAATATTAAGGGCACTTACTTGGTGCGCCAAGGTTTGTACCCATCAGTACCCAAAATCTGGTATTTGTACTTTATAATACATTTAGTTTTCTGTTAGTGGGGTGTCAATTGACTTTTGTTTAATTGTTTTACTTAAAGGAATAGTCTACTCATTTTCAATATTAAAATATGTTATTACCTTAACTAAGAATTGTTGATACATCCCTCTATCATCTGTGTGCGTGCACGTAAGCGCTGCGATGCTTCGATAGCATTTAGCTTAGCCCCATTCATTCAATGGTACCATTTAGAGATAAAGTTAGAAGTGACCAAACACATCAACGTTTTTCCTAAGACGAGTAGTTATACGAGCAAGTTTGGTGGTACAAAATAAAACGTAGCGCTTTTCTAAGCGGATTTAAAAGAGGAACTATATTTTATGGGGTAATAGCACTTTTGAGAGTACTTCGACTCGCCTGAAAAGTCCGCTCCCCTTCTCCCTCTCATAATGGGAGAGGGAGGGTGTTACTGCGCTGAGTCGAAGTACTCCCAAAAGTGCTATTACGCCATAAAATATAGTTCATCTTTTAAATCCGCTTAGAAAAGCGCTACGTTTTATTTTGTACCACCAAACTTGCTCGTATAACTACTCGTCTTAAATAGGAAAAAGGTTGATGTGTTTGGTCACTTCTAACTTTATTTCTAAATGGTACCATTGAATGAATGGGGCTAAGCTAAATGCTATCGAAGCGTCGCAGCGCGCTCCAACGCTTACGTGCACGCACACAGATGATAGAGGGATGTATCAACAATTCTTAGTTAAGGTAATAACATATTTTAATATTGAAAATGAGTAGACTATTCCTTTAAGAAATAAGATCTAAGCAGACAAACCATCAGAATTCTCAAGAAGATAAAACTGACGTTAACACTTTTTTTTCCTTATGAAATACAAGGATGATCATATAATTGCATTATCATATAATTGGTACATTTGTTGTCCAAGCTCATTTTTTTTCCAGATTTTTTCAAATGGTTATATTTTTTTTATTATTTCAATAATTTGGTACTCAATGTCATGGATCACAATATGTTATAGGCCATAACAATATAATCTTTTCAGTGAAAAGTAGCATTATGATTTCCTGTTGGTCGAATTAGTCCGTGTCAATTATGTTACTGTCAAACTCTGTACCAAATGAGTACCCAATCATTCAAATAATTTAAAATATAAAAAAGCAGAAAAAATTATGACTGGACAAAAAAATTTACCTGCAATTATGTAATCACCTACAGACAAAGTTACAAGCTTTTAAAAACAGATGTTGTGAGGCAAGCTTTTACTAATGCAGTATTAAGAGAGAGATTAAGTTAAGGGCATACTACAGCATATTAGATGCAGGCCGAGATGCATGATGGGAGAGAATGAAACGGGCTGATGGCACCTTGCGCAGTTTGGAGTAATCGATGAGGTCAGGTCTGTGTCTGTGGATGAGGGCGCAGAGAGCCAGGCCATCTTTCCAACTAAGACACAGACCACAAGCAAAGGAAGAACACCGGGAAGAGAACAAGGATAGAGGAAGTAAAAAGATGAATGATGGGTCTGTGGCAGAGTTTAGAAGCATGTGAAGCATTATGGGTTTTTTAACAGATGAAATGTAGACATGTGCACCACCAACATGAGGACAAGAGCCATGATCAGATCAATAGGGTAGAAAATTAAAAAATATCTAGGACACATGCTGTTCCTGAACAAACTGAGGGAAGCAACCTCACCTAATGTGGAAGTTCTGGACGTTCACGTTCCGATAAGGGGCAGTCTTCCTCTGACACCACAGCAACAGGCCCTCCTTAGCAGAGGTCTCTATATATGAGGAAAAATGCATATCACTTTAACCCTTAACTTGATTATTTCATCTTAAAGGGCACCTACCCACTTTTACAAGGTGTTTGGACATAAAAACGTGTTGTTACAATAAAAAAATCCACCCATTTCTTATCCCCATTAAACAGTCAAAGCTGTCTCATTAGACATGCCATTTTGATTCTCTTCTTAATGTGAGGTCACACTGATAAAGCCCCGCCCACCACTACTTACTGACAGTTCTGGATTACAATAGTTTCTGCCCTCAGTAAGTTGTACGCTGTCCGCCATATCTCAATAGTGAGATACTATTGTCTCAGACTGTTTTCACAGGATTTAGTTATATTTGAAATGAAAGCACTCACTGTCTCTTTTGGTAAGGGAGTGAGGAGCAATAGCATATTTGCATTTAAAGCTACAGACACATTTTGTTTCCACCCAAATAGGGTCATTTTGTATAATAAATGATCTATGGGGTATTTTGAGCTGAAACTTAACAGGCACATTTTGGGCACACCTGAGACTTATTAGCCTACATCTTGTTAAAATGTGCATAATTGGTGCCCTTTAAAGAAGTACTATTTTCCCTTATTATAAAAGACTGCACATAATGATAAGTACTGCTAAAAAGTATATAAATGATATAAAAGATTAATATTAGTAATCTCCTGTAATAGTATTCTACATGCCTGGGGGCTGTTAGGATCCCTTAAATGATCATGTGATCCTCATTTTATCATGCAACCTTTCTATTATTAGACACTTTCACTTCAAAAATCAATTCATTATGTCTGTTGGTGAATATGGCATTTATAGAGTAAAGCAGTATCTGACAGTGTTTGATCCTGTGTGACATTGCATTCATGCTGCTAAGTGTCAGTAAATTCCAACATGGCTGCCATATCAGCCAGTAGAGCATGAATAACTACTGAATGTGTCTGTAAATATAATATAGGTCTAGAGTTGCTAATGTGTCAAAAGTCTTTCTCACCCTCCACTGAAATGTCTTGAATTGCAAAACGCAGGATGATGGTCCAGATCATACCAAGGGTCATTTTCACGTTACCATCCACAATCTCTGTAATGGCACAGATTGCAGTAAGATGACAATGGAGTAGCTTAAAGTGAAGATATCATTGAAACAAAAGAAGAGGGAAACAGGTTTATTAGGTTTTACCTTCAGCGCCGATGGAGACCAGCTTGACTCCTTTACTGGTAATAAAATCCAGGGCCTTATTTACGTTGGCAATTTTGTGGAAACGCATCTTGCCTTTGTCTGGCCTCTGGAGCCTCTCACCTGAGATAAAAAAAAATGAATAGGGGAAGAAAAAGATTTTTAACCATCATATAAAGACACAAAGAAATAATTTAAAAGAGCTTGTTATATTTGGTTGGTACAGTAGCCTACATACAAATCCTCACGGTCAGTTTACATATAGCAGTACATCAGTAAGTAGACCAATGAGATTTGATATCATACATGTGAACTTGCCGCAATGATTTGTATGTTGAATTTATCAATTGCTAAATAAGCTCAAAATATTAATTGTGTCCTCTCACAAATGTATTGTTTTAGAAGACAAATATTTATAAAATACAATTTACACAAATTATGGGATAATTTTCATTTTGAACTATTCCTTTAAGGCTTAAAGGGATACTTCACCAATTTAGCATTCAGCTTTGTATCTGTAGAAACCCGGCAGTATTACTGAATGACCATGTTTCCCTCCATCATTTCCCCCTGAGAGGAGAGATATCTGCATTTTGGTTCTGCAAATAAGTCCTCCGATGATGTAATATGACGATTTTTGCATCATCGGAGGACTTTTTTGCAGAACCAAAATGCAGATATCTCTCCTCTCAGGGGGAAATGATGGAGGGAAACATGGTCATTCAGTAATACTGCCGGGTTTCTACAGATACAAAGCTGAATGCTAAATCGGTGAAGTATCCCTTTAAATGCATACATCTTTAGTGACCAGTGTCACTCCACTAATAATTTTTTTTTAATTTCTTCTTAGTATTTCTCAATCTATCTCTTTTCAACAATTTAACAAGAAAAAAACAAACATGTAAAATAATATCTGTTTTTTAAATTAATTTAAGAAAAAAGTGTCCAGGGTCATAAAAACCCAATGTATGTAATAGAATTAATTGGTCAACTAAATTATGTTTACAGATGGTCACATAATTCAGATGTTTACCTGAGATAACCTCAAGCAGCAACATGAGTTTAAGTCCATTTCTGAAGTCGTCCTCAATGTTCTCGATCTGTGTCTCTGCCTTACGGAGATGAGAGTTGCACCAAGCAGTGAAGGTCTAAGAAAAAGCAGTAGTGTGTTTTTAGCTAATTATCAACACAAATTTAGGGTGCTTAATTTTGCTTTTCATATTTTTGGAAAGTAGCTTGATGTTAATAAAATGTGCTTAAAAAGATGCTGGAGTCAACATTTTATTTGTTGGCATGACGGTCAGCAAAATAAAGCAAATATAGGGTGAAAAATATAAGGAAGATAAATAAAATAAAAATAAATACACTACCCATGTCTTTGGTGCTACCATACTCTACCTGTTGCTCTTCAAGAGCACTGCTAGTATAATGTGCCCATGTGTATTAATTCACTCTAATGTAACATCATTTCACAGTTTTACACACAGAACTACATTTATAAACAGCATTTACTGTACACGCCTGGCCTTGAGCCGCACCAGGATAAGATGAACTAGTGGCCTGACTGAAGAATGCCAAGGGCCAATGTAATTTGATGTAAGGCTGGAAGCGGAGACTCTTTTGCAGCAGGTGGCCACCCTTCAAATCACCCCCCTTTGCCAAAGATGACCAAAATTAGCCTGTGTGCCACGGAAGGGAAAGGTGAAGGGGTGGTATAGAAATCTATATTGGGCTACCACCACGAGACGCCAGCAGACAGCTGAGAGCACAGCATTCCTTGAACAGCCACACAAAACACTACAGAAAGACTAAATGTTTGATGTTGCACAACATTGAGCCATTTAAAAACACTTACAATGATAAATGGATGCAACACATTTAGATGTGTGGTTTCTTAAAGGCTGAATGACAAACTATTGTCAAAATCAATGTGTTTAGTGGCCACCCAGGTTTTTGTACCAAGAATGACGTTTTTCTGAGACATCCTTGAACTCAGTACATTGTGAGCTAGTTAAAGAACAGATTGGTGATGCTAAAATAACCTGGGAAGTAAATGGTTTAATTTTATTTCATTTACATGCTAATAGCTTTAGAATGGATGAGTATATCTTTTAAGCCGGGTATAAAAGTACAAAATAAATACTTATATCAATTATTAATGGGTATAATTCATTTGTACTTTTGCCAAATAATAATTTGAATATACCAAACCGTACATTTACATTGAAATCTGAATATTATACTGTATAGCATTCTTGTTTTTTGTCAAGAACATTTACGATTTCAAAAGAGATTGTTGCAGTTAACAGATTATTGTCACTTTGTTGTGGCGCCTTATTTTAAACACGGTTAGCGTTAAGCTTTGCTTTGCAATGACACTGCCGTTACATCATTCCTCAACCATTCCTGTTATCCACGCATAGGCATTGCAATAATAACTTCGACTCCTCTGATGCCACGACAGGACATTTGTTAAAGAGGAGTGTAGTTCACTCTTGAGCACACATGCTCACACAAACATTTACACATAGCTCTTATTTCATGTGGCAGAAGGAAAGTGAGCCTGGAGTACTAATACACTGACACATTGTACAAAGTGCAATATTACAAAATGCATTTATGTCCTCTGTTTGAGAATTACAGAATATTCAAAGTAATGTTATTACAAGACCAAAGATAGAGGAAGTTTGGCATTTAACCTGCTTTACTTTAAAAGCAAATGATTTAATTATGAAAGTGACTTAGCTTGGTTACTAGTGATCCATCGAAATGAAAATTCTGGATACACTTGGCCAAAAATCGTAAATTACTTTTTAAAAATATATATTAAAAAATTCAATTGTAAAAATTCAATATATATATCGTTACAGCCATATGCGGCCAATGACTTCTCTTCCGAGGGGCGCAAATTCAAAATATGTTTTTGTTGCGTCATGTGAACCATGTGTATCATGCGTCATTTTTAAAATACGTGCCTGCTGCATATGCGTCGATAGGGTTTAGAAGAAAAAGAGACAACTCACATTCACAAAATACTCGCAAGACACTAACGTAACACTAAACTCTGATAACACATGAGATTAAGCGAGTATCTGGCAAGCGTGAGCGTATCTTTTATCATAAACCCTTAAGCAGCAGACACAAATTTTGACATGACGCGCCAAACACATATTTTGAAATGACAAGCCAGACACACGTGACGGGCTTAATACATGTTGTGACGAGCTTCGCATCATGCGCCCTTGAAAAAGAAGTCAACGACCGCCACTAAATTGAACAGCTTTTTAATCTAAATAAGTAAAGTTCTGGAAGCACATAAAAGCACAATTGTTTCCCAGATTGAAAATGTGAGTTGCATTATGACACATACAGCAAACACAGGATTCAGGGTAATATATTCTGGGGCAGTTCCCCAGGCAGGGATTAGACTAGTCCTAAACTAAAAAAATTTAAGAGCTGTCCAAATTGAAAACAACTTGCACTGACATATCTTAAAAAACATCAGTGCCTTTTGTTTTGCCACAAACGTAATGTTTTTAGTAAGGCATGTTTGTTAAAACTAGTTATATTTCCTAATTAAACTAAGGCCTAGACCTGGCTCCCTGTCCGGAAAACCGCCCCTGAATGTATTAGGGTCTGACATTTACAGCTAGAATTGAGGCATGACATTGCATGTGACTTGAGCATTGAGCACTTGTTTCATTTTGTGATGCTACAAATATCGGAAAGAAAGCAGAATTATTTTTAATTAGTTTTAATTAATTTATGTATTTATACTTGATTTCAACTTCAGAGTATTAGAAATCAGTGATTGCAACCAATCATTATTGTCTCCGACAATGGACTTATAATCCAGCCTCATCCGTATAAAAATGTACCTGCCTGACCTGGATCCCATCCCCATGCTTTTACTAGGTAGTTTATAGACGCTCCCCTACAAGGACCCATCTTCTGGAATAGCAACTGCCATTCGATCGTACTCGTGAGTTTTCTCACCTCCACACAGTGTAAAACACCAACACTCTAGCAAAGAATGTGCACACCTATCTGAAAATCATCACCTTTAGACCTTGCAGCTGGAATCACAAATATGCCTTCACAATTAAAAAATAAATTCGCATTAACAGTCTCTTTCATATTTAGACTTGTATTAGTTTCTAAAGTATAATGAAGGGTGACATACACAAACCATCCCATCACAATTAAATTATTAGTTTTAGCATTTGTATGACTCTTTTGCAGAAACACCCATTGATAATGAGGATTTGCCCTCAGTAGCCCTCTAGAAGCAGGGTTGGCGACACCTGGCTTATACAAGGTGTACTAGTACAGTGTTCCCAACCCTGTTCCTGGAGGAACATCAACACTACACATTTTTCCACTATTCCTATTCAAACACACCTGAATCCACTCATCAGACTCCAATATGAGAAAGAATGGGGTCAGATGTGGAAGACATCCAAAATGTGCCGTGTTGGTGTGCCTCCAGGAACAGGGCCTGGAAATGCCAGCACACCTGTGGTCCACATAAAAATACACTACATAAATATATAATGAGCATGGTATGCAATTTTACTCACCTTTGGTCTAAATTGACTGCAAATTTCAACAAATCAAAAGGTTGATAAGCAACAATTTTTAAGAGACTTACACACAGTACACTTGTCATATACTTCAGTTTGGGCCTAGCTGATCTACGATTATAAAACTCACACCTAGTGCACTAAAGGTATACCGGTATGTGCACCTAAGGCAATGTAAATGATTTGCAGTAGTGTCATGTCATAGATTTTCTTAAAAATAATAAACACCACTCCGCTAGTCATTTAACGCGAGCCATCGGATTATGAGGAACACACTGGTTGCATTAATAGGTTACAGGGCTATTAGTTTGGGGTATGTTAAACGTTTTATATGTTTAGTTATGTAATTTATTTTTATCTATAGCTATTTGTGTGTCAAAGGTTTGCAGTGTGGCTTAACCACTTCCTCTCTTTCTTACACACGCCATACTTCATATAATGACCTTCACCTGTTACTGTCACTTTGGCATAGTTGTGTTTAATGCAATGTACAGCAGTCTAACCAGATATACATTAGATTACAAGAAAAGATGTGTTACATTGTGAATATTGCAAACGGTTTCATTTTGCTGAAGTTTTTGTTAAGATAATAATAGCTATTTCTATTAATATGAGGTAGAGAACCTATTAGTCTATTTAAATTGTGTAAATACTATTTAACTATATGAAAAAATGTCCACAAATACTTAAAGATTTTTTTTTAAATTGTCTATAAATATTACTTGACCAGTACAGAAGACAAAAAATGGTCCAACTATTTCTTAACTTACATGTGAAAATTGTCTACAAATCTTTTAAACTGTCTATTCGTTTTTAAATGGCCTAAAACACAACTAAAAAATTAAGTATAATAGGTAAAATGTGTCTTTAAATATTACTATAAGAGAAAAAATATAAATTGTATATTTATATTAATTTAAAACCTAGAAAAGGCCCTAAAGAGATTTCATGAGCAACTCTTTGGGAATTTGTTGGTCAGTAAATGAGTGTTCTTTATGAGTGTTACACTTAATAAAAGAGTAACGTTAGCAGTTTAGACAATTTTTTTATAAAATACAAGTTGTGGCAAAGCCAATTTTTCTTAGGGACTCCTATTGATCTAACTAAACGATGTTTAGCCTACAAGTAGCCTACAGATGTGAATAAATGTTTCCGTCTCGCTCATGTTGTTTTATTTACTTTTTACGTTTATCTTAATCATTTTGTGGTGCATGCTTGAGGTTTACCTTCCGCTGTTGCTTCTCCCAGGCCGGGTCAAGGAAGAAACCTCGATCCCAGTCGTCCTCTTGGGTCATGTATTCCCCAACAGCAGTCATCATATACGAACTGTCGTATTGCATTTGCATTTCTATAGCTGTCATTGTACAGTCTTCACCGGGGTGCTTAATTTCCCCTCTTCCTAAAACCTAAACAGTGACCTCTTAATTCAACATATACAACCCTGTGCCTGTGGTAACTGCTCCCAGCGGCCGATGAACTGACAGCTGATGGTCAAACTGTACCAAGTGGCGGGCACCCCACACGACTGACCGACGGCTTCAGTATTTGGCGACCGATTGATTTCTTAAAAGGATATGGGTGGGATTTCAAAACGGCACTGTATGAGCAAGCAAAAGTTTTGTAGACTTTATGCATCGCTGCGCACATCGTTTGGCGCGTGACATCAAGTACCGCGAGAACAATTCGAAGCACAGCTTTCAGTTCGCTCTCGCGGTATTTTGATGTCATACATAGAACGATCTGCACGCGCAGCGCCTGAAGAAGTCGAACATACCATGGTAAAGTTTGACCCTTTTCTCGAATTTAAATCGCAAACCCTGAGAAATTTTCTAGCTATTTTAGTTTATGTGACACTTGGCTCACATGTAAATATTGTTTTTAATAATTCTAACACGTTTGATGGATACAAGCTTTACAATAAATATAAAACAGTTAATATTTTTGTTATAATATGATACAGCAAAAATCGTCATTCAAACATCTCTGTTTTACTATTTTGCACTCTAGCAACCCTATAAACTTCTTACAATAAATTAATTTGAATAGACATTTTCCATGTTATATCATTGACAATTAACAGACTGAGAAATACTAAGATGGATGTCTAACTATAAAAATAAGAAAACAGTGAATGACATCCCAGATCAATAAGACCCCAGTTATGCATTTAAAGGTTAAGTTAAAGTTGTGTTTCCCTTATGCATTGTAATGAAAATCTATAGCTAGCAAACAAGTGTCTTGGCATGAAATAAGACAACCACATAGCATTTAAACATGATTTATTGAACAAGACCTCAATACAAAAATCATGACCTAAAACCTGTTTGCAAATTTCGAAAAAAGCGTTTAGGGACAATAACATACAAAGCAATAAGAGTTGCCAATATTCTAAAAAAAAAATTGAACTTGGCTAAAAAAAAACTTCCCTGATTTGATATTTTAGGTCGCAATTATGTACAATCATAAATTTTCTGCAAACTGTCTACCAGCATTTTCATTTGAATAGGGGGAGAAAGAAATCAGTTCGTAAAAATTATTAAATACTAAGACATGATGGACAAACCTAGCATACTGAAAATAAATCAACTAAAATAATGGGACTGATTTTGAGTAACAAAGTTATTACCAGATTCTAGATAGGAGAGATGTTTTCGTAAAATAACAGACTGAAATATGTGCTGTAGGGTACAAGATGACTAGAAAACCCCTCAAAAAGCACCAAACAAAAAGTGGAAATGTTTGACGAATCTCTTTTTGCAACAATGCCCCAATTTCCCTAAAAAAGTAAGGCTAAACTAGCAATGTTATCCCCAGCATGACAGGGAAAAAATATTTTAATCAATCTTCAGGCATTTTTAATACCCTAAGCTTTATGAGATTTGAATGCAGAACCTCAAAATTTAAACAAATCAGAAACAGTTTCTGACAAGAAGGCTAAAATGGTAAAAAAGTGAGTTTTTTTTAGAGAAGTGTGTCTGGGCTGGACGTTGGCGCATTGATTACTCACCTATAAGACGGCTGCCCTACTTGGACCCTGGCCTTTCGGACAGCACTTCTTCCTTAAGTATTCAAAGCACACCTGGAGCACTTCAGCTTTGAGTAAGAGCTTGCGCCTCGTCTCACCTTACTGGAAGTGCTTCAAAAAGACCAAATGCCACAGAACAAGCCAAGGCAAATTCTCAAATACCAAATTTGAACTGTCCCATCAGTATGTAAGAGACTTCAAATGGATATTTACTAGCAGTTTATCTTGATGCCATTTTGCAACACATAAAACTTTAAGACTGGATTTATTCAACATGGGGACAAGAATGACTGTAGTTACTAAGAATCTACTAGGTAACTGGTTTTGAAACTGATTAGATCAACAGATAAAATCCCAAAGCATGAGTACTTTGTGTATCAAAGTTGATTCTACTGCTCCAAGACACAAATCTCCCTCATCATCACTGTGTGTTGGCTTCATTAAAACAACTTGGGTGTGGGTCTGATCTGAGCATCTCTAGCAACTGGGCTAGGACTACTGAGGGGAAGTGTATGATCGAGGTGCAGGCGTGGTTGGGGCCAAATGGCTTTACCTTAGCGGGGACCACGTCCGAAGCATTGTGGGGCGCTAATTCTCTTCCCCCGTCATGCTCAACTTGGGTGTCCTGAGGCCTGGGAGCCATTTTAGCTGTAGTTAGCGAAAAGGGAAAATGTGGCTGGAACAGCAGTAAGAATAACAAGACACATGCAACTATTTATAAAAATATACAATAGTTACAATACAATGTTGTTTACAATCATTGGTGTGGAGCCCTGGTGTGCTGAAATAAGCTACACCACCACCTTGTTTTGACTGTCACTATCATACACAATATCGAGAATATCAAATCTCAAAGTCAATGTGAGGTTTAATTAAATAAATGCAGTCAAATGTTACAACTGCGAGTGGTAAATGTATGGGTTACATGTGCTCAGTGAGTTTTGTGTGTGTACCCCACCATGTTTCTTTGGAATGAAAGACTGAAGACTGCCTGAGGGGCATTCTAGGGAAAGAGGACATACATAACATGATTAAACAAACCATTCTCTTTACCATACCTTTCAATTACAATTATGCACAGGTTTCATGTTTTTAAAGGGAAGCTACTCAATTGCCATATGCATCGCAAAGCCAAAACTAAAGTAAATGTTGCAAAGTTTACATCGCTTAATGTAGATTGACTTGAGTAGATTCCCTTCATAAATATATCATGTCATATTTGAAACCTCTGGCTAACTGCATAAACCTAGATTAAATATTCAGACAAAGTCACTTTCACTTTATAGTTGTATAACATGAATGTTTAATTGAATTGCCTAAAATGCTCAAGAACTGGGACAAGACATTTTTTTCTTAAAGAACAAAAATACAATGTGGTTTAAATTCAATGTTTTTCACGCTCAGAACCAATCGCCATAACACGCTTTGTGTCAGGCCTGAAGGTGCCATACCTAATTTACACCCCGTCCCTTAATAACTAAATGTTTCCACCCAAAAGCCCCTGAAATTATTTCAAACGACTCTAAGGATATAGAGACTACGATAATTGGTCAGAGAGCAACATATTAATTGCATGGGGCTAGTTTAAAAAAACAAAACAAAAAGAACGTAAAAACCTTTAGAGGGGTTATGACCCATACATGTATTTATATATAACCAATAACAAGAGTATACTGTCCATGTAAGAGAGAGAGAGAGAGAGAAAGATGCAAGGCCAGAGATGGCAGTTGTACGCTTTTTAATTCCTGCAAAACATGCATAATTGCACCTGCTAGGCTATAGGACCAGTTCGTTTTGCCATTTAGCAACAACGACATCTCCGGCTCATTCAGAGTCAATATGGGTATCCAAATGAACAGCATTCAGAATGAACGAATAGGCCTAGAAAGTAACAAACACGAATGTACCCTCTGGGATGAATACAACTTGCCACTATTTCTAAACTCCGAACTGGGAAAAAATAACACCGTCTGCACTAGTGAGTATTTTTGTTTTGTTGGTACTTAAATGTGGTGAGGCCCCTCCCACTCAAAAATTATTATAGGAAATGGATCCAAAATGTGTGATTGCGGTGTATATCGTATGTAAGCTAAACGTTCTGATCCAAATTGGTAACATTCTGTGTTCACACTCACTCACAGACACGCATACATTACACAGGTCCTCTTTACAATCCATCCAAAATATGCTGTGCCTTATAAGTTTAGCATCTGTGAAATTAAGCCAGTCTAAAGCAAATACAGTAAACTGACAATTGCTTCTCCCGTGTTGTGAATTTTAACTATATCTGATCTGAAGGCTTTACAAAAGTCTGAAAAAGTCTTTACAAAAAAAATGCGGTTTATTTTTTTCAAGGCACAGTCATTTGACTTTTCGAGAATGATGAATCTGACTAAGTGATCAACGAGTGCTTTCATCTACAAAACTGACTGATGAAATAATTCTGAGCGCTTAGAAAAACTTAAACTTATAACAAAAGAGCTCAGAACCGATGTTTTCTTTGAGAGTCAACATCTACATTCTGTACACGAGAAATCTTGACATTATGGGCAAATTTCGACGTAATAATTCAATTAATCCCTTTCCTCCGGTTTCATCTGTTGTCAAGTAGGACCAAAACAGACACACACATGCACACAGAGTTGTGAGGGTGAGGTTGTGAGAGCTATCGATATGGGGATTCAGATGTGTGTTGGGGAGGATAGTCAGGACGACGTAGGAGGGGCTCCTTGTGTATTGAAGATGGCTCATACACTCTTTGTGAAGCAGCAGTGCCCGGGGCAGCCATCTGTTGCACATCCACTGGGCCTGGGGACACCATCGGCATCGGAGGTGGTGGTGGTGGAGGCGGCGGATAGTTGTACTGGTACTGCTGATAATGCTGGTACTGTTGGTATTGTTGGTACTGTTGGTACTGCTGGTACTGTTGGTAGTACTCTGCATAGCACCTGGCATGAAAAAGAATGTGTGCTTTAAAACGTATACATTTACAAACGTAAAATGTGGCTTAAATTCAGCCATTACCTTGCGATTGGGTCTCCATTTTTAACTGCGGGTATTTCTGGTCCACCAGGTGGTGTTGGAAGCAGGGCTCGCCGTTTGGGTCGCGTCTGGGAAAACGGCTGTGAAACAGGGTCAGGCAGTAATGGGGCCGAGCGTCGTATTGGGCTTCGGTCTCGGTCGGATTTGGTCACAGCCTGCTGCTCGGCGAGTACTTGTTGCCCCTGCTCGAAGAATCTGGCCCGGGCGGCTTCGAACATGGCTTGGGGGTCAGACTTTGTGCCTCCCATGGTCCCATAAGCTGGACTGGCACTGTACATAGAATTTGCTCCATAGGCAGGGTTAACAGCAGCTGCAGCTGACGGCGCCTCTTCTTCATTTGGGTAGCCGTCCGACGCCTTATTCTTTCCTGAGGTGAGCACCTGGTCTGCGACGGCACCGTAGACCTGACTAGCCAAAGCACCATAGACTGCGGCACTAACAGGCTTGCCGTCAACCCTGGAAGTGGTCAAGTCTTTCAGAGCTGCAAACGTTGGGTCACTGCTAGCTGTGTTGTAGAAGGAGTTGTGGACGCTCTGCTGCACCTGAAGGGGAAGCCCGGCAGCGGCCGCAGCGGCTGCTGCGAGAACAGCCGCTTGACTCTGGTGGTGTTCCATTGAAGGCCTGTTTATTGGGCATTCACCTGCAAAGTGGCCGTACGCGCCGCAGCTGGCACAAGGGACCTTGTTTGCAGTCTGCTGGCCTTTTGAGAGCTCCACTGAGAGTGGACGTCCCATATACGAGGTACCGTGAAGACCCTCGATGGCTTGTTCTGCATCCTCTTTGTGCTCCATGTACACAAAGGTGTAGCCTGCTAAAGATGAGGGCTTGGCTGCAAGACACAAATTCATAAGGTTACAGCACTTTGACAAATATATAATCTGACCCTGTCTGTGAAAACCCAGCTCAAGGCATTTCTTGTAATTTACCGGTTTCTACATAAAATCATCAGGTAAAACCTTGATATCTTTAATATTGACTTAAGTAAGCCCATGTCAAAGATCGAAATTAAAGTGAAATCAAATCAATGAATGAAATGAGACTTAAGCCGCGGTTTCACAGACAAGCAAAGGCAGCGGCAACTCACTTTTCACTTTGTCACAGTCAAGAACTTTGCCGTAAATCGAGAAGAGATTATAAAGGTCTTCGACTGTACAGGAAGCACTCAGGTTCCCCACGTACACTTTGGTGGAATTAAGCGGCCTTCCTTTGGATTCCTCAACTACAAGGTTTTTTCCACGGTAATCTTGACCATTCAGATCACGGATGGCACGGTCAGCAGCCCCTTCTCCCTGCAGATGGACAAAGGCAAACTGCCTTAGTACAGTTATGTTCACCACTTCTCCGTAAGGGGCAAAAAGTGCTATAAGGTCATCTTGTGTTGTTTCCACATCCAGATTTCCAACAAAGAGCTTCACTGCGTTGCTGTCGTCCATTGCAACACAGCATACCTAGAAATAGGGAACATGCCTTATTTGCTACCTTTTTGACCTATTTCACCTTAGAGTTTACTTTAGTCGTCTTTAAATTGACTTGAAAGTTATGATTTCACAACATCTAAGTGTCATACTTGTAAACATGGTGGGCTGTAATCTGCGCAGCGCCGTAATTTCTAGAAAGCGCTGAGTTAACGACAGATGGCGGTGATGTATTCACATATAGTATTAGTTAGCTGACCATAAACATATCATTTTAATCATCCGTCCATGTGAAACATATTCAACTGGACATTTGTGTTCATATAAGCCCCACATGTGTAAAAAGGCCAAATTAGCATGTTCGTTGTTTGCTAGCCACACGAACGCAACGCTGATAGCATAGCTAGCTCGTCAGCATCCATAAACAAAGAAATTACAAATATAACTGGGGATTACACTCACGGTTAAATCAATCTTGGATAAGAAATTAAAGGAGAAGACGTGACTAAAATGCAGAGATTCGGGAGATTAAGATAACAAACACGACCAAAGTGTTTTATCGACCTCCTTACCTAACGCGCTGAAAAGTCTTCATATCCGTTTCCCGACAGAACGGGTGCTCGTGTTGTTATGTCCGTGTAGTGAAAAATAACTGACGGAAAGTTCCGACCTTTGTATTCCGAGGGGAACGTTAAAAAATTATTTTCATAACAAAACATTTTATTTAAAAAAAAGTGTGTATATCGGACCCACACAAAGAAAACTTGTGACTGTTTGATGCCAGATTTAGCTGAGGGACCATTAAGTACGTGACGCTGTATTGAAATGTCAAAAATGTCAGAGGGTAAATAATCACCTAAATTAGATTAATAAAAAAATTGTCCAGGACACGTGTTATGTGAACATTATGAAACAAATAAGCACTCTTTAAATAAATATGGCTGTAAGGATTTTTAAATAGAACAGTTCTGCAAACATTTCACAACTGAACAACAACCAAATTAACAATTATCATATTTATTGACTTTATTATTAATGTTAAAATTATTGATAATAGTTAACGCATGCGCATGTTGATTCAGGTATGAAACGTCCCTCAACGCTCGCCGCACAACCGCAACCTGGAAATCACGCACGCGTGTGGGGAAGACGAAACGTGAAGTGTCATAAATTTCTTACGGATTGCTGTGCTGCATCCGTTTAAACGTCTGCAAAGGGGGATTTACAAGAAACTTTTGCTCCACTTAGGCAGTCCTGGAGTTTCCACATAGCCTAAGAAGTAACGTTAATTAAGACATCTCTATGGATCTGACACTTTGGGACATCTAGCGATTTAGTAGGAGTAACTTATTATATTGGCATTCTTCAATAAGCGATTGAGGTACGTGTCTTTAATTCTTTAGGATGTGTGTTTGGTTGTCTGTTTGATATTTTAAGAGACATGTGGCATTTACAGCACACCTAGTAAAACATTAGCTACTTTTTTATAGGGTTAAGATCAAGGTTTGCGCATGAATCACAAAGTTAAAGAAGAAAGAATGCAGATTTGAATGAAATGGTTTAAATAAATATGATTGACAGAGGATTTTTATCTCCTTAAAAATGGCTGAAACTGACATCGCTAATGCCAGTATGTAGACTATATTTAGACTGGCATTTTAAATGTAAAGTGAATGTTTTTTTCTTCTTCTATAATGCATACATTACATGCATTCCATGCATAATCTGGAATAGTCATTTTCACTTACTTTTTATAAAGCTAACTACTATATTTTAAAGCTTAGTCACATCATCCCTTTCTGAGATTACTAGATATTTTCTAGCTTTTGCTTAACACAAAGGCCTACTTTTTCAATTATAATACAAACAATTTATTAAAGTATAATCATTATTGTTTATAAAATCTTTATAAACAATTTCACACAAACTCTGGCTATGGCTGGCTACAGTTCCGTCCTATAAGAAAAATCACTGATAAAATACCTCAGTTATTTCTATGACATCAATGAGATTTAAATGAGGGCAATAGAAACTATTGCTTAATTCTTTCACAAATGTCTCCAATAAAATTACAGCAGATATCAAAACATTTTCACAGTCTGAGCTCAGATTTGCCAAGTGTGCAATCAAAAGTCGTTATTATTATCAAATTTGGCCAAATCCAGATTATTTTACCTATATGCAATTTTAGGTGAAACATCTAAATTTATACATAATAAAACACAACTCTGAGCAAACTCTGAGTTCAGATTGTTCACCACAGTTTATGTTGTTGCAGCTCCTCAAATATCTCACAGAAGTATGAAGTAGCAATTATAAAACCTCAGCTTGAATTACAAAACAGAGATAATAATCACTCTTTACCAGTGCATTTTTAAAGGCTTTCTTCTCATGTTTGGACTTGCTCGGTCCATGCACAGACTGGGATTTTTTAAGTTTTTCCATACCTTAGGTAGGTGCTGTTTCTTGGCTTTTAAGCCACATACACGGACACGACAACTGAGCCTGTTTATTTTTCCATCAAAAATATAATATTTTAATATATATTATTATTAATAATAAAATATTCTTTGTATCAAAATAACAATTTCTTACATGTGAGTTATATCAAATATTTTTCAATGAAAGAAAATATATGAATGTCATGCTTTTTTTATCATAAATAGTTTCAAAAAATGTGGGTTGAACTTAAAATAAAGTTAAAAAATATATATTATCAGAGACATCTTTATTATCAGAATAAAGATCCACAGGCATGTGCTCATGTTTTTATCCCCTCCTCTAAATCTTTGTCAATTGGTGTCGCTGTTACTTAAAAAACTGTGATACTTATTCATAATTGTATACATTACTTGATCTAATATTTTCTAAAATTTGTTTCATTTTGTCTACCTTACCTTTCAAAGAGTCCCCTGAGAGAAAATGTAACCCTTTTAATACACACTTATGTTACACTTACACAATATGTTCTTTATCTTATGGGTTTTTCTGCCTTTATGCTCTCACAAACACTCTTGAAAAAATGTTACATTTATAACTTTTACACTGTCAGACTAGTTTTGAGTTTGAAGTTTTGAAGAAGCGATCATGACCTTTCCTCAAATTCCTAGTGGAGGTGTGTGTGGGAATGCCAAGTAGCATATGTAGGCCTTTGTTGCTATAGCAACCATCTTCTGCTGCCAAAAAGTTTTTATACAGGCCCACACAGTTAACCATTCTCATGTAACTAATAAACAAGTTTAGTAACTAATAAAATACTAGTTTAGTTAGGTGTTATTAGTTTTCACTCTTAAAAATGCTCTTTAACGGGTTTGTTGCAGTAGCAGAACCATTTTTGGATCGCTAAATAATCCCAACAGTTAAAGGTTTTTAAAGGGTTTCATGTTTTTTTAGGGTTCTTATCTTTTAATAGTCTCTCAAAACTTTTTACACTGTAAAGAATCATTTGTGAAACAGAAAACTTCTGTCCATGTTTTTTATGGAACCATAAAGCCATTTTTGGTGTAAAATCTTATTGGCCTGAAATTAAGAAAACATTTTAATGAAAGAATGAATGAGTCTGTTTGTTTAAGCAGTATCTTTCATTGAAACAGACCTGCTTTACGCCTTCATAAGGTACTGTTATGTATAATCTCTGTTCCTCTTCCACTAGGTTTGAATTATGTCACCTAAACCATCAAACCTATGTTGTGTTGGTATTAAGAACAATGCTGTGATTTTCTGAATGAGCCGTGTGAATGCAGAACAAAAACATTAGAGATGTAACATTAGTCATACAGTGACACACATAGTCAAGTGATCGACAAGGGAGATTCCTATGACATCTGAAGAGCAGCGCTCCCAAGAAACAACTGGCCACGTGATTTAGTTGAAAATAACAATTCTAGAAAAACAGTGACAAAATCTGAGAAATAGACACAAGAATGAAATAAAGATGCATCCGATTTACTGTAAGACAGTGAACTCACACACATACAGTACAGACATCCTCCAAAATTGGCAGCCACTTCCTTTTTTTGCCAAGTGCCTACGTAGAGGCATCCGCAAGGGGAAAAACAGATCCACGCTCAAAGGAGCTGACTTGAAATCTTGTACTAAACACAATGCTTGGAAATCTTCTTGTTTTTAAGATGCAGGGTGACCCTGTTTATGACTACCCTGAAATTAAGGCTGTGGGAGACAGGCGGGCGTGTCTACAGAGAGGATCATTGAAGAGCATCAGTGTATTGGACCGACTCTTGCTCACTCACCCCGTGTGGCTTCAGCTGTCCATAAACTCAGCAACAGCTTTACACATCCTGCAACGTGAGCCCCCCGGGGTGAGCACATTTCTTTTTCTTTTGATGTGAAAATGCATACAATATAGCAAATTTACGACAAACTTTTGGTACTTTGCAGACCTTTCTGGTGAGAAAGTCCAGTACATCGCAGAGAAAAATGCTGTGCGTACGACTGGCAGATGACAGCATGCCATCTTTCTTTAAACAGTTTCTCATCCAAGAAGAGGACTCTGGTGAGTTTGTGTTTTTTTTAAAATACTAAAATAGTTGTATTGCTACTATAAACTCTATGAATTGGATTATTACTCATAACATAAGTTTACTAAAAACTTTATGATAGCTTATATTACAAATTAAGTTGGTAACTAATAATAAGTATAAATAATAACTAATAATAAATAAATAATAAAGTATTACTTGAATGTTCAAAAGCAGAAGTCATCCGCTTTTGGTGACTAAATTCCTGTTGTCCATCTATCAACAGCCTTTTCTTTAGAAAGCTCAGCTATCAATTTCCCAGACCTGTGCAGACTCATTGCCTTCTACTGCGTGAGCCGGTATGGCTTAGTATTTACTGCATATTGTATCTATGGAAATAGCATGGCACTCCTCAAATATAATATTTTTGGATGTACTTATATCTGTAATTTAGGGATGTCCTTCCATTCACCCTGGAGCTGCCTGACGCCATAGCCAGGGCTTCCTCACAGAAACAACTAGAGTCAATCTCTCACATGGGTGTGGGTAGGTACAAGTTGGATTGTCTTTTTAATGAATTGCATAAGTTTCTGTCGGGCATTTTATGCTGTTTCTACATGTAAGTTCAAGATTTTATTTGTTCTCTACACAGTTATATGCTCTCTAAAAATGCTGGGTTATTTTTAACACATTGTTTGGTTAGAAAGGAACAAACCCATCCGCTGGGTTGAATTTACCCAGAAAAATGTTATATTTGACCCAACAATGGTTTAACTAACAACCCAATGAGTTGAGTTTGACGCTTTTTGACCCAACGCTGGGTTTAAAATAGATACACAACCAGCAGTGAAATATAAATCAGGCATACTCTGTATACTGTGTAAAAAACATTTTTCCCAGTGTATAGGTAAATACTGTATACAGGTGCTGATCATATAATTAGAATATCTTCATCAAAATGTTGATTTGTTTCACTAATTCCATTCAAAAAGTGAAACTTGCATATTATATTCATTCGTTACACACAGACTGATATATTTCAAATGTTTATTTCTTGTAATTTTGATAACTATAACTGACAACTAAGAAAAAAATCCAAAATTCAGTATCTCAGAAAATTAGAATATTGTAAAAAGGTTCAATTTTGAAGACACCTGGTGCCACACTCTTATCAGCTAATTAACTCAAAACACCTGCAAAGGTCTTTAAATGGTCTCTCAGTCTAGTTCTGTAGACTACACAATCATGGGGAAGACTGCTGACTTGACAGTTGTCCAAAAGACGACCATTGACACCTTCCACAAGGAGGGTAATACACAAAAAGTCCTTGCAAAAGAGGCTGGCTCTTCACAGAGCTCTGTCCATGCACATTAATAGAGAGATGAAGGGAAGGAAAAGATGTGGTAGAAAACGTTTACAAGCAATAGGGATAACCGCACCCTCTGGAGGATTGTCAAACAAAGCCCATTCAAAAATGTCGGAGAGATTCAGAAAAAGTGGAGAAAGTTTGTTCTCTGATGAAAGTAAATTTTGCATTTCTGGTTTAAGGACCTGGGGCCTCATTTATAAACGTTGCGTACGCACAAAAGAAGGCGTACGCCACTCTCTACGCAATAGTTGTTATTTATAAAAAGCAAACTTGACGGGAAAATGTGCTGTCCGTCACGCAAGCTCTGACCCAGGCGTACGCACAAAAACGGGTGAAATGAGAAATGGCGACACCGACGGCAGATGGAAGAAACACGTGAAAGTGAAAGTAAAAATGACAACACTACCTCTCATAAATAACATGAAGACTTCACAAAGCTAGTCTTACAATTAACAGCCTACACGAACACCCGTTTGATTGATCAGCAGTGAAACAAACAAAATAAATAAATAAATAAATCTAAAATTACAACAAAAATTCAAATGAACACATATTTGCTAAAAGAAAAGTGAAATATGTTCTGCAATAATATTGGCATGTTGTGCAATTCATCCTCTATGTACAAAACTGATATTCTCGTCAATGTGTCCGTCTGGCGGAGCAGATATAGATGCAATTACATAGACAGATAGATAGATAATTAAGGAGATATATAGTTAGATAGATAGATAAATAAATAGATAGATGTATTAATTGTCCACTGGGGAAAGTTGTTTTCATAGTAAACCATATCTTCATAATCTACGGAATTATGATATTCATGCATATGCCTTTAGTGTCTTTTATTTTTGATAAAACAATGTATAGCGTATGTCTCAACCATTCAGGAAGCAACAAGAAATTACATTTGCGCTGAACAATGTCCCATTTCCACGTCGATTATTACCGACATCTGTAGCTTGTCAGATGCAATTAAATGAATGGAAATAAAATGCCCCATCACAATGCGTAATGCCCACACTGTGCCCTCCAAACAACGTTTTTCTCCTCTTTTCCCCCTCGCCAACGATAACTTCTACTTCACATTGAGTGAATTTACGTTTTTTTTATTTCCTCTATGTGTTTGCCATGATTTCGCAATCAATGCATATTAACTTGTGGGCGTTTCACGGACTATTTATGGGCAACTATGGGCGTGTCATGAAGCCGCAAAAGCTGCGCTACATTTAGAATTGATTGTGATTTATTAAGGGAAAAATGCGTAGGATGTGCGTGCGCGCGGTTTAATAAATCTGAATATTTCTGTGCGTACGCCCGTCCTATGTTTCATTCGTACGCCACTTCTGACGCAAATCCTACGCAAAGTTTTATAAATGAGGCCCCTGAGCAGTGCCACACACTGAGTGACTCCATGCCACGCCACATTGCGAAAGTAATTTAGGCAAAAGGATCCCCAAAAAAATTTCTGAGATACTGAATTTGGTATTTTCCTTAGTTGTCAGTTATAATCAGCAAAATTACAAGAAAGAAACATTTGAAATATATCAGTCTGTGTAAAATGACATCCCTAACCAAACCCAACTCTAACCCTAACGGCAGGCAACATATAAAAAAATAAATCAGAAAAAATAGTATAAACCAATATATAAAGTGACATTCTAATGCAAGCACCAAATCTAACCCTAAACCGAAGCGACAATGGTTTAAAAATAGGAAAAAGCAGTTGAGTAACCAATACGTGATAATCACACTAAAACAAGAATTCGTTATACGATCACGAAACGGAAATTTCGTGATAATAGCACGAAAAAAGAACCAAAAAAAATACGTGACCATATCACGAAACTCTGCGAGACTGGGTAGCACTTTATTAGATATAAGGTTATAAAGTCGAGCAGTGCATTATCATACTGTTACATTGTGGTATATAGCTGTCTAAAAAGCAGTTATTTTATCTATTTGTGGTCTAATATTATTGCACAGCTTTATAAAATAGGCCTACTTGATTAATTGGTCAAATATTCTTATATAATGGGCAGTTCCCTGGCTGCAACAAAGTGCATAAATATAGGAAGTACTATGTCTTACGTATCACTTGTCTTATGTTTCTTTCTTCTGACATAATAAAATAATCTTAAATCAGCTTCACGTCATGCCGCATTACTAGCCTGGCTAACACCAGACCAGTCTCATAGACAATGAGACGTGGTCTGGGAACCATATGCTAATTTTCTCGTATTTGAGGCGTGGTTTACAAATGCCCAGAGCCGTTTATTGGGCGCTACGAATGTCTATCAAATGCGTCTGTATGCAGCTCATAGCCAATCCTTTCAATTATACCAGATGACGTATGTAGAGCGACATCAATTCAAACGTAGACAACTTTTATCAGTGCGTGTGCACACAGCTGAAAGCTATGCAACTAAACCAGTAGCTGTATATTGTATTAAAAAGCAACACAACTTAGCAGTAACCACAGTACAGGCATAATGACAATATGATATAAATACCACTTACCATTTTATAAGTCAATTGTACTTCGTCGACGACGATGCCTAGCAGGTTGGTCCTAGAAAACTCTGTGGCTATCATGTCTTGCCATATCCAAACATCCTTCTTGTATATGAAATTGTTTAACGGCAAAAGTTTTAAAAACTTTTTTAAATAAACTTGGGTTCAAAACTACTTAAAACACTGTGTAAGGCTGCTTGAAAAGTAACTTTGCGTCTGTTGCCGTGTTATAACAAATAACAAAACTGCTTCGCTGTGTCGCATAGACGTCGTCATCGTCTTGCTGCCTCCTCCCCGTTCTGTGATTGGTTCCCTATTTCAGGGGCAAAAGGGCCATAGTTTCCATGCTAACCTTGCAGCGTGAATACATTTGGGGAAACCCAGGCTTCCGCATTACCACCTTATTATTTTCGAATAATTCAACGGCACGTCGTCAATTATTCCTTACATATATTTTATCAATATGTGTTTTTTTTTGCGATTCTCCACCAATTGAGCCACAGGAACAATGTATTTAAAATATTTTTTTTATAACTTGATGTCATCTGTATTCCACAGAGTTCTGGAGTTCACACTTAAATGTTCGTGGTCCTCGTAATGGACCTCCCGTCGCTGACAAACCGCTGCCCCCACTTCCGAACCCACAAGACTGCTCCACACCCAGTAACGCAAACCCCACCCCATTCCAGGAGCTGTGTCCTATTAAAACAAGGGGTCCCCATGAATTGAATTATGGAGGGAAGGGTTTGTGTTTCATCAATCCTCTTTTTCTAGAAGACTACCCTGGTCGTAGCGCCATCAGCAGGCGTCATCACTTCAAATCCAGCCTGAAGGTTCGTGTTTCGACTGAGCATTCTAGCCCCCTATCACCACCTGTTATCCCTCCCCCTCCACCACCATTACTGGCTAAAGCCAAATGCAAAGCAAGATTAAAAGCTGCAAAGCAGATGACCCCACCTGTTGCAGTTCAAGTGAGCGAGAAGACAGAAACTGCCGACTACCTGCAACCTTGTGTGGTATTACGGAAAACGGCCTCCCCTGTAGTCATACCTACTCTTTCACCTACTGCTGAGGAAGACTACCAATGCCCTAAAGCATTTCAGAAGGTATTGACACTACATTTTTACTTTGGTTACACAAGCATATGGATTTTAGTAAAGGTTTTGAAAAGCTAATGAAATTGCATGACATCCTTTTTTGTTGAGGCATTTTCTACTGAAATTGAATTTGGTTGGGACATTTTAAAGAATAAGCTAGTAGGCTTTTTACGGCAAATTACCACGATTAGAGTGACACTCTCATTCAGCATTTGATTGGACAAGATGATTTTGTAGTGCAACGGGAGTTTCTCAAACGAAAGGCTGCATCCTGTGGAGGTCGCATATGTCATCAAGCCTGGTTTATTTCAATTAACTGAGCATTACATTTGCAAGTCAAAAGCATATTATAACAATTTACGATTAATGAAGAATAACTGTCAACTTTATAAATGTTAAAGGGACATTTGATTTTTGCCGTTTTGGAATCCATTCGGCTGATCTCCGGGTCTGGCGCTGGCACTTTTGGCGTGGCTTGGCATGATCCATTGAATCTGATTAGACCATTGGCACTGCGCTAAAAAATAACCAAAGAGTTTCGATATTTTCCTATTTAAAACTTGACTCTTCTGTAGTTACATCGTGTACTAAGACCGACGGAAAATTAAAAATGGCAATTTTCTAGGCAGATATGGCTAGGAACTATACTCTCAAACTGGCGTAATAATCAAGGACTTTGCTGATGTAACATGGCTGCAGCAGGCGTAGTGATATTACGCACTGCACGAAAAAAGTCCGGTGCCATTGAAAGTAACCAAGGGGACTATTTTCAGGGATATAACTCTTTGGTAAATTTTTAGCGCAATGCTAATGAGCTAATCAGATTCAATGGATTGTGCTAAGCTATGCTAAAAGTGGTAGCGCCAGACCCGGAGATCAGCTGAATGGATTTCAAAACGATAAGAATTAAATGTTTAACTCTAGGGGAGCTGAAAAATTAGCATATTTTCAAAAAAAGTGGAATGTCCCTTTAATATTTTGAAAAAATGTTGACGTATGCAGCCTACAAATGCGACCCCTGGGGGATGCAGCTTTCCGTTTCTTCCGTCTGTGTCATCTAAATGTATCCTTAAATGCATATACTGTATCTGCTAAAAGTCATTTTTATTTACTTTTAGGAGCACACCAGCATAACAGTCATGGCCAAAAGTGATATTCGAGGAGATGAATGTACCTCTTTATATAAGTTTAAAAAATACACACATTCATATCAAAATATGAGGTGTATGGTACAAAATGGACAAAACACTACAGCATATTAGAGATCAGTTTTGTATTTAAATATACAAAAAATGCATAGAAAAACAAAAAGCTTAGGAGGTAATAAAGGATGCATTGACTACAATTTTATCTGTTATTAATATTTTTATGCTGATATTTTGTAGTCATCGTTCTGGGCTACGTCTTTATAAATGTTGCACATGTGCCTCCTTAAATTCTTCTCAAAGCTGAGCTTTTGTTTATACTCCAAACACACCAATGCATATATACAATTTTTAATGCATCTTTAATAAAATATTTTAATAAAGAGCGAAGATGTCAATTGGTGAAAGTTGCACATCACTTTTGGCCACTACTGTATATGACATACAGTAAAAGCTAGCAGATATAAACTAAGCAACTAAATGCAGTGATATTCTGCATCTGTAAGCCCTATTTTTGTGTCTTAGGCCCACCCAGAAACCCTGGAGCAGAAAAGACAGGAGGAAGAAGATGAAGAGGACGAAGGGCTGGTGCTGGAACAGCGACACGCGCCATCCCTTAGTGAGCTGGACAGCAGCAGTTCCCTCAGTAGCCTCGACGAGCCAGAGGAAAGTCCAGAGCGTCCTTCTCTCACACGAGGCACGAGCAATCCCATCATGCCCTGTCGATCACCTCCCCGCAGGTCAATTTCTGCCCTCCGCAAAATGAGCGCCGCCTTCATGTCTTTCTTCGTGCCGGAGAAGCGCTTGACGCGGATGGTTGAGGACCTGTCTCGTGACCGCCGCATGGCGTTCGGCGCCCTCGTCCAGGATTTTCTGAGGCAGCAGAGAGAGACGTTAAAACGCCAACGCTTGACCTTTGCCGTACAGCTACTTCAAGATCTGCGCCTCTTCATTAATCAGGCCAAGGCGTTCCTGCAGGAGTGCGGAGAGCTTGAACCGCCCATAGAGACTCTCCTGCCTGAAAATGAGAAAGGTACATATGACTAGAATGTATTAATGTTAAAATTAAAAATGATCAATAACATAAACATTTCCTCACAATATGCAGACCAAGCCCTGGAGAAAGCCATGTTTCGCTGTGTGCTGAAGCCCCTGAAGCCTCAGATCGATGCAGCACTGAAGACCCTACACAAACAAGACGGTTCCTTCCAAAGAATGGAAGACAGCTTGCAAAGAGCTAAAGGAGAATCGCCACAAAAGCTCTTCGGGGTGCGGGTGAGCGTACCCGACCCCCAGGGCATTGAGAAAATTAAGCACAAGCTAACCCTAATGCAGCGGGCTTACTCACCCATCGACAAAGTGCTGCTGCTTTTGCAAATCTGCAAGCTTATTTACAAAGCCATGAAGAACAAATCAGGTAAAGAAACGCAAAACGTGCCGTATTTTCAAATCCATGCGTGCTGTGTAAAATATCGATCGTGCTTTTTTCGAAATAGGTCAAGAGTTTGGAGCAGATGACTTCCTGCCTGCTCTTTCCTACGTGATGGTGTTATGCAACATGCCGGAGATCTCTCTGGAAGTGGAGTACATGATGGAGCTGTTGGAAGGCTCTTGGCTTACAGGAGAAGGTACAGGATCAGCTCTACAGACTGATTTGAGTTTCTGCATTTTTCCTTAGTACTTTTACTGTGAGGATGTGGTACAGTTAACCAAGCTCACTCTCTTGCAGGGGGTTACTATCTGACAAGTCTCTATGCTAGTTTGAGCCTGATCCAGAGTCAACCAGAGGCTGTGCCACCATGTGGCCTTACGATCCAGGCCAGAGAGTCTCTTAAGGAATGGAGTCGGCGTAGGAGCAACGAAACAAATCACAAGGAAAACAAACTGCACCAGGTTAGATATATTTATACCATGGGTCTGTTGAATGCTGTATTCTGATTGGTTAAGAAATGTTCCATGGGTATGCATTATTTTTTCAATAACCGCACACCTAACTTTTCAAATGTCTTAAAAATAGGAACCAGAGCAATGTTTGTGGTAACCGTAGTATAAGCGGAATATTTGACTCCGGTCCTTTGAATTATTTGAAAATAATCCGCTTTCCGTCGTGCCGCATAACCACATTGGGTGTGCATTATTTTCTTATAATTCAATGGCCCGTCGCCAATTATTCCTTACATATAATATATATATATAAAAAGGAAATTAAACTTGATGTTTGATGTTAGAGTACACTCACTCTCACCTGATGAATTATACAGAGCGGTTTAGATCTAACATAGTATCAATTAAAGGGGACATATCATGAAAATCTGACTTTGTCCATGTTTAAGTGCTATAATTGGGTCCCCAGTGCTATCAACCTAGAAAATGTGAAAAAGATCAACCCAGTAACTTAGTTTTGGTAAACCATTCTCTGCAAGCATGTGAAAAAATAGCTAATTGAAATTTGGCTCCCCCTGTGATGTCAGAAGGGGATACAGTAATACTGCCCCTTAATCTGCACTATCCAACCACGGCACTGCCATTTAGTGCAGAGATCAGCTCATTTGCATTTTAAAGGACACACCCAAAATGGCACATTTTTTCTCACACCTACAAAGTGGGAATTTTACAATAAATGATCTATATGGTATTTTTAGCTTAAACTTCACATACGTACTCTGGAGACACCAAAGATTTATTTTACATCTTAAAAAAGTCTTGTGAAATATACCCTTTAGGTTTTGCATTTCATTTGTTCTGTTCCACAGAAATTTGTAAAGGTGCTGTTTCAAGATGGAGAGAGTAGTATGGTAAAAACTCTGATGTGGAGGACTGGGGTCAGTGGTGAGGACATGGCTCAGCTCTGTGCTGTGAAGTTTGCGGTGGACCGGCCCGAGGATTACAGCCTATACTGGAGAAAAGACGGACAGTTGATACCTCTACCACTTAATGCCCGGTTTCAAGACGTGCAGAGCATGAGTGCAAGCGGGGTTCCCCTTATCTATCAGGCATACAATCAGGATGAAAGATCCCAGAAACTGACCAGAGGAGGTGCAGTGCATCTCACAGAAAATACTTTCTAATATCTGACTTTTGTGAGAGGTCATATGTGTCTTTTTTGTCTAAAAAGCATGAGCAGTTTACAATGAATCACTTTTGCTTTAAAGGGATAGTTCGCCCAAAAATGAAAATTACCTCATGATTTACTCACCCTCAAGCCATCAGAGATACAAGCCATCTGAGATTGAAGGACAAGTTCGGTGTTTTGCGCTTAAAGCCCTGTTTTCGGATTGTTTGTGATGGGGTAGAGCGGTTTTGACTGAGGTTTGGACATGTGGTGCTGGCCCGGGAGTTTTTGGGTGTTTGTTGTGTCGACCCCCACCTCTGCGGTGGCTGTGTGGGTGCACTGGGGCAATCCTTCCCAAAATGCATTGAACTTTCGTCCACAAAGACGTGAAACCCACCAGGTGGTCAGGGGTGTTCACTGATGTGCTCACACTGGAATCGCTGCAAAAGATGCTTTCCAACAGGTGTTTTAGCATTCGTTGTAAACTTGTGGACCTATTTTTCCAAACGCCTCACACCCGTATATTCTTCCATTGAGAGCTTGAATAATAGACACTCCAGCCCAGTTGGTGGCAATAATCCGCCTTTGACAATTGCAAGAATACAAACAACGTTTCCGGCGGCGGAGTAATACCGTACCTCACAGCACGTCAATGGGGTTGGACAAAAACTACGATAAAACCTGTTGGAGAGCATCTTTTGCAGCGGTTTTTGTGTGGGCGTGTCGGTGGGCACCCCTGACCGCTCGGTGGGTTTCACGTCTTTGTGGACGAAAGTTTGGTGCATTTTGGGAGGGATTGTTCCGGTGCACCTATGCAGCCGTTGTGGAGGTGGGGGTTGGTGCAGCAGACACCCGAGGATTCTCGGGCCGGCATCGTGTGTTCAGGTTTCGGTCAGACCCGTTCGATTTCATCATAAACAATATGAAAACAGGGCTTTAAGTGTAAAATACCGAACTGTCCTTTAATCTTTTAGAAGAGCACATTTGGAGTTATTTTAGGAAATGTGTCCTTCCAAGCTTTATAATGGTAGAAAACAGGGATCACGGAATAACTTCTGACTTTAAACCCCCAAAAAAGTGCATCCATCCTTCACAGAGGTAATCCACATGGCAACAAGTGGTTAATAAAGATCTTCTGCAGGTAATCAATAAGATTTTTATAAAGTTTGAAATATGGATATTTTTCTCACAAAAATGCATCGATTACCCGCAGAAGATCTTTATTAACCCCTTGAAGCCGTGTGGATTACTTCTGTTAAGGACGGATGCACTTTATTGAGCTTCAAAGTCAGAAGTTGTTCCCTGAACCCTGTTTTATGCCATCATGGGGCTTGGAAGAGCATTTACTAAAATAACTTGTTCGTCTGAAAGATGATGGACATACGCATTAGAGTTCTCAATGGGTCGGGTCGCCCCGACAAACCCAACGGGACCTGTGGGTTTGAGTCAAAAATATAAGCAAATGACTCGGATTGGACCTTGGGCTTAATCTTTTCCGCTCAGTGGAAAAAAACATTTATTAATCATCGCTGCTGTTCACCCTAAAGAAAGTCTGGCTGCTGCGTGCAACGGGAATCATGGAGAGGGGCGGAGGGAAACCTGACGCTGCTGCGTGCACACTTTAGCATGAAGAAGATGATGGAGTTGGTGAAAAGTAAACTTGAAGCAGGAGAATTCACCGTCGCTACAACAGGAGTGGGAAAATCAGAGGTCTGGAAAGTGTTTATATATTTAAAGTTTTTTGTTTCAGTTGTGTTTGTATTGTTAAAAGGCGTGAACATTAAATGTTGATTTGAATTCCCGTCTGCTGGTCGTGATAATGTGTATGAGGAGAAAAAAAGGGGAGGGGGCGGCGTCGGGCCGGGTTCAGGTCAGGTTGTAATTTTCAGGCCCGTTGAGAACTCTAATATGAGGGGAGAGTAAATCATGGGATAATTTTGATATTTGGCAGGAGTAATGCTTATACTAATACAATTATAAACTCTTTTAGCATTTGTAATGAAACTGAATTTTATAAATATTTTAACTGTATTTTTACTGAATATATTTAATGTTGACTGTATGAAAGATCACATGTGCTGCATGTCTAATTTTTGTGTCCATTACTGGGAATTATGATCTTAAATTATATGACTTTTTATTGTTACATTATTATATTATTTATTTTAAGTCTATATACATTATTATACGTTTTAATACAATTTGAATTAAAGCAGAAACACTGTTACCTAGTTATTATTGACTAGATTTACTACTGTATTCATGTTTTAGGCTCTTTTAGGTATGTTTACTGATGTAAATACGCTATAAAAATAATAAGCTTATGAATTTCTGATGTAAGAAATGGTATTGTTTTTGGATTTGATGTTATTGTTTGCTTTGTATAATAAGTACAAGACAGTGCACACATTGAAAAAGATTTGATTTTATTTGGTAGCAACTGTTGGTTGTCACCGTCCACAACAACACTGAACACTTTGACACAAACGCTTTGAGGAACCAAAAGTCTTATTCTCATAAAGACCTTATTCTTAAGTGCAAATGTAACCATTTCCCCTACAGATAGTCAATCGGATTATAAGCTTTGACAAGTATGTTATTTCTAGTAGTGCAGAGTTCGTTTCTATTTTAAAATAGGTTGAAAAGTATTTTTCGTGTTTGGATTACATAAATGCCACCCTCACGCAGCAAGTTCACTCTTGCCAGCACTTTCACACGCTTTCACATGTGGGAAGTGTGGGATGCGGTCCGATCCTACGCAGGAACAGAAACTTCTAATCAAACTCTATTTAATGTGAAACAATGGCAGCTGTGATTAGAAAAGCTGAGATTGTGACGGGGAAGGTAAAGCGCTGGGTGTTATACAGTACATGTGCGTCTATGTGTTCAAATGCGTTTTTGTTCTACATGTAGAGCATTTTATAATCACTACTTCATTCTCCACTTAGCAGCCTTTTGTTCATTTCTCAAAGTTCCTGTGGCTCATCGTGGTCTTAGATTTGTCCAATTAGATTTTCAAAGAATGCAGGGACCTCTTAACACCAGCAGGTGGCATCACAGGAGGCCATTTCCAGCAGCTGAGCCTCAACCTCCTCGGTATCGTCAGGAAAGCGTTCGACGAAAGACTGGATCAGCCCTGCAGCACTGCCTTCATACTCGACTAGCTCCACAGCATCATCTACATAAACAACAGCATGTTAATCTTTTTGTGTACTCCACCTGGTATTGGTCAATGAATCAAGCTGAAAACATACCTTTGATGTGAGTGTTGGCTTGGACAAACATCTTGCGAGCTTCCTTGCGGAGCAGAACGGTCTCTCTGAACTTCAGGAAGTCATGGGAGCCATCCGCAGTCACTGCAGAGTACCCTTCATACAGAGCCCTTCCTCCCTCCACATCAGCTGTGGACTTGTGCACCTTCACAAAATAATAGTACAAGCATGCTTATCCTATGGCTATGTTTGGAATAGTATTTTAATAGTAAATAAAATGTTCTGTATGCATGAAGTACTCAAAATAATCTGTGCAATTCTTGTATTCCTTCACGCACCTGCAGTTTACACAGAAACCTCTGGATGGCGTTCTTGCCCACCGTTTGGATCTTGCTCCGGTCCAGGGTTATAACGGCATCCGGCTTTCCGTCAGCCCCTGTGCACTCCTTCAGACCAACCAGGCCCTCTCCGGCCTCCAGCAGAACCCGCAAAATCACAAACCGGGCCTGCATGTGGGCCTGCGAGAGACACACAAACACATCAAGGACAAAAGAACTCACATGAGAGGTGAGCACAAGTAAATAATCGTTTCCATCCCACCTGTCTCCAGCTCTTGCTCTCCGGTGTGTAAAACTCGAGCCCCAGCAGACCGGCACGCACCATAGTCAGCCAGTTCACATAGACCACTTCCTCTGCATCCTCCCCCTCATGCCCGAAAATACTGAGCACACGTTAATCACTCAGCATCTGCATTTATACAAATCAATGAATAGATGAGACTAAATGATAAATCACTTACCTGAGCACCTGCTTGTTGAGACACAGGTAGAGGCCGACACACTCGGCTCGGCACTCCTCGTAGGAGGAGGCAATGGTGGAGAACTTGCTGTCCCATGTCTCGCTTCCCTTGTACCAGCTTGAGATCTGGATAGCAAATGGTTTATGTATGACTTATTATATCTTGTAAGCAATAGCTGAGGCCTGGAGATGAAAAATAAAGCTGTCACTCACCAATTCTCCTGTTTCTGGATTACGAACAGCAGTTTGCTCAAAGTTGAACTTTCCGTTATCATCCTGTTTTATGACAAACACACACACAAATAAGCTGAAGAATGTTTGTTTTAAAGGGCACCTATTATGCGAAATCCACTTTTACAAGGTGTTTGGACGTAAATGTGTGTTGGCAGTGTGTGAACAAAACCCTCCCACAAAGAAAAAAATTCACCCACTCATTTTCTTTTAATTCCCATTAAACCAAAGCAGTGTTATTAGATATGCTGTTTTGATTATTTTATCAATGTGATGTCACACTGATTAAGTCCCACCCATAACCACTGACTGACAGTCTGGCATTACCATAGTTTTCACTCTCAGCGAGCTGTATAGAGACAGAGTGCAGTTATGCCAATTTGAAAACCACGCCCACCGCGGGGAACAAACCAACCGCCTTCATTCACTTTGTATTGTGAAAGGCCGCCTCCTTGTCATTTCTGGCTTATAACAAAAACAGAATAATGCATAAAAGCAGCTGTGTGACAGGGTGTACAGCTAACAAGCCAAAACACCCAGAAATAAGGTTTTATAAGCTGTCGACTCCAAAAAAACGCGCGTTTTAAGACACAAAAGTGGAAAACACGCAACTTTTTATAGTACTACTATTAGTAGAAAAGCGCCCACTAGAGGGAAACATAGTCGGCGATCCACTTTTTTCTCCTTAAAGGCTGGGTTTTGTGGCTCAACAGCTTATAAAAACTAATTTCTGGGTTTTTTGGCTTGTTAGCTGTACATATTGTCACACAGCAGCCCCTAGGCACCACTCTGTTTTTGCTACCAGCCAGAAATGACAAGGAGGCAGCCTCTCGCAACACAAAGTCAATGGAGACGGATGGATTCTTCTCCACCGGTGGACGTGTGTTTCAGGTTATGACGCATTGTGGTCTGTATCTATGCTGAGACTTTTGCATATACTTATGCTGCGTTTACACCAACCGCGGTAGAGGCGTGAAGCCCGAGTGATTTCAATGTTAAGTCAATGCGAATGGCGCGAATTGAGCGCCTGGCGCGGTACGCCCGAATGGTGCATTTTGTGTTTGATGCGAATTGCCGGCTGACGCCCCAGTTGAAAAATTTGAACTTTGGCGGAGTCACTCATTCAACCTGAAGGAACGCTTGATATTGTCCGTAAGCAGTCACTCGGAGCTTTATCAACATCAGTCATCTTGCAAACAGTCAACCGCATAGCACTTGCCCCTCCCACAAGAAGCGTATTTTGCCTCTGACGCGCGTCAAATGCTTGCTTTATCTGCGCGTCTACTTTGCTCTAGACGCGCGAATGCATTCAAACTGTTCAAGCGGCAAACTAGGCGCGGTAGATGCGATTTTGACGCCTGAAACGTGGTTGGTGTAAACGCACCATTAGAGGGTTTTGCAGTGAAAGACAGTCAAATTAAATTTGTCATTAAAGTGAAATTACTGAACCTAAACATGAAAATGCCCTTTTATAAGAAACTAAAAGATTGTTTTGCATCTAAAATCTTCACATCTTTTTGAACTGCAAGTGTCTTTCTCACCTGAACAAAGAGTTTTCCACTGCCATGACCAAGCAGCTCATGGAGTCCCACCTGCACCTCAAAAGAAGGCCCTTTCCATTTGATATACAGGTCCTGCAAGACATACATTAGCATTTTGAGACTCCATTACATTAAGAAAGCTTTCATCAGTCTTATGTACTCAACGCTACCTTATCGTTCTCCTCAAGAAAGGTGAGCTTGTCTTTCTGCGTGGCATACGCGACCGTCAGCACGTTTCCCAGGGACACGTTCTTGAAACCTTCTGTCTGTCTGATGTCATCATCTACAGTAAGATAAATGTGTTTGGGTTTGAACTTTCACGGATCATTTATCAACAAAACCTAACTGCATAAGTTGGGTAAAACGGCTCACAGTTTGGAATGTTGATTCCTGCCGGGATGCCGCTGCCGGCAAAGGTGAGCACATCCAGAGAGGTGAAGTCTGGCTTGAGGAAGCGGTCCTTCTCGAAGGCTGCAGGCCAAGGCAACTCTGGAAGTAAGACCTCGGCTGAGCTCACCAACTGAGCGAAGCGAGCGCTCATGGCTTTGTTTACTACTGCAACAAAACCTGAGGATGTGGGGACAAAAAGGACACGGGTGGTTATATGCAAAAGGAGACTTTTAAAGCAATTTGTATGAATATTTGAGCTTACCTTCAAATTCACCCCTTGAGCCAAATGGATCTCTGTAGCTCTCAATGAAACCAATGTAACTGTTAGGAAGAAAGAGCAATTTTAAGCCTTGTTCGAACCAACAAATCTTTATGGATATTTCAATCGGCAATGTCAGATACGTTGTTGAATAGTGTCAGTCACCTTTCCACAATGGGTCCTTTGTCTTTGATCCAATAACGTGACCCTTCTTTATGAGCTTCCAGTGAGCCATAGGTAAAACTGCGAACATACTCCTCCAGCATTCGCCTCTGGTTCTCATTGGCTGCATAATCCTAAGAGAAAACAGCCTTTTACTTTTGCTACATAAGTTCAGGGCTATTCATTTGTACCCGAAGATACCACAGATTTAGCATTGCTGTTGCAAACACCTTGGCTTTCTCCAAGTTCTGGCTCACTTTCTCCATAAGAAAGGCATAATCGCCCCTCTGAACAATGAACACAGCATCCTCAAACTCATATCTGCCACAAGATGTTTCGCCTTCCCCCTCAACAGCACAGTCTGTAGGAAGAAATGTAAGTGGGAAAAAATGCTAGTAAAATTGAAACAAATGGCCCTGATCAGATTAAAGTAAAAAATATATTCCCCTTTTTTAACAGACAAGGCTTAAGGGTAGTCCAGACATGTATGAGCTCAAAAGAAAATAACTTGCACTGACAGATCTTAAAATATGCCAGTGCCAATGATTTGTTTCAAGATACACACCAGTAATGTCTTTTTCAAAGGCATGTTTATAAAAGATGCTTAAAGGAAAACAACACCATTTTTTAATATTTTACTATGTTTATACCTCAACTAAGACGAATTAATACATACCTTCTTTTTTTTAAAGCGTGCACTTAATCTTTGTACAGCGTGTTGTGAATGTGTTAGCATTTAGCCTAGCCCCATTCATTCCTTAGGATCCAAACAGGTATGAATTTAGAAGCCACCAAACACTTCCATGTTTTCCCTATTTATGGCAGAAGAGCACTTAGATTGCAGCACTTCGACCTCGGAGTAATATTGACGGAAGTTTGAGAGAGAGAGGGGGGTAGTCAGGAGTGATGATGTCACTGCGCGCAGACAGAGGTCGAAGTGCTGCAAACTAAGTGCTCTTCCGCCATAAAATATAGTTCTCATTTTTATCCGCTTAAAAATCGCCATGTTTTATGTTGTGCCACCATACTTACTCGTGTAACTACTAATGTAACAGTCTTTAAATAGGGAGAACATGGAAGTGCCTGGTGCTTCCAAATTCATCCCTGTCCGGATCCCAAGGAACGAATGGGGCCAGGCCAAATGCCAACAAACTCACGACACGCTGTAAAAAGATTGAGTGCGCACACATTGAATAAAGATAGGTATGTATTCATTCATCTAAGATGAGGCAAGAACATGGCAAAATATTGAAAAACTGTGGTGTTTTCCTTTAACTAAGGCCTAGTCCTGGCTTTAGCTAAGCCTTGTATATGAAAACAGGCCTTTATAACAGAAACACTCACCTTTTTTCACGGCAGACGCCAAACGCACCTCATAGCTCCGTTTCCCGTCTACTTCAGTCTTGAACAGTCGGGTGTTGTAGGCACTCAGGTTCTAAAATGACAACGTTTCAGATTTACAACACAAATGATGCACATTACAAATGTTATCTTTCATCTGTGCACTACAATGTACCTTGGAGTCCAGAAATTTCTGCGCAAACTCTGCGTCTTCCAAGCAGCAATTCCCTGAGAAGTATGTTGTGATTCCCTGGGAGAGCAAGGTGACAAACACCAAGTTATGTACTTGAGAAAAAAAGCGAGATGGCTTTAGCAACTACTGCTTGTGATTCCCTTCTCCCCTAGTCCGAGCTGTTTCTGCCTGTCCTCCAGGGAGTAGAGGGCCTGGGAGCAGTTGTTCCACAGCGCCTCCATCTCAATAGGATTGTCTTTAAAGGCCTGACTCTCCCAGACCAGGGCCTTGAACTTATCCTGTAGGTTTGAAAAAATTTCCTTTAAAGATACATTGTTACAGTTCCCTTTCAAGGGAACTCGAGCTGCGTCACTGCGGTGACACTTTGAGGGCACCTCCAAGGGTAAAGGGGATCGCACACCGCCCGCGCAGCTCAGCGCCGCACAGCACAGCGTCGTTCTAAAAAAATCTAACACATTGCTTTCTATGAGTATACGCACACCAGCGCCACCAGGTGGCGCCTGTCCGCGCCACCCAGCTGTGACTCAGGAAGTTGTTCAAATCCCTGTCGCGCCACACAGCGCTACTCACATAGTTTAACATTAAATAACATCATATTTGTCCCAAATCATTAAGGATTAACATTGGCTGCTAACGTATATTTTGCATTTTGAAGTAGACGCTATCTGACGAAGCTCGCGCTATTTAATGTGCACTTCCTGTTTACAATACGTCCGAGTTGTCCTAGACGCGACGCGGCGCGCCGCTGAGCTGCGCGGCCGGTGTGCGATCCCCTTAAGTGCGTCTGAATGTGTATATCAAATTCAACCAATGCTAAACGACAAAGACAGGGTGACGCGGGAGTGAGGAAGTATATCGCTATCTGAAATATTGCCAAAGACGGCGTTACAGGGACGCAGGAAGTATGTCAAGGGAGATGCAGCGTCACGTTCCCTTCTCAGGGCACAACAGTTACATACGTAACCCGAGACGTTTTCATGTGTCAAACACAACTACGCAAAAAAGCATTTTGGTATCTTGTATCTTAGGATATGGGATGCTAACAAACGTTATGAACGGGTGTCACATGCCACAAACAATACTACCACGTGCCACATAATATATAGGACAATTGATGTATTAAATCTATAGCTTAAATAAACTGTAACTTGCCTTGGTGACAAGTGTCAAATGCATGAATGTAAACGGTTTACCTTTGGTAGATTAGGAATAAATTTGGTGTCCCCGAACGACTTGTAGTTCCCCATGTTTGCATAAAGGCCGGCAGTATATACGAGAAAGGCCTAAAAACAGAAAAAGAACTTTAATGCAACATTTAACACAAACAGATTTTAACACTAATACTAGACTAGTTGCAAACCAATATAAATAACCAGTCATCCACCGCTGTTCGTACTGTTATTACATTTGTTTGTTATATTGGCCTCACATTGGCTTATCGGTTGCATTTTTTTTTATAGGCATCAGCATTGGCCATTAATAAAAATTGGTACTCCTGTTTTTCAACAGGTAGAGCATTGTGTTTCCAATAGCATGGGTAACATACAAACTGATGTAATGTATAATCTATTCCGTTCTTCGAACAAAATCCTAAATGTAAATGTTTTTTTTTACTAGAGATCTCACCTGATAGTCGTCTGCGCTCAGTCCGACTGCAGTCGCCACCGCCTCCAGCTGTGCTGGTGCCTGTTTGCGAAATATTTTTTGCAGCAGTACATAGATGTTGGCAGACTCAGGAGACGTCTGAATCAGCACAACCAGGCCGCCGTACCAGGAGGCCCGGGAGAGGTAGTGTGCGTATAACTTCTCCTTGGGTGAAAGCAGCCTGAAAGCCTCCCGACAGTCCAGAGCAGAGATCCCAATATCATTTGGGAGGTAGTACTGTGAGTCCACCATTTCACTCTGTAGGCAGCTTGATCTTTTCCACTGAAATACACAAGAACGTGGGGCTTAATTAGTTAAACGAAAATGAAAAAATCTACTAACTAGAATCAAAAACAGGAAACAACGCCGTTGTATCCATACAATTAAAGGGAATAGAAACTGGGGCTGTTATTCACCTATACTTTTATGTCATTTTGTGTTTCAAAGAATTAATAAGACTTACCACTTATGAAAATAAACCATGATTAATTGTTTAATTGGTAATAAAATCCATAGTAACTACAAATATAGTATTGTCTCACTATAGTAACCATATTTTAACCATGCGATGTGAATAAAATTACAGTAATACAAATGGTAAAATATGGTAACTATACTATTACTGTAACAAAACCGTGTTGAATTTCCTAGGGGACGTCAGAAAAGACGGCACTTTTAAAATTCATGAATAAACTTAGCCTATAAGTATACTTGAGCTCATTGGTTTTTATTAGCAGTTTATAAATCGCCTCACGTCACATCTCTACCCTTGAACTTTAATTTTTACATACGCGCGCGCGCGCCCACACATTTGGCATGATTTTATTCTATATTTTATTGCATTATAAGTTGAAACTTTGACCGTAAGGGTCTATTCTAGATTGTTAAGATCACGCCGGTTTCTGTTTCATTTCTGAGACTTTAACTGTCCTGCTAATACTGTTAGCACACTTGATAGCCGGTCTATCCTTTAACAGTACAGAGAAACAATGAAACATCACAAATTTGTGCCACACATACAAAAACGAGCTCGCCAACTGTACAAATTTGCTACAATCTTCCGTTGATCAATATTTCAGGTCTTATGTTAACAGCATAAGTTATACCTGAAATGTGCGTCCAATCCTGTCAAAATGCAACACCAGCGTCTGAATTCACTTCCGCTACTCATTCAATTGAAAGATCCGCCCTCAGCCAATCAAACAGCGAGAAAGATGACTGACAGCCCGACAAACCAATAATAGCAAAGATAGAAAAGGGGGCGTAGAGCTGTTGTGAGAAAGAAAGAAAGAAAGAAAGAAAGAAAGAAAGAAAGAAAGAAAGAAAGAAAGAAAGAAAGAAAGAAAGAAAGAAAGAAAGAAAGAAAGAAAGAAAGAAATTAGTTTATTTTTAAAATTAGTTTAATTTTATTTTTTTCAGCTTATTAAAATTTCACTAGCAAATTAATTTCATTAATATGGCCAGCTTTCTAAATTTTCGAGCTAAACACAGAATGTTTTTTTTATTATTAGAAATTATTACATTTCTTTTTTATTTAGATTATTTTTTATTGTTTGATTTTGCTTGTATTTGTTTAAAATTTACTTTTTACCTCAAACATTTGTTCTGAAAATATACTTCAATGTATAAATCTGTTCTGAAGAGATGAAGCACAAAGGGAAAAATAGCTCAAAGAAGCAATAGGATAATGGAAAGCCCCACAGCAGTAATACCATCTGTGAAATACATATTTGGGAAATAAGAGATGGATTAGTTTACAAGCCCAGACTCAAATATTCAGCTTGTGATCCATGTGGAGAACAGAACTTAAAGGTTATGTTTCAGTGGGCCTAATAGGCGCTTGTATTTTACACATTTTACCTTGTAATAGTTGAATAAGAAAACTGAAAATGTTGACTGAAAATGTGTTAGCAAATAAATTAAATTGTTTAAACTGTGACTTAAATAGTTACAACTAAAAAAAATATACATACCGGAAATTAAGCCCCACATCTTTCGTATTTATGTATCCTGATTATGTGATCACAGTCTTGTGCCCTTGACATTATTTATATGATGCTGCTAAATTATCTTAATATATGAAAATATGTTTATTTTTTAAAGTTGTTTATCAATTAAGGTATAATTTCCTTATATATTATTAACACATTGAAGTTATTATTGAAAACCACAGGCTTATCTATAAAAATCTGAGTTCTTGGAAAAGTGAAAGCCCATCTTGTTTTGACAGATACAAACCTAACTGTCACATGTGGTGAGAGAGGTGGGACTTAAGACCCCAACAGAGGATATGAGTTTAAGCATGATTATTCACACCAGAGATCACATTGGACAGATTACTATGAGTATGTTAATTGCTTATTTCTCTGACCATGACCACATGCCACCTGGTAACATGACATAGCTGTTTATAGTCATCTTACATTTACAATGACTTCAAAACATTTCGAAACGGTTAGGGAATTTTTGCATGACGACCACCAGGGAAAGGCCAAAAGACGACAAATATTTACTGACCAGAAGAAAAAAAGGTAAGTAAAAAATTAATCCCATTCCATGCAATCGGCCAAGTGAATTTACACACAAATATTTAATGTATTTCTTCGAATAAAAACAAAACAAGGTTAAGGGTTGTAAATATTTTTTGCAAATAATAAAATGCATTTGTTAGCACCAACTTTCTTAACCAAATCTATTGATCTTTTGTATATAATGACATCAATTTAATCCATTAAAGAAACAATGCTGATCATTTGGCATTTTTTGCACTTTGCAGAGATTATGTTTAAAATGACTACCTAAAAAAAGTGTTCCTTTTCAATTAACCATTTATTTCTTATGGTTCAGAAATTAAAATAAATAAAATTCAGCAACTCTGTTTACCTTTGAAAGCCAAAAAATTATCAAATGAAATAGTTTCCGAGTATAAATACACATGCACATTGAGTATCTCAGAATGCATGTCATTGTATCAGAGGTTGCAGGCAAACACGCACATTGGTGATAAGACATGGTGACGCAATTATGACATCGCTTTTTCCATTAGTAACAGTGTGGTTTCTTCTCTTAATGACGCTGCAAGGCCAACAGCAGTGTGGTCCCTTAAAATGTTTTTCATCCAACCAAGGACCCACATTGTAAAAAGCATAGAATTGAATAGTAATGTTAGGTTATTGTAATAATATGCTATCTTAAAGGGGACAGAGAATGAAAAAACATTTTTACCTTGTCTTTGTTGAATAATGGTAGTCTACCCACATTCACAAACATACAAAAAGTGCTAGACATGCTAAACATCTCAGTCTCACAGAAATTCCTCTTTTGGAAATGTCAGCCAGAAAACAGCCCAATCTAAAAAACTGATGCTTATGACATCACAGGCATCTAATTGCCCCTCCACTTTAAAATAATTGGCTACATTTTTTGAGTGGCAGCAAAGTCAGCCAATCAGTAATGAGATTGCAAGTTAAGCCAGTAGGGGGAGCCAAATAGGTGCAAAACCACTTGTTTAAAATCCCCCTCCCTAATAGAGCTATCTGAGAGAGGTTTTTAGGAAGCTTCTAAGGCATTACAGACCCAAACAAAAACATTTTTGTCTACATGTCACATCACAGAACAAGGATAAATAACCTGTTCAATCATTCTACGTCACCTTTAAATATGCAATATGATTATATAACAATAAACAAACCATTAGTTTGAAATTTAGATCTTTGATAATAAGAAATGTCATGAAAATTCTCTTCTCCACTTTAACCCAAAACAATCAAATGTAATGCAACAATTTCTAGTTCTGTTTGCATGCTTACTCCAGGATACAAAATCATTTAATAGTTATTGTAAAAATGCTGTATGATTTGTCAAAATTGTTTGTCATTTTAAACACAGGGCCTGCACAGAATGGAGGAAAACGTGTTCTCGATTGGCAGCACAGAGCAGAAGAAAGATGGAGAACCAGCTGTTCAATGAGTTAACAGCTTTGCTGCCCCTAGATCCGAGTATGGACGGTCAGCGAGACAAAGCTTCAGTCATACGACTCACAATCGCTTACCTGCACCTGAGGAGCTTCCTTAACAACAGCCCAGACACCTTTGCACTGTCCTCTCCATCTTCAGCAGGTAGAAAATATTTTAAGTAGAGATACAGGGTTGAACGAAAGCTCGTTTCTAAAGGCCGCTGTAATCGTAGGAGTGTTGGCAAAATCTCACGAAAGGGGTTTGCTGGGTTCTGCTTTTGGAGGGTTCGTGGTTCTGTTGTCTTTGAACGGCAAGGTCATCTTCACCACAAGTGATGTGTTTACACATACTGGAATTAGCCAGGTAATGCTATAAAACAGATTGTAATTATAAATCAGACTCACATGAGAGTTACATAAAATGTGGGATCTCTTTCCCAGATGGACTTGATCGGAAGAAGCTTGCTTGAGTTCTTGCATCCATGTGATCAGATGGAGGTGAAAGACATTCTCACTAAACTAATAGGTGAAAATCTGCACCTGCAGTGTCCGTATGAGCATGTTTTCTCAACTGTTATGTTTAATAGCATTCTGGATTGGAATTTACATTTCATTTCTTGCTTAAATTTTAGGAAACCAAGGACAGCAGGAATGTGAAGTTTTTCTCAGAATAAAAAGTGCAGTGAACCAGAAACTGTCTCCTTGGAAAGTAAGCATCTTTTCTCTCTGTTGCAAAAACAGAATCCACATACTCCTCAGTGATTTCCTTTCACATCTTTACATTCACTGTGCAAAGGTCATTCAGTGCATGGGAAAGAAGTCGTCTTCTGCTACACGCGGATCCGGCTGTCTAGTCCTTCAGTGCAGGCTGCTGCCAGTGCGGCAGTTCATTGAGATGGATGCAGCATCGAACACAAATACATTTATGAGCATACACAGCCCAGACATGAAGTTCACCTACTGCCACACAAGGTACAACCTCATGGATTGTGTGTTAAGGTGCATAGATAAATGTGACTATCTTTTACACCCTTTTTTTGGCTCAGGGTTGTGAAGCTGATTGGCTTCAGAGACTCAGAGCTGTTTGGCCAATCTGTGTACCAGTACTATCACCCGTCCGACTGCCAGAAACTCCGCATGGCACACATCTGCTGTAAGAATGAATGATTTTGTCATCTGTTTCCATATTTTGTTCATATTAGATGTGATTTGTTTGATGGTATAGCACATTTTGTTCTTCCCAAGCCTAATATGCAAATGGTTGATTTCTATGTTACAAGTATCACCAAGCAGAATTAGTAAAAACTAAAGCACCGCTTCCATCTTCAAACAGTTGGGATGAGACTATCTCTTGGTTCAACCAATGAAAGATGAAAGCAGATTTTTGGTTTTGTTTGGTGACACTAGTGACATAAATTACACATTTAAGCTTTAAACTTGCTTCAAATTTATATTTTAAACCCTAAATTCATGTATTCCTGTATAGCTCAGAGGTAGCGCTTTGCGTTAGCAGTACAAAAGGTCATGGGGTCAAACCTAAAAAACAAACATGCTGATAAAAGTTTGCAAAATGCATAAAAATAAACTGTATTCATATATTTTTCAAAACAGTGCTTTCAAAAGGACAGGTGTCCACTGGGAAATATCGGCTGCTGCAAAGACATGGTGGTTACGTGTGGGCCGAGACAGATGCATCATTGGTTTGCAACAGTCACACGGGTGTACCAGAGAGCGTCGTCTGCATCAATTACATTCTTAGGTTAGAAAATTGACAGTCACACTCACAGTGGATTCATTTAAAGGGCCGATATTATGTCTGTTTTTACAATATGTTATATAATTCTCAGGTGTGCCTGTGAAGTTTTAGCTCAAAATACCTCCCAGATCATTTGTCCATCCAAAATGTCCCTAAAAAGTGCTGTTTTCATGTTTCAGATTAAAAATAGATCTGATTCCTGTGTATATAGTCTGGAACAATAGTATCTTTAGCCACATTAGTGCTACAATGTGCTAACCAGTGTTGGGGAAAGTTACTTTTAAAAGTAATGCATTACAATATTAAGTTACTCCCCCAAAAAGTAACTAATTGTGTTACTTAGTTACTTTTTATGGAAAGTAATGATTACGTTACTTTTAAGTTACTTTTGCGTTACTTTTTCTTACTTGGCTGAGGCTTGATCTCTTTCAGGCCTTGCAGGTGTTTTTTATGATCGCAAAAATGTCAAGCTTTGGCCTGCCATCTCCGTTTCTGGCGCACAGAGTGTGTAATTGTACGTTAATATGTTCAGTTTAATTCGGTACATTAATTTATTTTTAAATTAAATTAATTAAACTGAAAAGTAACTTGCATTACTTTTTTAAAAAAGTAACTCAAATATTAATGTGTACATTTAAAAAGTAATGCGTTACTTTACTCGTTACTCTAATGAGACGGCTCTGGTTTAATTTGGATTGAAAGAAAAGGAGTGGGTGAATTTCTTTCATTTTAGGGTTGTGTTCACACACTGCCAACACACATTTATGTCCAAACACCTTGTAAAAGGGCATTTTGCATACCATGGGCCCTTTAAGAATTTCTTGATGCGTTTGAGAAATGAGATCACTATAAAACCGTTATTTCTACTGTGTCATTATAGTGGAGTGGAGCATCACAGTTTGGCATTTTTACTGGAGCACACAGAACAACTGCTGAAACCACATGACTCACTTTACACAGAATCCCAGGCTGTTTTTCTTCCATTGTCTGCAGCTCTGCGCGATAAAGACGACCTTAAATTCCAAAAAACAGCAACAGACAAACACAATGATTCTGTTACATCCACAAACCCTACAGGTAGACAGACTAGATATGCATATATCAAACTTTTCGCAGTATAGTATGTTTAAAGATGTCATATCAACGTGACTTGTCTTTTTGCTCAGAAGGTGATGGAAAGGAAGTTCATGGCGGTTCAGAGATGACACATAAGACAGAGGAGTGCTGCAATTTCAATTGTGTGAGTATACTGTAGGGGTGTCACAATGTAGCAGTATGTCAATAACAGTAATAGCAAAAACCATAATTATCAATATTGTGCTAAAACTACACGTGTGATAATATTGTAAATAATTCAGCACCTATTTAAACATTTTCCTTAAGAGCCATAATATCTACAAACTTGTCATTTGAGTATAATTCATTTAACCCCTTCAGATAATTTCGTACCTTTTTGATAGACATCAAGCATTTGCTTATTGATAGTTTGCATTTAGAAATATACAGTAGGTCAAAAAGTTGATTTAAATAGGATTATTAATTTGGAAACAGATGTAAGTGTTTTGACATTGTACATGTTTCTCACCATAGGATCTGTGTGATTTAGACTTGGACAGTCTGGCTCCTTACATTCCCATGCATGGAGAAGATTTCCTGCTGACACCCATTTTAGAAGGGACGGTGGACAGTGCACATCACAACCTGAACCCTCAGATGCCAAATTTGGAGGAAACAATCTTTCAAAGCATGAACAGCCTTACAAAAGATCAGCAATGTGTCAGTTATTGTGTATCTAACAGGTGTGCATCTTAAAGGTCATTGTCTGCTACAAAATAAATCACTCTTTATTTCTTACTAAACACTGACTTTCTCATTAGGGTTAGTGATGCATCTAATCTGATATCAGGCCATCAGTGGAATAACAGCCTCGATATTGTTAACCGGATTTCAGAGGTGTGGTGCTAATGATGCATTAAATTACCTATAAATTATCTTAATCCACCATGAGCCATTGAATAATAAGACTTCTCTTTCCAGGTTCAGTATAATTACGAACATGTCTCAGCTGAAAGAAGGACGTATCATTGGAGGACCGATGTAATAAAAGTCTCACAATATTTCAACAGGACACACTGGAACTACGGTAAAACACTGCTTCCATACATCACAAAAAATATATGCACATTTAGTGCATAGGGGTCTTTCAGACTTTTTCCATGTTTAAGTGCTACCCAGTGCTTCCTTAAAACCTAGAAAATGTGAAAAAGATCAACCCAGTAACTTAGTTTTGGTGAACCATTCTCTGCAAGCATTTAAAAAAATTGAAATTTGGTTCCCCCTGCGATGTCAGAAGGTGATAATACCACCCCTTAATCTGCACTATCCAACCACGACACCGCCATTTAAGGCAGAGATCAACTCATTTGCATTTTAAAGGACACACCCAAAACGAAACATTTTCGCTCACACCTAAAATTGGCAATTTTAACATGATATAATAAATTATCTATATGATATTTTGAGCTAAAACTTTACATACGTACCCTGGAGACACCATTTTTTTTTTACATTTTAAAAAAAGTCTTGTGAAATGTCCCCTTTAATACTGCATCAATTCCACTAGATGGATCAACAACAAAGTCACGTGGCAAAGACCAGAATCAACTCGGATCAAAGTTCAGGTCACTTCAGGACTCAGAGAAGCCTTCTCCTCAACACAGAAGACAGCAGACACGCGAAAGGCACCAGAAACCTTTGAATCTGCCTGTGTTGAGCAGGTTGGAGTGTGAAATTAATGCTCCACTCGACTCCACATCTTATTTACTCCAAGGGACTGAAATTACAGCCGTTCTGGACCAAGTGGTTTCAAGAATGCCTTGGTGCTGACGCAAAACAAGAACTTCATCACTCACCTGACCATTAAGTTATTTAAAATTAAAGGCTTGTTCGACTTCCTGTGGCGCCGCAGGAACCGACAGGCGGGTGACGTCAAGGTACCGCGAGGTAGTTTAATTTCTACTCGCTCTCGCGGTGCTTCGACGTCATGCGCCTGTCGGTTCTTGCGGCGCCGAATGAAGTCATACACGCACACACCTAATAACTCAAAGCCTATAATCGTATCTCAGCCTCTTGTACCTCAGCGTGGATGACTTAAACCTGTGTGATTTAAGTAAGAACCATGTTTTTCATCTAATATTAGACTTTGCATATAATTCGTTTAAAGTCTCTGCACCATTCTGATGTCAGTGTTTGGCTAGGTATGTAAATATGGCTTTGCATCCTTAACCATCACTTTTGTATTTTAGCATTTTACACATTAAATATTATATTAAGTACATTATATTTAAATAAAATAAAAAATATGAAAGACATGTTGCTTTATGTTAGCTGTTTGATTCGTTTTCTTAAAGCGTAACTAAACCCCTGGTCAGAGCCTGACTCCACCCACTGGCAATATTTGAAAAATGCAAGAAAAGTGGGCAGATCCTAACAGAGAGAGGGGACGAACTAAGCTCGTACCAAGCGTGTGGTGAGATCGTAACAAGGGCGTGGTAAGCTTGAACCTGCTTACGTCAAGAGTCATTTTTTGGACCCAACATCCAATAGGAAAATTCAACTGCAGTAGCCACCGTTCAACCTGAAGAGGGCAGCACTCAGACGTTTTTACACCATATATTGCAGTATTGCAACACTTTATATACAAATGTCAAAAAACTTACTAAAATCAATGAACAGCACTAATAAACCATCATTCTTACAGATAAGTAACTAAAAAAAAGTTGGATTAGGGTTTAGTTACTCTTTAAGTTATTTTCATTCGACTTGCATTTTTTAGTTTATTATTAAGTACATCATTTTGCACTATGGCTGATTAAGATTTAGCTATAAACACCCCAAAGTATATACAAAGTATTGTTTATAACAGACATGTTATAAACAAAACTCCTGCAGATCTACAAAAATAAAGTCAGACTGGTGTTATCGCAACAGCTTTTAATGACAAAAAAAAGTTTTACAGAAAATTGCCCGAATCAAGAAACAGGGGATATAAGTTCACACAAGACAATGTCTGTATATACATCACTAGTTGCGACAGATTTAAGAAATGGCTAAAAATGCAAGAGTTGAGTGTAAGATCCTCCGTCTTTGTGCTCGAGACTCCAGGTTTATTTCGTAATGGTATTCCTGTGAGAAGAGGTGAAAAAACATTAAAATCAGGATATAACTACAACACAGCCAAAGAAAGATATGCCATGATGTGATGGATTAAACTTAAATTACATTACTAAACTAATACTACAAAAAAACAGTATATTAAAATACTAAATAATGCATATCCTGTTATTATGATAACATAATGAAAGATTTAATGGTACGTTTATTAAAATTCCTCAGCATTTGGGGATTTTTATCACAGGAATATTGTATAAACACATACGCATTCATGCTCTTCCCGCTGCCGCTCAGCACAATATAAGGAGTTTTCTGGGATTTCTGTTTCTCCTGCAGAAGAGCGACGGTACCCAGAGGAGTATCACTACTGCTCATCTTCTTCAGCAGCTGTGGAAACAACCAGATAAAAAACTTGACTGTTTAGTGATAGGTCATTGTGGACAATCCCATTATGTCCCGTGGAATCCCCACGCACACTTGACATTAATATCACCAAAACATACCGCTTCTTCCTCTAGTTTCTTCATCCTCCGTTCTGTCTTCATCTTGCCAGAACCCTTCCCGTGAAAACGATGAGACAGCTGTCTAAAAGCCTGTAGGAGAAAATACATAAGATCTGAAGTAGTGCTGATGCATCTAAAAATGCAATGGTTGAAAAGCAGAACATATACGGACCTCTTTAGGCGTGAGTTTGCGACCAGACTCATCAACGTATTCAATCTTGACATCTGGCCTGTAGTTATCCTTTTCTTTGAAATCCTGAGTGAAGCCTCTGTATTCCTCCCTCCTGCTGTATTTGTCGTCAATATTCCTGTGAAGGCAACATCTCAGCTTTAATGAAGAGCTTACCAAAACTACATGACATGTTTGTCCAGTGGAGGCTACTGTAGCTTTACTATGTGCTTAAAAAAGGGAGAGTTGAGTGGTGGACTGAGCCGTTGGTTGCAATTCACAACCTCACTGCTAGATGTCACTAAAACACTTTTAAGATGTCCTTGTTATTTTGTCTTTACACAAAGACATGCAGAGTAATATTATTTTAAAACATGTTTATAAAGAAAGCCTCAATGGCTTGAAATATTGCATTATTTACTGTTATTACTACTGTAAGTACATTCAACTTTCATCCATGCAACTTTTTAATCCAAAAGAAAAATTTACTGCTACATCTACCGGTACTCACATTTTGTCTTCAATGCAGTAGTTATCATTGGGTAGAGCAGCTTTTGGACCTTTAACACGAGCCATCTTCTGCATCTGTGTATCTAGCAGCCCTAAAGGGGTTTAAAAAGAGAAAACATTTATAAATACATCCATAATTAATTTATTATGGCGTTTCATCCAGTTAATGTGACTGAAACCCCACCTTTGTTCTTGCATAGATGCAGAGCTGCAGCTAAACCAGCTTTTACAATGGGCTCTTCATCAAGAATAGTTGTAGATGCTGTAGCGAACTATAACACAGAACAAGAATTAAGAAAACATTTTATTGTACAACTTGTAGGTCAATTGGTAGAGCACAGCGCTATCAACCCCAAGGTCACGGGTTTGATACCCAAAAAAACAGCACTGTAAACCAACTATACATAAACATTAAAGTAATCCTGATATTACAAATATTGGGTAAATAAACTAAAAGACATACATCAGTGCTTTTCTGCTCCTCATCCAGGTTGACGGTGCTCCAGCCCACAGTGTCATCCATATCCGAGTCTGCGTCTCCAGCTCCCTCTTTCTCATCATCTTTTTCAAAGTCCTGTGTAAGCCACAAAAAAATTAAACGTTTAAAATCAGGATCAGCAGGTGAAACAACATATCTTTAGTGCGAGGGGTTGGGATATGTACCATCATGTCCTCCTGGTCCTCTCGATTGCCTGACAGCCCGTAAGTTGGAATATCACCAAGAGTGCGACAAAACTCAGAGGTGGCATTGAAGACAATATTATTTTTTCTGTCCGGGTCGTTGTCATTATCTTCTGCTGACTCAAGTCTATTTATGTGCTGAATCACCTGGAACGCAAAACACATGCATACATTTCAAAGTTAACTCGTCATTTAAGAGAAAACGCTTCCCTGTCAATAACGAGATTTTGTGGCAATCTGTATTTCCGCTTTTATCCTCCAGGTGGCGCTCCTACCCAATGTATAAAACTTAGGGCAAACAGTTCAAACTCCGTGTACGTTTTGAGGAACACTCTAAAACTGATCTCCAGGTAAGTCCTTCACAAAAATTAAATTATCTCAGCTTTTTGCTCAAAATTTAATAACAACTGAAGGGGCAGGGTTAAAGACAGGGTGCATGATCTCTGAAAACCAATGTTGACATTTGAAATCACCTAAACAAAACACCCCTACCCCAATAGAATCTGGACCTTCTTTTGATAGACCCACCCCACACATACGCAACCCAGGCAACGATGTCGGTTAGTAGACACGCCCCTTACTGCTGATTGGCTTTGTTTTGGTAGTTGGGCCGAAAGTGTTTTTTTAAAAATCATGCACCCAGCCTTCATTACTGAAGTGTACAAAATGATCACTGGAAAAACTGAAACTGACCCGTTCTCCTGAGTCTTTAAGCAACCGTTTCTGTCTGAGTTTCCTTTGTTTCTCCAGCTGCTTCTGGAGCTCCTGTTCAGCTTCATCTTCTTCGATCCCAGCAGGTTCTGGAGAAGCAAAGTCCTCTGGAGAGAAAGAAATCAGAAAATTTTTTATCCGAGACAACAGTGATGCCTTTTTAATGAGACATTGTCTGGTTTGGATAGAAACAGATGTCTTAAAATATAATGGTTCTTTAGGCATGATGAAGCTCTCCCACCATCATCACTAATGTCCATGTCAGCCATTCTAATGTCATCTGACTGCAGCAGTACATCAGTCGCCTTGCTGCTGGTTTCCACAGCAACACTTTTTGGCTCGTCCTCCTCTTCCTCTCGTTCTCTTCTGCCTCGACCTCGAGTCCTGAGTGTAAGAAACAGTTTTGGAGTGATCAGACAGCCGAGACATCTGATTGTGGTCAAATAATTTTTGGTGTTATTTACCTGGAGCCGAAATCTGTGCTGCGAGTGTCATCTATCAACAACTCATCTGCCCCGAGAACTTTCTCCTTCTTTCTAATTTTCTTTACTTTGCGTTTGGTCTTTTTAAAGCCCACCTGATGTCACAAAGAACAAAGAAAATCAAAAATTAAAACAAACAGGATAACTTTGGCAACCAGTCTTTTTTAACAATTTTCGAAATTAGATCCGTTCATTTCTCAGAACGAAGCACTAAACACATATAGAGCCCACCATCTCTTGTGGCGTGTAGTATTCAGTGGCAAGGATAAGCGCAGGCATGTCCAAAGACTGCGCCTGACTGCGCAGATTCTCTCTGATGGCCTGCAGCTCACGCTCTCTCTCACCCCCCACAAAACCCCCAGTGCTCAGCCTGAAGCTCTTCTTCTTCTCCCCGTCGATCTCCTCATCATACTTGGACAGCACAGATTTCTGCTTGAACTGGAAAGAATTTAAAGAGGAAAAACAAGTGATGCTTTAATTTAAATGCTACATTTATATATTTATATCAAAATTAAGCTGCAATCGAGAATGTCTGCCCATCTATCGCCATTGCGGTTTAAAAAGGTAGTACTAAACAATGATATTTTATGTACTTCCTATGGCTGTCATGGTTATGAAATTTGGCTGATGGTTAATTGTCTAATAAATTGTGACTATTATGACGATTAATTGTTTGTTTTATTGCTTTGAATACATTTTTTTCTTTGTTTATGAAATAATTTTCACACATTGTTGTGATATATATATATATATATATTAGGGGTGGCACGGTTCACAAAACCCTCGGTTCGGTTCGTATCACGGTTCTATGGTCACGGTTCTCGGTTCAGTACGGTTCTTGTTGTTATTTTTTTAACACTCCAGAAATGTATTATCTTATTAATGTATTAATTATCCATAATTTAGGATACAACTTGGCCGAAACTGAAAACCGAAAAAAGCAAACCAAGGCCGAAAACCCGAAACCGAAACACCGAAAGAAATTATTATGCCAATTAGTAGTACAATTGCATTTATGGCTTTCACTGTGTACTAACTAGGGGTGTGTGACGGATTAAAAAACTCACAGTTCGGATCACATTACAGTTTTTGAGGCACAGATCAGATTATTTTTCCGATCAGCAAAAAGCGGGTGGGAAAAATCTAATAAACAATAAAGAAATTGCAAACATTTATAAAAAAGAACAAAGTTGTACATTAATAAGGTCTGAAATTAGCATTACAGAAATCAAATTAAATGAATCATAACACAATAAATTAATATTATTATTTTTAGAGCTATTTGTCTCTTTGTCATGGGTTGTTTGATTAACATTAATGACACAGACTTAAGTAGGTTAATCTGACTGTAATCTATACATACATTTTAGACATAAACACATTTTTTATTAGAAAAAGAATACTGTGGAGAGAATTTTGTTTATATGTGCCCTATCAATAACAGAGAGATTTTATGTTTGCTTGTTTTTTTTTTAAACGCGTCTCTCTAGTATGTGCACTACCGAGGGCACTTAAACGCGCGCGCTCAAACAGAGGAGGATGAATCTCAAACAGCGCAACAGTCGCTCCACATAAAAACGTTACGTTGCGTTTCATTGCTTTATTCGCCAAATGTACGTTAATGGATTACAGTATGAGACACATTAGCGCGACTCTCTCTAAAGTTTACACATCAAGACATTCTTAATCTTTGCAGACGCGTGCAAACGGCTCGACCGTTAGTGAAATCTGCTTTAGCACGAAGGGGATGGGTGGGTGATGACTGGACTGATCACCGTGAGTGAAACCCAAGCGCTACCGCACAGATGAGAGGGGCGCGGTTGACATTCATTTTCGGTTTACATTTTCGGCTGGATTTTTTATTTCGGTCCCAAACCGATAATGCTATTTTCGGCGACCGAAATTTCGGTGCACCCCTTATATATATATATATATATATATATATATATATATATTTTATATGTTATATTTTAATAAAAAGTGTTTAAAAAAGTGTAAACAAATTGTAAAAAAAAGTTTATAGTAATAAACAACCTGCAGTTTAATGTTTGCATTTCTCCCTTACTGTACCGAAAATGAACCGAACCGTGGCTTCAAAACCGGGGTTCGCACCGAACCGTGATTTTTGCGTACCGTTACACCCCTAATATATATATATATATATATATATATAAATACACATAACACATATTTAAAAGTAATCTGATACAGTCTCATTTATACATGCGCTGCAGCTCCCCCTTGTGTTTTTTACAGAGATGTGCAATCATTGTGGTGATCTGAAATCATCGCAACGAGTTCAAACAATTGCGATGAGACGATCATTTAATCATTGCGACAGCCATAGTACTTCCTCTGATTTTTGTTTATTCCTAAACCCAAAAAAGTTACGAATTGCACCCATTACCTCACAAATTAATATGTTAATATCCATTTATGTTCTGGTATCAAAACTAGAAGGACGAATTTTACTTGCATTGATATCAACTACAAAAGATTTGGAATTGCCAAAAATGTATGACACCAAGTGAACAAGGTGAAATTAGTGGTAAATAAAAGTAATAGATGAGCTTACAGTAACCATGTCATCCACACTCTCCTCTTCTTCATATGGTTTATAATCAGGTTTCTTCTTTTTCAGCTCCACATTTTTCTCTGCTTTCTCTTTGTCCACAAGCCCCACATTCACCAGTACATCCTCCTTCTCTTCAAGCACGCCTTTATAAATCACCCACACAGAAAAACCGTGAGTGGGAAATGCCAGTAATGCTTGCTTTTTTAATGCAACAGTACATTTACTACAGCAAGAGATGCACTTTTAACATAACAGTTGCAAATTGTTTAGGATCATCTTACCTTTATCTTCTAAAGTAAGGATCACGGTCTCCCCCTCTCTGAAAGAATCCACCTTGTGTTGGACTTTGAGTCCTCTCAGATCATGCGAGCGATATGAATCCTAGTTAATACAAATAAATTGGTTAGTAAGCCTGTAACCAAAAACCTTACTGAGAATATTTTTTTTGTGCATGAGTTAATCAGGCAAGACAGCAACAATACCATATACAAACAAATTGTCAATGCATTAACCATCATAGGCCGAACTATGGTCCAGTGCACGTGAAGCAAATTTCGTCAATTTCGACACAAGTGTGTGTGCATACTGTACATGAACGGCTAGATTTTTGAAATCCTGCGTACATTTTGGCGTAGGTCGCGCATGCTCTTATAGGAGAATGTAGCCCAGGAGATGCATTGCATTTTGTCACAATGCGTATGAGTGGAACGTCTGTGTACATGTACAACTCAAATAAACCATACTTTGCAAGGCTGTGCATTCAACATTCGTGTACACATAAAACACAGACTATACTGCAGCCTTAATTCAAATGTATCAGTTGATTAGTGTTCAAACTTTCTCAATTTTTTCCAAATGTCAATTAAAAATAAGTATTACAAAATGTTGCGTTTCAATTAAAGGTGCATTGTGTAACTTTTAAAAGGATCTTTTGACAGAAAAGCAATATAATATACGTAACTATATTATCAGTGGTGTACAAAGACCTTACAAAATTAACTGTATTGTTTTATTGCCTTATTTTCTACGTACACATCAAGCGGGGGGCATTGCGATACTCGGTCTAGATTACACTTCATGCCATGCAAATTTTTCGCTCGAGTTGAATATTTTCAACTTAGGCAAAGACGCATTTGAAGCAAATAGCGCGTGTTTTCACGGCAAACGCGCCGCCCATAACGCATAATTTGCATCGCCCCACGCGAGGACGCATCTGATCGCGTCTTTACATTGACGTACACATCAAGCGGGGGGCATTGCGTTACTCGGTCTAGATTACTCGCGGGATTTAACTTCGTGCCATGCAAATTTTTCGCTCGAGTTGAATATTTTCAATTTGGGCGAAGACGCATTTGAAGCAAATAGCGCGTGTTTTCACGGCAAACGCGCCGCCCATAACGCATCATTTGCATCGCCCCACGCGAGGACGCATCTGATCGCGTCTTTACATTGACTTTGTATGTAATCTACTCGCGTTTGGTGTGTATGCCCCATTAGAATGAGCCGTTTTTATCTACATACACCGCCGGTCCTTGTAGATTGAAGTCGCCGTCATGTTTTTTTTTAAAGTAGCCCTAAATGGACAAACTGTTCTACAGAGTTTATTTAGTCCCTACGCTGTCTCAGATGACGATATGTTTGTCCTGTGACGGCAACAATATGAGTTTTGAAATTGAGGGGTGAGTTGTTGGTTGCAGTTCACAATTTCACCACTATATGCTGCTAAAATTGACACACACCACCTTTAATAGACCTCATGATACATCATTCCAAAAATCATGGCGACAGATGTTGTTAGGTTTACATATCGCAGTCAGCGAACTAGCTTTTCTTTTATTGAAGGAGATGCAGGTGTGTTAACCCAGCATTAATGGCAAGAACAGCCATAATATTTGGAAGCTGCCACATGAGGTGTTTCTGGAAGGTTATAGTACTTGATTTCACATTTTGAAATAAGGGTCATGTGACTTTTACACACATCAGGTTACATGTAAATGGAGAAAAAAAATCCATTGCAGTTTTGCGATTTATTCATTTTTTCCGTATGTGAACGTTTTTCAATATGCGGTATTTTTTACGAAATCAGTGTGTCTCCATTTTTTATTTAAATTATAATGGAGTGTAAAGGCAAATAGTGTCTGAATAGGGACAGTAAAAAAACAAGGTCACACACCCTCTTTTCCTGTGCAAACTCCTGCTCGACCAGATTGCTCACTCCAAACTCCTGATCCATCTCCTCCAGGAGCTTTGCCTGATGGAAGAACGAATGCACAGAAGGGAAAGATAAAGCCACATATGGTTACATGAGACCTAAAGCAACTGCTTGTTTCCACTATCCATACCCTTTTCTCAGCCATCTCCTTCTCCTTTGCTAGCTTGCGACTTTTCTCTACCCAAGCAGCTGTATCGTCCAGCCATGGTTCATCGTCTCCAAGTGTCTTCACCTTTCTGAATACATAAAAAACATTTTGTATTGTTTGACTTGTGTAAAAATTAAAATCCTAAAGTTTTATTATCTGTAGCCGATGTTAACCATATCCTACCCTAGTTTCTGATTAAGTAGACGCTTTTCTTTAAGAGCAGCTAGTTTCTCTCTCATCTCAGCCTGCTGTTTCATGTAGACAGGGTTTATGGTCTCAGCCACCAGGGGTTCCTCCTTAGTTCCAGCTTCTGAGGAACCAAAAAATAAAACAGATTTAGGTCAAATGCATTAAGTTGTACAATGAAATGCACTTAAGATAGACAATTAATGTAATATGACTAGGAAAACCTTACCTTTTTTGCTTTCATTGAGTTCAAGGGGTTTCAAACCCAGTTTGGCCCTTAATTTACTATAAGAGAAAGAATAATGACATTTTCACCTCACTGTTTTGGATGTAAAGAAACATTAAACCCATTTTTTTTAAGACAAACATACTTGGTCTCTTCAATGCTGAGCGAAGCGTCACCACTTGCAGATTTTGGACCAGGCTCTGAAACATAAGATGACATAATTATCCAACTTAAATACAAACAATGACATCTTAGATCTCTTGCAAGTCCCAGAAACAACAGCGAGCCACAGATGTACTATGAAAACGTGTCCCAAAAACATTATGGTGCCTATCAAAATAGCATACAATAAAAACACACTCACCACTGCCGTCCTCATAGGTAGGATCGGTTCTCTCCTTTTTGACTCGTGGTTCTCCATTACCCCTGTCTGCTTTACCGCGGCTGTCTTTCTCCGCGGCCCGGCTGCTTCTGTCTCTGGAGCGGGATCTCTTTCTCTTTTCTCGCTCTCTGTCTTTATCCTTGTCCCGGTCCTTGTGTCGGTGTTTCTTGTGCTCGCGGTGCCGATCCTCTGGATCCCGTTCCTTCTCCTTCTCTTTGTGTTTCTTGGATGAACCCATGTCAGGTTTGTTGAATTAAATAAACTGCGTCTCAGAGCTCTCTAGCGCACTTTAAACGATTAGCACGGCAAACAGTCACTAATCCATCTTAAACACCAGAAAGTGCAAAACACGTAACGTTACTATTGACAATAAAATGTGCTATCCTGGTTGTCATTAGTACATTTTAAGAGTTTATTTGTGTACAACAACTGACCCGACAGCAACAACACAATCGTAAGACAAACGCGGTGCTCGCTCTACATTTACTTCCGGGTAAGCGAGATTTGCAGCGCCAACTAATGGTGTGGAGGAGTGCTGTGCTTTATAATAATACTGCCCTGTTGGCGCAATGCTGTTTTAGTTTTGAACTCGAGATCTATGTTTATATGCTTTATAAATGCACAAATCCTAAATATGTACAGCTTTTTAGATTAATCTAAATATTTTTTGTTATTACCACTGACAATATTGCTCTTATTCATTTATTGTTAACCTCTATATTTAGAATTTGTTTGATTTACATTTTTATGTAGGCTAAAGGCTATGTGCATTCAAATACACTTTAAATAAATAAATATTAGAGCAAAAGTTTTTATAAAAAATAAATACTACATGTATTATAATTAAAATTGTTTATTGTTTATATTTTTAATACACACACAGGTTAACTGGAGAAGTAAACATTCTTTATTTCAATCCTGTCTGTACATAATCTACTTGAGAATGTGCAAGCTCCATTTGGCATAGTTACTTATATAAATTTGGAAGATTAATGATTTGATTAAATATAAATAAATAACACAAACATATACACATATTATTCAAGTCATTCAAAACAAATTACAGCAACACAGAACAATGCTATGAAATTTCACAAACTATAATAAAACTAAAATTAACTACTGTTAATTACGGACTATCATAAAACAGATTAATAAACAAAATAAACATCTAAATCGACATGTAAAATAAAATTAATTATATGGCAAATCAAATATGTTCATTATTGCTATTACTATTCATTAATATTCATTATTTGCCTTTGATGTTGTTGTTAATTCAGACTATGCCAACAAACAACATCAGGCTATAATTAGGCCCATAAGGCAAAAAGCAATCCAAATGAATGTCTATGGGGCTTTCAGGTCATTATAATATGTCAGGATATTTTTTATCAAAAAGCATCTGGACCATAGACTGTAAAAAAAGATCTGGACACTATAATCTCCCAAATGCCATCCAGATACTCTTAAATATTAAATTAGCATTATTTATTACATTTTTTATATAACATTCTTGCAAACAAATTTCAACAAGATGCACTACATACAAATAACCCATAGAACTGGAAAGCTTTAATTTTGTAATGGAGCCTAGTAAAGTCCTGTATGAAGCCTGTATGATATATGTTGATACATTTTTGTCAACTACTAAGTTATCAAATGGGAAAACTTGTGTTTAGGCCATAAACCTACTAAAAAATGTATTTAAATGCATTTCCAAAGTTCAAAAGATCAGGTCTGGTGAACTAAGAATTAAAATCACATGAATACCATTGTTTAAGTAATGATCTGTACATCACAGCGAAAATAACAGTATCACACAATCCTATTTTGTACAATAATAATAAAAGCAACCATAATGGTGCAAGCACATTGTAATGTGTAGATAAAAAACACTTTAGCACTTGATCTGATCTGATATGTCTGGTTGCTGCCCATATGCAGGTGTCTTCATATTACAGGCTGAAAGTCTAGTGTGACTGTGGCTTTATTCCCATGGAAAATGTATTTAGCTTATTTACTGTCATGCTTTCATATTTTGATCCTTTCATAATGAAAATTCTTTATACATAACATTAAAACTTTTTATGCAAATAGACATGCCTAATCTGCATAAAATACATTGTGGTAAACAAATTGTCTTTCCATATCAGTACTTGACATCCTATATTAGCACCCCTGCGGTGGAACTCGTAGCTCCCTCCACAATGTTAGCATTTCTTTCGGGGAGCGTTTATGCACTAGGAGAACATTATGATACGCGCATGGCTTTTCTCGCTGGTCCTCCGGAAGGTCAAAGGTGAGGAAACCAGAATGATGAGTGGGAGACACTCTGAGTCTGTGAAGGCACATCCCCAAGTAAACATCATCAATAGGAAACAGGCTCACCCACCGAGAAACTTCCCGTAAACGCATGGCCAAAGACCCGGTGTAAACCACGCCCCCACCTCCTGCATATGCTGGGTACGTTCCCTTATAGAAGCTTTCAGGTATGTAATATTTAGTACCAGGTTGCCGATTTGGCCAGGCATTGGCGATAACGTCCCCCATAACGAAATCATCCGATTGCTTTGTTTTGTTTCGGTCTGTCTTTTGTACTGTATCTTCATGTTGGTTTAGATAGTCCAGTAGAGCTCTCGTCCTGACAAACACATCATCATCTCCTTTAAAAATAAAGTGAGCATGAGGACAGTGCATTGAAAGCCAGTCCCAGAAAAGGATGTCCTTCAGGGTTAAATTGAAGAAAGTATCTCTGAAATCCCACTGTAGGATGTCCTCGTGATTCCTGCTCTCCAACTCCAGCAGGGCACCCAGGTCCGGGTGAGGGCCCGTCTCTGTGTCTTGCCTTGCGAGCAAGAAGATGGTGCGTACGAACCAGACTCTTCCTCCACCGTCTCCTTGGATCCATCCGCTCCGCCCCCATGTTTCTCTTATGGCCTGCCTGTTCTCAAAGTTTCCGACTTGAGACTTAATCGCCATTAGGAGAAAAGGAGTCTCTGTTGAAATGTCCTCCCCGGCACACAGTTCAGGTTGATTTAGTAGGATTGGATAATGCCTGCAGTGCATGGACAGGACAAAATCCTTCATTTGCTGAGGTAGGTTATTAAAGTCATGCAAGTGTGATGCCCACATCTCATCCTGTCCACAAACAGACACTTTCCTAGTTTCTTGGAGATGTACCGTGCCAAATCTCGGACTTATGGGCCTTGTCACGTTAACTCTCAGTATAGGATTGTGCTCTCTGTCCCAAATGTGTTGGAGGCGGTTCCACAGTGCCCCTTCTTCTGGTTGGAGGTTCCAGAAGGGGTTAATTGGATGGGATGCTAGATCTTCCGAGCTGTCAGAGGCTCCAGTGGCGATGAAATGAAGTGGCAGCTGTGGAACAGGAGGGGTGTAGGAGACGGCAACAAATATGGACACCATGATGTACACCAACAGGTGGCTTACCATCACACAAGGCAAGAGACACAGGCATAAGATCTTTCCATTGCATCTTGAGCGTGCCATGGACTGGAAAGAAATAGAAGAAATTGAGTGGGGAAATGCAGTTTTGAATTACAAATAGTGAGAAACCTCAGAAGCTGTTTTGATTTGTGTTCAATCGTAGGGCTTCTACCACCGGAATGGCGTCTCGGATGAATTTAGTCTCCATGGCTTTGCCTCATGAGACTCGTTATCTGCTCCTGACTGAGCAACGTCCACAGCATCATACCGCCCGTGATATTTACATCACGCACAACATTTACGCTGCTATGAAAATCTCTCCTTACTGTACTTTCATTTGCTTTCCCTGGAGTAACACTAATACTGAGATAAGTAGAGTACACTAATCTGAAAAACACCCCTAGCTTATAACTTTCCTGTTTTCTGTATGTTTTAATGTAATGCTGCTTTGAAGCATTTGATTTGAATTATTTGATTAATAGGAAATATATTTTTTATTAAGAAAAACATATTTTGTAACACATTACAACACTTCAAGCACGATCAGTTTCAGCTGAAATGCCTGATAAATAATATATGACTTGGTAACACTTTGCAATAATGTTGTATTAGTTAAAGGAATAGTTCACTTTAAAATGAAAATTATGTCATAATTTACTCATCCTCATGTTGTTCTCAAACCTGTATGAATTTCTTTTTTCCTAATAAACACAAAAGAAAATATTTTGATAAATTATTGTAAGCACACATTTGACGGTACCCATTAAATTCCATCATATTTTTTTGTTCCTATTATGAGGGTCAGTGGTCACTCGCTGCTGTGTCTTTGCCATCATTTCTTCTTTTGTGTTCATCAGAAAAAAGAAATTTATACAGGGTTAGAACAACATGAGGATGAGTAAATGATGACAGAATTGTCATTTTGAAGTGAACTATCCCTTTAATGCATACATGAACATTAAACAATACTTATTCAGCATTTAATTATCTTAGTTCATGTTCTTTTCAGAATTGACTAATACATTTTTTAATCTGTTAACATGCACAATGAACTAACATAATTGCATTGGCATTAACTAATATTAACGAATATTGAATGAGTATATTGCTCATTGTTAGTTCATGTTAGCTACAGTTATGCATTTACTAATGTTAACAAATATGTATTGTAAAGTGTTACCAATTACAAAAAATTCCCATAGTAAAAGTTTAATTTTAAGAATAGATTTTCATCTATTTAAGTGAATGTGACATAACACATTATGTAAAATAGCTTACATTTAAAAAAATGATTTTTCTTATAATAGAGAAATCATTTATAATACCTTTAAATTATGAAGTTCAGTTTTTTTCTGATGGTTTCAGTTAACCCTATCACTTATCTGGAATTTTCTCCCCGGCAGTTCCCATAACATCCTTTCTTCACCAGTCCTCCGAGATACCCAATGTTTTTTCATCCTGACTTTTGTGCTCTCCTGAAATCAGTAAATGAATTAAACAAATTAACTCGTTTTTTCCTCGAATCACCATTACGTCCTGGTTTTGCCAACGCAGCGTTTAAAATTAAAATTAGCCTCTTATCTCTTCACAGGTGCAGGTACTAAATGACAATATTTGCATGCCACAGGTGATTTGGAGCACATACGCCACACCCATCTATATTATAGGGAAAGCTATTTTGCATAAGCCCTGTTTTTATATGGGTAAATCTCAGATTTAACTATGTGTCAGTATGTTTTTCACTGCTACAGTATTGAGCTCCGAATGTGCATTGAGCTTGAACATTTATGTTTCCTATAAATAAATAAAAGTGTTGCTGAGCAACATGTTGGATGACCCTAGAGAGATCTAGTGAAACGTGCCTTGCAAAGAGAGCAAGCTTTCTTCAGTATCAGGTATCAGAAAAAATCAATCAGATGATAAAGATTTGCACATACACGTCTCTCATAAGCTATTTGCATGTTTTCCATTCCAGATTTATCTATTCTAACTTTAACCTTTGAAAAAATAAAAATATATTTATATACAGTACATCTGGTTAACCTGAAAAACTAATGTTTCACTTTTGATTAATGTATTAGTAAATGCTGCAATTAACATGAACCATACGATGAATAAATGCTATAGATGATAGGTTATTAGCTAATGCATTAACTAATGTTAACCAATACAACCCATATTGTACAGTGTTACCATGAACTGCATGCTTCTCATTTTAGTCACGCCACCAGACTGAGCTGCTGCATTGACTCATCAGGTTCCACCAATGTTAGGGTTGATTTTGAGGATCAGCAATGCAGTGCTAAGCATATTGCTTATGCTGGCTTCTCAGTAAGTTAACACACACATATATACTGCACATATTCATACAAATATAAAATATAATCTTGATATCTTTAATATTGACTATATTGACTGAGTAAGGTTATGTCAAAGATTTTAATCAATGTGGAATAAAAGGTTAAAAACTTTAATGCTCTCATCTCATTATAGATTATAAAACTTGATTTCAGAGGTGTGGTCACATAGTGATGTTCGACTATATTTGTGATTTTTTCAATTTCTCCTTCACAAGTATCAACCCAACTATAGTAAAACCTGTACACAGACTCTTTTAACCCCCCCCCCACACTAGTTTTCATTCCTGTTATAGCACCAGTGCTGTAGAAGTTTGTAAACACTGACAGTAGACAGCCACCTGTCAGCTCTCTCTCTCTCTCTCTCTCTCTCTCTCTCTCTCTCTCTCTCTCTCTCTGTCGCTCTCTCTCTCTCTCTGACACTGAGCATAAATCAGATTGTGATGAGGGCACTGATGGAAACTGAGCTCTGTTCTTTCCCAGAGAGAGATGCACTAGATAGGCATACAACACATTCATTGTAAAAAATTTGCTGTATATGCAGCTGTTTGCCAGTAACTTACTGTAGCTTTAAATTTATGTTATTTACAGGCAACTGTTCAAAGTAAAATGAACATTAAACATTAACAAGTTTTTATCTTTACAGAAAAAAACTACAAAATAGTAGCAAAGCAATCGGGAAAACCGTTTTCATTTTTTTCCTTCAGATTTTGGTTCCCAGAATGCTACTGTAAAGACGTGTTAATGTTTAATGTTCATTTAACTTTAAACAAACAAACAAACATAAATAACATAAATTCAAATCTACAGTAAGTTACTGGCAAACAGCTGCAGTAATACTGTAATTTTTGCAGAATTTTTTTACAGTGTTGAAATGTTATACCCTAAAGTTATAATGTACACAATAGGGACACAATAGGTATAAGTAATGTACCTAAAAAGGTACAACATCGTATTATGTTTAGTATTCATGTGAAGGTTCAAAACAGAACCTTAGGGTACCACCCCAGTGTAGGTGTTCTGTTTAAGGCCATGCTGCCTATTGATTCAAGCCCTCAGGGTGTGAAATCACAGCTCAAAATACAGTAACCAGCACTTATGTAACCATAGCCAGCTGCAGTGGTGGGCAAGGCCACTACCACTGGAGATTTGTCAATGGTAATCTGTCTGACTAGATTGTAACAAACTAATAATTTCCAAACTGATATCACTGGTTCTGAATGAACTGGTTCTGGTAACACTATAAAAAATAAAGAAAAGGATCATGGAAGAAGCTTTTTTTACCTTTCAGTCAAAGTTTCTTAAAGGTCCCAAAAAATGCATTGAAATATTATGTTAAATTGTTTATTGATATTGACATAAAAAGTATGTAACTTTAATAAAGGTACAATTTGTAAGATATTTGCAGTAAAATATCCAAAAACCACTAGTCCGGTGTTATATATTGTGTACAGCTGATTACTAACAATATGTTTTCAACTACTTGTGAATTATGAGAAAATTGCTGCCCCAAACAGTGACACGGGGCAGTCGCCTGTAAATGACGTTAATATCTACGTTACCCTTTGTTACCGCCTTTACTGACGTAAAAACACATGACAACAGTGTCGTGGACAAAAGTGGAAGTAATCGCGTCTGTCGGGCCACTCGCTTGTTTATGGTAAGTTTGTTCATCTGAACACTTAATTCTGTGCTGTGTTAACAAACCATCGTATTGGACTAATACTGTAACATCTATGATTAACAATTGCGTTTTGAACATTACATGAAACCTTACATAATGAAAAAAAAAAACGATGTCATCAAACACAACATTTATAAAACTTGATCATGTGTAACATGATTTCTCGTTCCCGTCTGATTGATGGGCATCAGCGTTTGAGTTAAAGACAACAAATCCCATCAGTCCACGCTGCTTCAGAGCATCATTAATCTACATCATTGTTATTGATTTGATCTGGCACCCTCTAGCGGCGCGGATTATACAAATTGCATCTTTAAGGGCAAAAATGATCCAGAAACGTTTTTACATGTCCATATACAACCCTTTGTCCTTTGATAATAATGTTGAGCTCTGCTCTAATTGCTCTGCTCTGAGGTCAGTAGCTCACATTAGTAAACATTTTAACAACTTTGTACTTAATTTAATGTGTAATTTAATTTTGGGGGCGTACATCTTGACTGTGACATTACAGTCTGTGTCATGTTGGCCTGTTTTCCAGCAATCTTTTACGTGTACGAGGTTTACATAAAAATGAGGAAACAACCGCCTTTGGGGCTCACGATATGTCATTACCATGTACAGAGAGCTCTTATTATTCATCTATGCAGTTTTTTATTCTATGGCACCTTTAAAGGGGCACTCCACTTTTTTTGCAAATAGGCTCATTTTCCAGCTCCCCTAGAGTTAAACATTTGATTTTTTACAGTTTTGGAATCCATTCAGCTGATCTCCGGGTCTGGCGGTACCAGGCTGTAATCCATTGATCTGATAAGACCATTAGCAGCGCTAAAAAATAACCAAAGAGTTTCTAGGCAAGTGTCCATACAATCGTAACTTATTTAAGTAGATTTTTAATGCACTTGCGAAACTGTGATATCAGTTCTGTCACGGTGATCCGTGTCATGTTTTGTGTGTCTCCGATTACGTCACCTGGACAATTCATGGACTGATTCATCACACCTGTTCCCTGTTAAGTGTTGTGTATTTATACTGCTGTCTGTTTCTCACCTGTCGCCGGATCATTGTCATTGTCATTGTGTTCATGTCTGTTCCTGTTCCTTCTGTTAGATGTTCCTGAGTTTACCCGCCTGTTGTTTTATTTTACGTTCTGTTAATAAATGTTATTTATTTCATGGTGAACCCTGCACTTGCGTCCTCACTCCTGTTACCAGTCGTGACAAGTTCTTGCCAGTCTGTTTTAATAACATAAAAATTAATCGGTGGCTAAACCAAAGAGGAGTCAAAAAAAAGATCAAGCATCAACTGAAAGCAGCTAAAATCCACAGATCTATTAGTTTTGTAATGTAGTAGTTTTTGTTCATGTGTAAAATCCCTGTAATTTCAGTGATTTTGGACATTAAGGGGAACGTTTTTTTCAGTATTTTATTGTTACCATAGTTACAACCATAGACTTAATATACCCACCACCTCAGTTTTAAGTTAATGGCTCTTTGGAATGACATTAAGTGGGACCTAGGCTGTTATAGTATGTTTAATTGCATTTTTTTTCACATGTGCAGTTTTTTGTTCATATTAAGCTGAAACTCATTTGACATTTACTTTTTCAAATGAAATAAAATTCATATAATAATTTCTGAACATAGCGTTGCATTTGTTTTTAAAAAATTAGTTTTTGACTTGAAACAGTTATTAAACTTAGCTTATCCTTCCTATTTTGTTGTTTTTTGGGGGAGTGTTAGAGTGGGATTCTGTTAGGTGGTCCTCAGAAAAAAATTGGAAGATAAAGTGGTCCTTGGGCTGAAAAAGTTTGAGAAACACTGGCCTAGAAAATCACAACTTTTAATTTGGCATCAGTCTTAGTACACGATGTAACTACAGAAGAGTCAAGTTTTAAATAGGAAACACATTGAAACTCTTTGGTTATTTTAAAGCGCGATGCTAACGGTCTAATCAGATTCAATAGATTGTGCTAAGCTATGCTAAAAGTGGTACCGCCAGACCCAGAGATCAGCTGAATTGATTCCAAAACAGTAAAAAACAAATGTTTAACTCTAGGGGAGCTGGAAAATTAGCATTTTTCAAAAAAAGTGGAGTGTTTTCTTTATGGATCCATAAATGCATCCAGACAAATGACCTTTTAGTAACCTTTAGTTTTAAAAATGTAGGCTGTGTTACAAAAATTGTAAGCTATCCTCTTAAACAAACATCACAGGATTGCGGATCTGTTGTAAAAAAATTTATTTCAACAAATCATTTTAGCTTTGCAGATTTGCGAGAACCTTATTTTGAGGGACAATTTTATTATAACCCAACTCTCTTTTCTCTGCAAATCTTGTTTTAAAGAGGTACATTATTCTCATAGTCATTCCCGGTAAGAATCTGCCTATAACACTTTGAATGTTTTTGCTTCACAACAGTATCACAGTCTCTCAATCACAGTAAAGTTTGTGGAAACAGGAGAAAAAATAAAGCCCCATCATTTGTCAATGATAAAAAGCAAAGTACACACAAGTATATGGTCAAATCGAGACAGGCCGCCACGTCCAACATCTTCTCTCCGAAGCAGCATTAGATTCATTGAAGTCAGTAGGAATGGGAGAGAAGACTGGTAGGTCAGTTTGAAGCAACATGCATTCAAAGTACATCAAACTTCCTCAAGGGATCTATTTAAATCTCTATCCAAAGAGATAAATTCACAATGATCAAACAAAAAGAATGTCAACATATGAAAATATAAAATCTTTTAATAGCATTGCCATTTAGCGGATAGGAAAATCTGCACAAAGTATAAATTTACAGTAACAAAGTACACTGTACAAAATTTAAATCAAATCATCATTTTTTGTTACTTTAACAAATTAAGTTAAACAATTTTAACTTGATTTTATAAGTTATGTCAACTTATCACAAGTTAAAGCTTAAAATACTAGGTTGAATTGACTTGCAAAACCAAGTTGCTTTAGCTTCATGCTGCTTTTTTATACAGTGTACTGTAACATAACATATAACATTACAGGTTAGATGGACACATGTTATATTTGCTCAGGGGAATAAAATGCTGATCATTAAGGAATAGCATTTCTTTTTTTTAGAGGGCACTTCTCTTTTACTTTCCCCAACTGCATTAATATGCAGTTTGTACAAATATCATTAGCCCAAAGCCAACCTTAATTTCAACATTTGGCACAAAAATGAGGCTATATCATTATAATAAATAAACAAAACAGGCATTACACATACATGAATAAAGAAGTCACAAAGTATCCTTACACAAATGTACAACATGTTCAAACAAATTTGACACCAGACTTCACATGTAATTCATTTCTATGTGCAAGCCATAAATGGTATATTCGAGATTATTCAAAAGGAAAAATCTTTACTGTTTATGTATACTGTACTGTACAGTTCGTATGTTTTGCACACGTTATAAACAAATTTTTTTATAAACCTCATCACAAAGACGTCATCACCATTCTGTATTGTCTAACATTATTCAATCCTGTTCAGCCAGGTGGTTCTGGCAGGCCAACACAGTTTGATTATATTATCTACAGTGAAAGGTATGATTGAATGTACAGAGAGGTAAATAGTTCCCAAATATCTGGAAGAGCAAAATCTTGGCTAAAGAAGGCATACAGTTGTGGCTAATGGCATTGACAGATGCAAGCTCACAGCAAGGCTTGAGTTGTGCCAATGGACATCTAACAGGCCTGAGGTTGGGATTCCTAAAATAATGGGATTTCTCATTTCTCCACATGCATGCAGGGGCCACTTTATCTTTTCATACACACACACACATACACACACACACACACACACACACACACACACACACACACACACACACACACACACACACACACACACACACACACACACACACACACATTTTGCGCAAAACCAACACGCAATCTCATAACAATTCATTCATATTTAAAGTGGTGGCTATTTCATATTAATTAGACCACATTCGTATACGTTTGTGTCCGATTTGCTTTTTCCCCGTGTCGTTTAAGTTAGGGACAGGGTTTCATTCATTTTTTTTTAAATAGTCACTTTGTATGAATAAATATGAATTAGCCAACCTGTAATACGTACGAATTCCCCATGAGATCAGGCTGACAAAACATATTCAAATAATTTCAGGACTTCCAAGTGCTTTGATAGTTGATAGGTGCTACATCGACTCGGAAGACAGTTATTGTGTTTTTAGCATTACCAAAAGGCATCCCTGGCGAATCTTTTCTTTTATAACACACTTTATACATGTAGCCATGTGAAGAGAGGCAGTTGGCAGATTTATTGAAATGATAAACATGAGCAAAAAAAGAAGAGGAACGAAACACAACAGCAATGGGGAATAAAACTTGGTACTTGATGCAAGATTCCAAACAAAAAGCACAAATAATTCAAGTTTTAAAAACACAAAATGCTCGAACTATTCAGCAGCATCCATGTTAAAGGGGCGTGTACACCAAGGAGTTTTTATTGTTTTATTTGTGCTGCATGCTGGCGCACTGCGGTTTTTCAACGTTAAGCATTGAGCGCCCAGAGGTAAAAAATGTTTTGGGTGAAATGCTCAGCTCAATGTCACTTTTCACTCAGCCATCCAATCACAATGGAGGAGGGGCGGGACAAATACCACAACAAGCAACCGGAGCATCGTACAACGACTTAATAACAAAACAGAATTATAGCAAACAAAGCACTTAGCTAAAGAAGCTCTGGCAAGCACCCACAATTGCCTTCCGCTTGGTGCTTTCAGCCGCGTTTAAACGCTTTGGGGTACACCCCATCTAAAGGGGGTCGCACAACAGACGAAAAGCGCACCGTCGCCCCATGAATCTAAAAACAGAACACATTATTTTCTATGAATGTACGCGCACCGGCAGGGCCTGGCGGCGGCTGTCCGCTATGACTCTGGACACGGCTCAAATCCCTGTCGCACTCACATAGTTTAATATTAAATAACATCATATTGGTCCCAAATCGTTAGCGATTAACATTGCGTCGCTGTCCGATGAAAACCACGTATGTCCATTTTGCCGATTTTTAGATGGATTGAATGTCCAGGTTCATCTCCGTATACAGTATGCTTTACATATCGTAATGGCCAATGAAAAGTTGTGAAATCATGCCATCTTATTTTCACGTATATCCATTTGGTGTCAAAGCTGTCAATCACGCGGCGTATCTCCCACCCTGTGGAAGCATCTCGCCGGTCTCGTGAAGTTTCATCGAAGCTCAGCACTGGATAGCCGAATAAACATAGCCTGGTGAGCCATTAATTTCCCTTTATCGGGGTAAACGTTTCCTCCTGGCGCAAGTCTAGGAGTGACAAAATTACGGTAGAGGACTGTGCCAACCAAATATCTGTCTAGCATTACCATGTCAGTGTATTGATTCATTGTCCCTTCATAGTTTGCCAGAGACATTTAATAAATTTACAATTAATATTAAATAAACCAAGCATATTTAATAAACTAAGACGTAGGCTATTTAATAAACTGAGCGTATTAGCGTATAGAACGCGTATCGACCACGTTACTGTAAAATATGCACGTATGTCGATTTAAACTCAATTTAGGTCAAATGTGGATTATATCATTACACTGGCAAGAATATGGTTACATGTAAAGATGCTGTACCAAGTATGACAACGCTACATTCAACTGCTTTTGAAATACGGTGTTCCTGAAAAGTAACCGTTTTGGACATACGTGAGTTTCATCGGGCAGCGACGATTGGCTGCTTACGTATATTTTGAAGTAGACGCTATCTGACTAAGCTTGCGCTATTTAATGTGCACTTCCGGTGTACGATACCTCAGAGTTGTCCTAGACGTGACGCGGCGCTTCTCGTCCGTTATGCGACCCCTTAACACTACAATTTGTCTTGTTTCTCAAAGCTCTGACACCTCACCGAGGTCTTTTTATTAGATGATCGCCCTCATTTTTCCTCCGGGCATAATAAAGCTACAATCAAAAAACACTCACAAAACCTTGTCAGCAAACTAAGAAAATGAAAAAGTCAGCTTGTTACTGTACTGTACTGATAAATACAGCGCTGGATCAGCAATAGCACTGGGCTAGTACTGAAATTAGGGCATTTATTGTATCATGTACCAGGGGAACACTGTCCTGGGCACCAGCCCTGCCTTTAACAGCCTTTATGTCTATCCTCACATTTTAACCTTCACTGTAGGTAGGAAGCTTTTAAACTGGAACTCATTTGAAGTAAAATGCAAAAGCGCACTATGTCATGCACTGCTGCCCAGAGTTGATTAATGGCGACACAGCAGCGGTCTGGAAAGGCCCGATGGCTCACTGAGGCAGATAAGAGCTCAGAGACGGCAGACAAATTCCCTGCTTGCCAAGATGGATGCGTAAGAGCTTCAAAGACAAAAACTTGACAATATGTAGGAAGAAGGATGCATTTCACAGTGAACTAAACCCGAGTCTTTTCCCCAAAATGTATTACTAAAATGGTGCATAGTCTCTTGGAAGAGGTCCAAGACCAAACAAAGGGAAAATATGCCTTGGATAGAGATGCTCTGGTTTCAATTGTGAATCATAATACAACTCCGGATAAACCTGAGAGCACTAAGCACAAATCTGATGATTTTTTTGTCAAATTAGGCAGAACATTTCAAGTGTTAATGGTGTTAAAGCTAAAGGAGTATTCATTTAACTTTGTAAGTACAGAAAGCATTGCATTGGCTGCACCTGCCGCATTGAAACCTTAATGCTGATTTTGCATAAACTAAAGCTATGCATTTGCCACCTTAGGTTGATGTGCTGAAATGCAAATTTGAACCATACCGGTAAAACCATGAAATGAGAGATGCATGATGATGACTTGGCCCAATCTGCTCCAGTCACAGTAATTCTGCACAGTAATAAAAAGCTGTATATCATAGATCTCCCCCATTATAGCATGTCAATTGGGTTTCTCTTTAGACTTCAGGAGTTGCTCTCCTCCAATGTCTCAAACACCATCTCGAGCACAAAAAGTGAAGAGCAATAAAACACATATAGTAAAATAAATGTGTCTGAACAAAGCAAATAATTAGTTAACTATAAAAAAAACATAACAATAACTATTTTACAGTTAAGCGACACAGGGCTTTATACAAATTGTCCAATATAAGGAATCGAAATAAAAAATACTATGTTTTTTGATTTTATTCAGCCTTGGAATAGCTGATAAATGTCCCGTGAAAAAATATCCAGTGTCCATAAATAAACAAATCGATGTCAGTCTCTATTGCACACCTCCCACATAAAGACACCAAGATAAAAGATGCAAAATCAAGTAACAAAAATAGCAATATCCAAAAAAATTCAAAGGCAAAATAAATCAGTGAAATTTATAAATAGCTGGCAGCTAACACAAAGGTAACTGAGATAACTTAAAAAAGTGCCTTTGAATTATCTAGAAAAGTGCTGTGCACAGTGAGAAAGGAGTTTAAAGTTTGCTACAGGTCTTGGGTCTCGAATGTGATGCTTGTCACAGTTCTGTGATTCTCAGTGTGCATTGTTCTGTGCAGAGTCTCAGTACTTTACCCTCAATATTTGTATAGTTTATACAGCATATCTAACTTTTTTTTAATAAAGCTTCATAATAGTAGCAATTATAATACAATAATAATTTAAGCAGATTGAGTTGTAATGGTAATTTCATTCCTAGAACGCTATGAGTCTGCAATAAAACTTGGCACATCATTAACACAGTATCAGGATAAAGGTGGGTAGCACAAACATCAATTAAGCGCTATTTTTATGAAACAAAGACTCAAACTAGTTGAAGTACGTCAATTAATTTAGACCAAGACACCTGTTTCGTTTCGACTGTTTGCCTCTCGTGTTATCACTGTTAGCTCTCGCTTTTAATTTCTTATCTACAGTCTGATTTCATCTTTTTACAATTTTCTTGCTCCACTCTTCACTCTTTTAAACTTGGGTTTCTAGGCCACTCAGTTTGGGGGTGAGGATACGAGGTGTTACCCCGGAGTTGAGGTCTCTCTCGAATTCTAGCAGCTGGCCCATGAAGTTGAGGTTGGGGGAGACGACTGGCCGCCGACCTCGTACGTACTTATAGGCATCGGTCATGGTCATGAGGGTGTGCTTCATCAGATAAGCAATGACAATGGTCGCTGAGCGGGACACGCCTGCTTGGCAGTGTACAAGAACGCCCCGTCCACACTGGCGAGCTTCCTCTGAAAGAAAAACAAAAAGTGGTAGACATCAAAAATCAGCCAAGTGCCGCCTGATAATCTTTATGTCTGTTTTTAATTTGTTTCAGTCCATTTATAGTCTTAGCAGTCCTTTAAATAACTACAAACAGATACACAGAACAAAGAGATTTCTATGAATACATTTTAGCACCAACCTCATGCCAGCTTTTAGACAGAGTGAGGTAAGAACTAAAGCCTTGATTATAAATAAGTATTTGTATACATATCAAGTGGTCAGCTTGAATAATGCATAGCACACCACTGTTTACATCTGTAGTGACAGCTTCTATATTAATTGTGCCAAAAACATATTTAAGCCTTTTACCTTATTTAGAAAGGACAGTGAAGAGTGACTGGAGACTTTTTTATATGGAGATTTTGGATGCACTTAGAGGGTTTTGCAGCAAAAGACATTTTCAATTAAACATGTCAGGTGCACTTAAAGGGTTTCTTCATTTTGTAAATCCATTGTTTTAAACAATAAACTGATCAGTTTTCTTACCAATGAACTCAAACACCTCCTCAAAATACTGCCGCAGGTTCTGCTTGCTGTTGTCAGTAGCAGGAAGCCTTTTGTAACGCACCAGGCCCGTGTCAAGATGGTATAGGGGAAGATGGGTTGTGACATTGACCACAAAACCAATGTTGAGGCGAAGCAGAAGGTCCAAATCCTGTGCATCTCTCTCGTTCCCCAGGAAAAGGAAAGGAAGGATGGGACTGATTACGGCATTTTCAACATCCGGGGTCATCACACTCTCCTCGGACAGTGATGCTGGGAGGGAGGAGGAGAGGGGGAGGTAGAGGTGCACTGATAACGAAAAACAAAACAGGTTGATTATTTAAGTCCTTTAAACATCAAAATGCTTCCTAACTACTTTGATTTTTGAAGTGTAGGGCAGTAAGTAAACGTCAGTGGGTTGGATAGCAATGAGCTCTTATGTAAGAAAATCTAATCATTTTACTTTTTTATTCCTCTTATCTTATCTTCCCCCCCCAATAGCATGGTTAAAATTAGCCAATATCACCTAATTCTTTAACAAAAGGAACTGCCGTTTAAATAAGACATGAAACCGAAGATGGGATAAAGCAGTCTGGATTTTAAGAAAATGAATATCAAGTATAAAGGATTTACAGCTGAAAAACTATTTGAACTCTGAGATGTGAAAACTCCATTTGAGATAATGGTAATGTAACCCTGGCAATCATTTGAAGCTGGTAAGGATTATGAACTCCACAGATTATAATTTTAATTTGAATACTATCAGTGCACAAAGGCCTACAGCCTAATGGAAGTCATAAGAAGGTCAGTATATTCAAGTGGCAACGAGAACATGGAGTGCTCATACATTCACAGGTAGTTGCACATTAGGATTTTTACCTCGACCATTTTCTTCTTCTTGTTCTCTGTTGAGGACCAGGTGGAGTGATTGTGCAGATGGCAAGGTGTGTCCGCCCTCTCTCTCTCTCTGTTTAGGTTTGGGCTTATTGAGGGTGCTGGGGGCAGAGGGTGGGGGTGAAAAAGAAGGAGGAGAATCTGAAGAGGGAGAGCGCAGGGATGGAGATTGTGGAAGAACTTCATCATCAAACCCATTGCCATCCCCCATGCAAGCATCTCCTCCTTTGTTCCAAAGCCGCTTCAGGGAATCTCTCCCCTGGTCTCTACTGCTACCTGATCCGATAAAGTCCAAAACCGCCATCTTGCCTTGCTGGAGCCTCCGACGTCCTGCCTGATCTGTCAGATGAGAACGTGTAAACTCCATAAGGTTTCGGCAGTCAAGGATTACAGGATTGTTGCCAGTGCCATTGTTCTGGTTTTGGCCAATGCGGCCCCTCCCTGAACCCATCCCGATCCCTGCATTGTGATGGTTTGGTTGACTTTTAGAGCAAGTCATCTTTTTTGCTAGTTCCTCAGGCCAGATTGTGCGTACACTGTAATCATCATCATCGGGCTGGTATCCTTCCATGGTATGTGCACCAACATTAAGGCCCATATTGGGAGGATTCCCTCTGTGCGGGTTAAAGGTCACTACAATGGGGTCACTACTGCAGTAGCTGCATGTGGAGCTTCCAGTTTGGCTTGCTTTGGGATTGCAGCCACTGACGCAACTTTGGAGTGCTCGAAGAGGTGCAGATGAAGAAAGGGGTGTACAGGGAAGACAACCGCCAACAAGCTTCTTACGAAAGGCTCCAGGACTTTCAAAACCTCCAGCTTCCCCAGAACAGGATGCACAACCCAAGGGTCTGAGAAGCCCTGTGCGGCAGTCTGAGACAGTGCTGTTTGAAGAGGAAGTGTTAGTGGTGGAAGCAGTAGACAGACACCCTCCTAAAGTCTTCAGTCCCATGGTTCCGCCACCTCCGTTCACAGCACTAGTTCCTTGGGTGTGAGAGAATGACGACGATGTGCTCGTGCTATATCCGTGGCAGCCAGCTGAGTGACCTCTCCCTCTTCTACAACGCACCAGTCTCCAGCAACCACAAGGATGGGAAAAGTCAATAGTACATGTGTGATCTGGACTAGGGAAACCTCCTCGAGAAGAAGTGGGTGAGAGAGGCAAGGCGTGAAGAATTTGGGGACGATGTTCTCTAGTGCGTGAGGGACGAGGCTGACCGATGTGCTGATAAGAGGATGGGGCCCGGGAAGGGAGTTGGGGTGGGACAGCAGGGTAATGTGAGTTTAGGATGGCAGCATGGGGTAACGGGACTGAACCATGGTGACGGGATAGGCTGTGGGCGTGGGGCAGTTGATGACCGGGTCCCAGTTTGGAGTTTTCTTTGTTTCCTACAGATAATACTTCCTTGTCACTACGAGAGGGGTAGCTGGCAGTGGCGGAGCAAGACTTTAATGATAACTCGTTCTCTCTTGATAGCTTGGATTTGGTTTGCTGTCTTTGGGCTGGAACAAATTCCAAGATCCCACCAGGAGAAACAGTGAGTTGGTTCTGAAGATGTCTACCGTGCTGAATCCTGTTTTGATTCTGATGATAGTTCTGGTGATTCTCCACTAACTCGGAAGACTTTCCTTTGCATTTCCTGTCACCTTGACCTGGATCTAAGTGAAGGGATACCTTTTTTGTTCGACTGGTCTTAATGCTTCCACGTTGGGTAAGACTACTACTGCCCCCTTTGTCTATATACGAACCTCCTCTTCCACCCTTGTCCACAGACACTTTAATGTCAATGGTATGTGTGTGCTTGTGAAGTCTGGGAGCCAAAGTTACAGTCCCATTGCTGTGACAATGGCTAGCATTGTGTCCGCTGCCCTCAAAGAGGGCACCTCGATCTCTTTTATCTCTCTGAACATGGGACGATTGCCTGCGCTTGCATTCCAGAGACAGGAAGTTAGTACCTGGATGGGAGCGGGATGTAGGGGGTTGGGATTGTGGTAAGCGGGATGAGGGGTCGTTGTATGCGGCCGGTCGGTGTGATGAGGAAGAATGAGAGGTGGTCGGTGGGGAGGCCACACGCAGGGCCAAACTTTTGGGGCGCTGAACAACCACTATGCGCTCGTCAAGAGGGAGTGGAGGCATCTGGGGCTGAGAAAAGCTGAGAGTTGATGATGCAGAGAGAAAATAAGAGAGACAAATAAATCCTACAATGCTCTTTGATTTTGATACTTAAATAACTAATAATTAAAGTACACATAGAAGACACATAAATGTGAGTATTGCACATACAGTTAATAAGTTTAAAAGTTAGTTACACACAAAAATACATAATTGTGATGAGTAACACAAAGAATAGAGGGTCTTCTGTTAGTCATTCACAAACTTCCTGGTAATTGATCTCACAAAGTTCCGTGGGATAGTCACAGAACCCTTTGATCATCCCTCCATGGCACCCCCACGGACCTCCACAATCCTCCACGACCCTGCCATGGACTGTCTTTTTCTGTGGCAATCGCACGGATTGGTTACTCAACTGCTTTTTGCTGGTTGGTTTATACTTTTTTCTGGTTTATTCTTTTATATTTTCTAAACTTTAAACAATTGTCACCTGGCGTTGGGGTTAGAGTTGGGTTTGGGTAAGGATGTCATTTTATCTAACCCTAAACCTAAACGACAATTGTAAGAAAATAGGACAAAACAGTTGAGTAACCAATCCGTGAGGGTCACAGAAAAATGCGGAGATCCGTGAGAATGCCACCGGAAAAATGTGCAAAAAATTCCGTGACCATCCCACCGAAATTCGTGAGATCAGGCTGAATTTAACACAACAATAAAGAACAGCACACAGGGTACAAATAAAAAGGCATTTCTGACCCATTACCCTTGTAACAAAAGTCAAGGGTTCATGTCTGCCAAAGCCATAAAGTAATCATTATTACAGATACACAAGCAACTCATATAAGAAACTGTATAAATAAGGAAAAGGGGGCTGGGGGGCTGTTATATTGTCACATTTTGTAAGGATGTAACAATACGCATTGTGTTCCTTCATACTGAACTATACCCTAAGTGACTTCCTATAAGATAGTATTAGGATTTACAGAGTTTATTTTTTAAAGCTTATATTATAATGAAACATGTAATGGAATGAAATAATGATTTATTTTATATGACAATAGAGATAAAATCTGGCTCTCCTAATCTCCAAATAGCAGAGCAAACAACTCATTATTCTAAATGTTAGCAGTGCCGGTCTTTCCTATACGCAAACTACGCAATTTGCATAGGGCCCCGCACCACTAGAGGGCCCCCTTGATCTCAGAATTATTTAAAACCATTATATCAAAGAAAAATTATTATTATGTTTAATGAAAACAAGACGCTATAATTTAAATAATTTGCAAACTTCCGAATTTATGCGGGTTTTTAAAAATACTTAATGATTTCTTAAATCAGTGATATACTCGGACAACATGCAGGCAGTTTCTCAATCCGAAGGCTGCAGCCTTCAGAGGTCACATTTGTAGGCTGCATATGCGTCATAAAAACGTATTTCAGAATATTAACAATTATAATGTTGACTATTATTCTTAGTTAATGGTTAATTGTTATATTATGTTTATGACTTGCAAATGAAATGCTCATTTAACTTAAATAAATCAGCCTTGATGACGTATGCAGCGCGCATATGCGACATCCGGAGGTTGCAGCCTTCAAATTTAGAAACGGCCGCGTGGATGACGCAGAAGAGTGATTTGGTAACGATGCGCATATTATATGCCCACCATTGATTTAAAACAAAGCTATCCGTCTGGGGCAGAATAAAGGGGAAAAAACGTGAAGCAAGGGAACAAGATAAAGGATTTGCGCGAGCAGATTACATATATAGTCAATGCAAAGACGCATCCACACGCGTCCTAGCATGGGGCGATGCAAATGACGCGAATTGGGTGACGCAATTGCCGCGAAAACACGCGCTTTTCCCTTTGAACTTCAAGAACGCGCTCTCGCGCAGGATAATTTGACATCATGAGAGAGAGAGAGAGAGAGAGAGAGAGAGAGAGAGAGAGAGAGAGAGAGAGAGAGAGAGAGAGAGGTAAGAATGGTGCCCACGTTGAGAAAACTTATTAGAAGACTTGAAATTTGTAAAGGATTAAAGTCCTATGTCACTCGTTTAATAACTGGATAACACTGGATATAACTCATTGTATAGTTTAATAAAATAATGTATTTTGATTACACAAATCAAACCTAACTATATGATTGTTTTCAGCTGCTGACCAGCATAGGGAATCTCTATGGCTAATTTATAAGACATGTTGCTGATACAGTACCGTGTGTTGTACCTTATCTTGTTAATTGAGTCTTTTGGGCATCTTATGCCTAGAATTATTCAAGGAGATTGATTCTTTTAACTTCCTTTAAAGTTTGATCAATTGTGCATAATGACATGTGCAACAAATGGATATAGGGTGTCAAACTCATAGATTTGCAATATTTAAAATCAGAAACTATTTTTAAAATATTTGGGGTCAACCTCTATGACAGCTTTAAAGGGACACTTCATCATTTTGCATCATTGAAAGAAGGAAGTGCAATATCTTTGTTGAGGGAGTGAGACTACAAACACCCCTGTTACATTTCGACTACAAATATAACACTTTCAATAAAGATTAATGTTTCTACGGGTGAAATGCTCTTTTAAAGCTGAAACTTATCAAATCCTATCAGAGGTCCAGAATGTCATTGAAACACACCAGTGGCTTTGCTGTCATCAGTATTAAACATGTTACCCCTCGAAGTACCCCTCCCCACAGAGCCCCCCCCCCCACATAACAAATCCCAATTTAACCCCTGTGTATTAACAGTATGTATTTATATTCAATTTAATTTGATTCATTACATTCATTTAGATCAGGTTAATTTTGTAGTGCTTCTCACAACACATTTTAAATCAAAACAACTTATCAGCAAATACATGTTTCATGTTATAATCAGCAAGTTTATCAGTCAGGGTTTCAAAGTAATGTGCATATGGGAATAATATACAGCTATAAGATAATACACTATGTGGTTAGTTAACAACTAACTAACAGCAACATTGAGAGAGCGAGAAGAACAGAATAGATAAAGCAGCACAGAGAGAACATGTGCATTTGACATGGCTGGACTTCATAGAAAGGGGATGCATGCAAAACAGCACTATAGACATATACCCACACATACACACAGATCCTATAGGACAGAGCCAGCACACCATGCTCATATTTTCACATGCATACATTCACGCACAGAGCCTGGTGATGGTATCCTCATCCTGTTTGTTTTTTTCAGTCTTGCCTTTTGTAGCCTGCAGTAGTGAAGGGGGGTGGGTGGTTACATTGACCCAGATTTGTCATATTGCAAGTCAACATCACTTCAGTCAGTTTATCTCACACACTTAACACCTCATTGGCAGTGTTCTGCACACAAACTGTATCTGTAATGTTTTATATCAATGCATCAAGATGCACACACCCGGGCATGTGCTTGAGTCAGAGGGTTTACAGCATCAGCATCTATGAGCTCAGATAGCGACTGAGCGCCAAAACAACTACACAAACAGTGATCATGTTTCACTGACATCACCAAAAGAACAGTGTGTGACCAAAACAAATACGGTAATATTGCAGTGAAATATTATTAAATGAAAACAAACACTGTTTATGAGAGGTGTATTACAGACAGGTGTAAAAGACCTGTCTTCAATAAGAAAAAGAAAGAAAGCTTTTTAACAGGTCACACGTGCATTACACCATATATTCAGATTACTTATATATTTAGCTTCTATCTTGAATTTGAAAACAGGTTAATCCAGCATGGCTCATTTCCAGGCATGTTTTACATCTAAACAGTCTGCGACAGACCTGGGCCTGCACAACAACTGGCTCGGTGACTGGCTGGCATGTAGCCTACCATTTGCCTAATAAAATTACTATAATTGTCTTAAACCTGAAAGTGGTATGATGTGTGGTAAATGAAATGGAAGGTGAACAGGATTAAATGGAGAAATGCATTTCTGAATCTCAGTTTTGTCCATCACTAAAAAGCAATTACAGCAGTTATCAAGTCTGAGCCTTTGTTTCAGAAACCGCAACATTGCGCTTGGTCTACTGTCAGAAACCTGAAATATTCGTCTATTTTTATGCTTTATTTTATTTATTGAGTGTTGTTAATTTTATTATTAACACTGAGATGTTTTTTGGGCCTAACTCCGAATTGTATTGACTGTCACTTGTTAGGCCACGCTGATGCTGTCGCGCATATTTAGATGCGCTTTCATTACGGTCTAGTAGATCTCTATACGCCATTTGAGCTCACTTTAATTGGTTATAAAGATGTTATTATACTATTATATTTTAAGTATTTATTTTCCTGTTTACCATTTAAATTCGACATTGCAAATTTTTGATGCATATATGTTTCATAAAAGATCTGAAACGTGCGCCTCGTAACAACTGTAACATATGTAAATAATAGGTGGTTGAAATAACGGCGACATTTCGTTAAAAATATATATATTAAATAAACGATTTGATATAGCAGGTTGCATGTAGGCCATAGTAAATAAATGAAATTACTTACGTTATAATCTGTATGTCCGCTGTATCATCATTATTGGTGGTTCATTGGGTCCCCTTGTGTTTCTCCGCGCTCCAGTGCCGCGAGACATTTACATAGCTGCAGATATCTGCGGTCTGCAAAATGTGAGGGTTGCGCTTTAAACATCCAGTGGTGTCCATTCGTATATGAGATTCAGGCAGTGAGTTCTCATATTGTTCAAAGCATTTGTCCTCATCTGTATGCACAATAGTAATACTATGCACCGCAATACTATGTGCGCTTACTGTGCACAGTGTGCATGAGACAGCTCTGTATGTGGGGACGGGGGCGTTACGCTGATATGAAGGCGGGGTTTCTGTATGGATGACATCATCCTAGACCAATGACAGGCAAAATGTGACGAAATGTCCACACAACGTAACTTAAATGGACCTACAAACAAGTGCAATAGAATTTAACGGCAACCAATGTGTAATGAGTAAAATCACATTTTCGGTTAAGTAATGTTTTTTAATGTCAAATAACTAAATATAAATCACAGTAAAATGCTAGTTAATTTAAACAAAATCATATAAAGCAGGCGCAATTTCCTTCGTTAAAATTCGAGTAAAGAAATTAATTACAAGTCAGATGACAGCCATGTGAGCCAGCACTAATAAACAAATATTACTGATTTCCTCTATTTTTTTTTACATTTCACCAGGTAGGTAATCTCCCAGATCAGTCATTGTGCATTGTGCAGTCATTGTGCATTTAACAAATAAATAAACATTTGGATGAAAGAACAAGTTGATATATGTAGCAAGGGATTCTCCTATTATTAGTCTTCTTAAGTGATTTTATTATGGTGATAAAAGGCTGATTTAAAGTTTAGGTTTTCATGGCCCCAAATACTTATGAACGATGTACATCTTGAGCATTTGCATTAAGATATCAATGCCTGGTAGACACGCGCATAGTTTGGTCCATAATATCTCTCATGACTGGTCCCCTCGTCCTGATATTTTAATATAATACATGTATCTTAACACACATTCTTAACAAATGGTCGTCAAATGGAATGTTTTATATTTTAATTTAAAAACTACTGTGATTTAAAGACTTTTATTTTAAAACATATTATGAGAGAGACAGAGGAAGTCGATCCGCGCAAGCTGGTTTCACATTTCTCTTGAACGCAAACAACACTCACTGGCGTCCGGGCGCTTCTGCGGTACCAGTCGTGACCGCCCGACTGCTCGCATTTTCACCGCTCACAGATGTTATTTGTCTCCTATCACCGACTGGAACGGAACCATTTAGAGTCGTTTACAGCGGAGTAACGGTTAGAGCTTATTCTTACTACCGTACTGTCAAAATATCAGCGACTTTTTCGAAGTCCCTCGGGCAGCTAACGCTTGTTAGCAGGTTAGATGTGATTTTCTGAGGCGCACAGAGCCAGTGTATGGCCATCTTCACGATGTTTTCGTGCATGGATTATTAATTTGCCAGCTCGACACCGAGACAAGTGTTCGACTGGGCTTTTAAACGATTGAAAACATGGACATGTAGACACCTGTATGGCGGATGATTTCTCACAGTAACGCTATACTGAGTTTGCTAACTGGAAGGAGCAGCTCGATAACTTGCCCTGAAGTTTCTCCATACTAAACAAGACTCTCGTCTGTCTTTCTTTTCTGGCTTAAGGAGGAAAAGAGGACTTAAATTTTGACATCACAAATGCACAATAATATACAGCCGATCATCGATAGTTTGGGCTAAATTCGGGACCTTCCAGACTTTTGTCACCCGGCCTAATAAAACTTGGAGACCTCGGACTCGATTTTGCACATCGGTGCTGGGAACAGTTATTTTCTGTACTAACGAATTCAGTTTTTAATCGTTTATCCTTCGATGGTCATATTCACTGGGTATTTCCCACCGAAATTTTCCAGTCTGAATACACCAAACCCCGTAGGAAGTTGAGATTCAGTGTTGACACCCAGTCGGTAGTGTTTGTCGAATAACTGATACCTACTTTACTCGGATTGTTTCAGGAAAGTTTGCTTATTTGTTTAACTTCCTGATATATCGCGTAAACTATGACTTAATGAGAGGGCCTTATCAAAACTGATCTTTAGTGATTCGGGATTTACCTAGAGCTCAGGGTGGCTCTCTAACAGTTGGACTTCGGACACTTCTCATCTTGTTGTACCGATGTCACGTCTGATTGAATTTTGAGGACTGTGAATACATTCAGTTTTTAGAAAATAAACTGTCATCTAATTTGGGAAGATGTCGACCAGAACACCACTGCTACAGATCAATGATCATTCAACTGGCCAGGTGAGTCTATATGTATCTAAAAGGTGAGATAGGTTTATCAATCTGTCTCGTGTTTATGGTTTGTTTGGTTTGCACATAAGGTATTTTTCAAGAGGTGTTGTTTATATGCATTACTTAAAAGATAATTTATTTGGCCTGGCCTGGCCTGGCCTGGTCAGGCAAAATAAAATACTGCTTTTTATTATAGAGATCAAGTTTTTGTCATTTTTGTCTTTTTATGTTATCAACAATCCTAAATTGCTTTTTTTTTTTTACATATATTTATAGAGTATGTAAAAAAGTTTGGAAAAATTGAGGGGATGTACATGTATTCATTAATATTAGGAATGCACAGATTTTAACAAACTTTAACATAACAACTTTTAACATGCCAGTTTTAATAATTTTTTGGTCGATACTGATATGTCACTAGCTAACTTGTTATAAAATATTGTCTTTTATGATGGTTATAAATCAACAAATTTAAAATGCATGCATTATTTTAAACTAACAAGTTCATGGATTGGATCAATGTATCATTTAACAACAGGCCTTCATTACACGACAAGCTGAATTTTGTACATATTTTATTCTGTTTTGGCAAGTGTTTTTATTTTACACAGAGTTAAACATTGGATTCCTGCAACAAACATACAACTCCATGCCCTCACACTGTTACCTATCAATTTGATATACCTACCCTTTTCATGCTATAGCCCATGTCACTATTTGTAATTCATTAGAATAAATAAGCTTATAAATATTGGCAGCTGATAAATATCGGTGGCCTGTGCATCTGTAATATATATACAAACACATGCAGACAACAAAGCCCCTTATAACTATTATTGATTTAAACGCAGTTAATAAAATAACTTGATCGTTTAGTTAAAGTTTCTGTAACTTTTTAAGATCAGTGGTTAGACCTAGTATAGATGTATTGTTGTCTTGTTACAAAGTTCTGCTTTTACAAAAGACCTGCTGTGGGTGATGATGTAGGTTTTGTAATAGCTTTCAAAATAACTATTTTAAACACACACCAATTTGTCTGTCCTCTTACTTCAGCTTTTCACCTGCTTGTTATCGTCTCTAGACACAGAAATAGTTTTTAATGCTATTTCATACATTCTGACTTATTTACACTGTTAAAGATTTGGAAACTCATCCTAAACATGGACAAAGTAAAAAAAAACAGTTGGACATATGACATGCAAAATAAACTTAGTTAGGGTTTGTACAAGTTTTGAAAAGTTTTCTTGAGTATGGTTTTTCTTGCGTCACAACGAATGGAAGTACAGTGGAAGTCCTTGTGTAGACTCTTCTGACGTAAAACGCCCATCAATGTGCTTCATTCGGGTTACAGAAGTCGTACAGGACTTGGTGGAAGCAGATTTGTTGCTTTTTTTTAGATCATGAAAACTACTGAAGTAGTTGGTTTCTGTTTGTGAGGGAAATTTAAGCTTGTTCAGCTTCCCATATAACCCAGTATTAAGGTAACACATTGGATGCAGTTTGTTTTTCAGAGGAAGCAACAGATGTGTGCAACTAGAGGCGATTCTTATGCGTATTTCAACAGTAAAGCTGGTTTCGTTATTAGTGGTAAAGTGTCTCATTGGTGTGGCTGTTGATGAACTGCACAACGTTGTCCTATGGTGAGTAATGTTGTTTATTTAGATGCTATTCGGTTGCGGCTGGTTATTTCAATAACTGACTTGTTGCAGCCGGCTCGTTGTTGTGGGGAGTCCGAAACGTGACGCTAGACGAAACAAACTGTGATTGGTTGTTTGACATGTCGGTCAAACAGCTTGTGGGCAGGCTTTGTCCAGAAAAAGCAGCAAAAAACACCAGACCTTCAGTATTGAAGGTCTGGCTACGCGAGACTAGATGCCCCCCACCCCTCGTTCAGACAGCCAGCGACTTTATCGCTGTGTGTTGCCTGTCTCTTTCAATGAGGCGTTTCTAAATCTGCTTGTCATAAACAAATGAATTACGTCCACTCCAGTAACTGACGAGAGATGGATGACATGAACTCCACTGAGTGCGTTTACATGCACAGTCTTACGCTGATTATGCGTAATAAATGGATGGATAACACGTGGGGTCATGTAAACGCGTAAATCGTTTTTCTTTAATCGGGGAAACCCCATAAACGGCATAACCAAAAACCGATCGGCACAGGTAGTTTTTTGCTCATTACGCCGATTTCACGTGGCATGTAAACACCTTAACCAGCTTTCTCACGGTTTTGTCCATGTGCGCATGTCTCCGCATATGAAAGATAAAAGTCACACGCGGAAGTAAGTGGAAAGTAACGCATAAAAGTCTCCGCTCGACTAAAGCAGTTGGCATAGAAACTGTTAAAATAGCAGCTCATGTTACATTTACAGGTTCTGCAGACACGAGAAGAGATACAACAGTACAGCTTAAGACAGATATGCCGTCGGCTTTTTGAACGACTATTGTGTATTATAGGTGGTGACGTCACTGTCTGCGAGAAAACTGATAATTTTTCAAGTCTCATGTAAACGCAGTTGTCTGCATAGCCGGCTTATTGATTTGCATGTAAACGCATGAAAACAGTTTTCTGTAATAAGCAGATTTTTGATAGTTATCCGCTTATTCTGTGCATGTAAACTTACTCAGTGTCTCGTTCTCATTGGTAGTCGCTCCCAAAAGTTGCTCATAATTTGCATACAACTTTGATGCGTGACAGAACCCCCCCATCCAGTCGCCAATGGTCACTGTTGTTCGTGTCGCTGGAAGTTGTCAAGCTTCCATTAAAATCAGTGAGATCGCGTTGCTCTGCTACTGCTAGTCGCTGCTTTTCTGATGCCGCCTTAAGTGCATATGTAAAAAATATGACTGTATGGTTAATCAGAAATTATTCAGAGATTATCCAACAATGTATTGTTTGTTGCGTGCTCATGACTTGCTCCGCCCATGGTATGCCTCCAGGAGCCTAACTGTTTTTGGAAAAAAATCAGAAGATTCAACTTTTTTTTTTTACTTTCGGTTACAAATAAAAAGATAAATGTAAAATTAAATACTGATCATCTGCGTCTCTCAGGTACTGTACCAACAGTAAGAAGCTGGTAGTTTAAATCTCATGCGGCAGATTTGGAGTTTGTTTTGAACTGTAAGACTGTATAGTATGTACATATTTTTAAAGCCAAAATGAAATGTTTATTAATGTTTTTTTGCCAAGCCATACCCCATGCATTTGTGATCTGCTGTCAAAAAAGTTGGTCAACATTTTCCCTCAATAACTTTTTATGTGGCTTAAGCAATCAGATTTAATCTGTTTGGCCTGATGTAGTGTAGCCTAATAACTTTTAATAATCTCAGCCTGTTCTTCATGTAAATCTGTCTTGGTTCAGATCAAGACTTTTTTATTTATTTATTCCTTAAGCGATACTAGCATTTGTGGTTGTGTGTTTCTGGGAGAAGGTTTGTAATCCTCAGCCGCGTCAGTCTGGACTAGCATTTCCAGTTGAGCTGGGCATGGTTTGAGGAGTGTCACTGGGGGTGTGTTTTCATTTTGAGTGTTTACAAAGATTGATCTTCATGCACAGTGTGTATTTTTTAAGTCTTACCTAACCAGAAACGCCCGCAAGCTGAAAAAAGCAGCCTTCTACAGTATTGCCCATGTTTTTTTCCTTTATGATGTATTTAAATTCCTATATACTTTTTTTTGATCATGCCACAGCAAAACAGACTTCCATTCCAACTTGATAATAAATGTTTCAATTTCCATGAATGTAGCAGATCACCTTTAGCCTGAGCTTGGCATTAGCCAGTTTCTTTACAGTACAGTAGCCTTACAGAGTTTAGTAGCGTTTTACAGATGGGGGGTGGTGGTGTTCAGCTGGTGTCTATTTGTGTACTTGGCTGCTACCTACCAACTCTGGAAATAGTCATGGTGTAATAAAAATACTGATGAATGACAAGCCAGCACACCCCTCCCCTTTATTTACCCCTCCCCTTTTTATGTACCCCACTGTTTTCCCCACAGTCTTAGAAAGTTGCCCCTCACACAGGGGCGTATGAAGCGCTGGCATTGAACGTGGTTGTGAGCGGTCGCTCCGCAACATTCCCGTAACCGGTGTCCTCTTTCGGGTGTGCATTACATCTTGAGGTGGTTCATGTCCTTGTCGGATATTAGCCATTCACGCAGATGTGAATGTCCTCCTTCAAGTTTCTGTAATTAAAAAACAGCAATTCAAAAGGATGTGTGCAGCATGCATAGTTGCTTTTGACAAATGGCACCTCCCCAACCCTACGGTGACAAAGTTGTCTCCTGGCCAGCATATTTGTTTTCTGTTATTTTGTACTTCTAAGGAAGAGTGGGGTAAGCTGTGCCAGATTTTACCTGATTGTCTCTAGGCAGAAAAATGTTATATAATATAGATGTAATAATTCATTTTATAGGCCATGTTGTAGAAATTTTCTTTGATATGCAAGGAAATTTTAGTTCAATCAGAGGCAACTATGAATAATAATCCTTTTCTGATGCTTGATGTTCAAATAATCTTCCAAACCCTGTTTGATCAGTCTCATGTCTTACAATGTTAAACTAAAATGTCATATAAATATGTTGAATTGTCAACATTTTTTAGAAAAAAACAACTTTCCACTATTCCAACAGGTATAGTCTCTTTTGTTGAAAGTTTGTAACTTGGTATAGCACTTCTTGTATTATTGCCTCCTTAAAGGGATAGTTCACGCAAAAATGGTGTTATTTACTGACCCTCATGTTGTCATTTCTAAACCTGAACAGAAAAGAAAACACTTTGATAAATAAATGGTTGACGGTACCCATCTGACGGTACCCATTGACTTCCATAGTATGTCTGACTGTATGCTTATCATCATTTGTCAAAATATCTTCTTTTGTGTTTAACAGAATAAAGTAACCCATACGTATTCAGAATAAGATGATGACAGAATTTTAATTTTTGGCTGAACTATCCCTTTACAGGAACAAATAAGTGAAAATTCTGTCATAATTGGCTAGTTGCACTATGTGTGATTTCCGTTATAGCACGGGTATATGCATAAACACTTCCTGTTTAATAATAAGTATGTAAATGCAGACTCGCACAGTGATTGATAAAAGATATCAACAGATACTGACAAGCACAAATGTAATGTTATCGCAATCATCATTAGAAAACTACCTGGTGTTAAAACAAATACCAGGCACAATAACGTGACGTAAATCTGTGATGGTTGTCTTAAACCAATACATTAGTCATGTTTATTTGTATAGTGATGATGTAATGTTTTATTACAGTGTAACTTCTCATCTTTCTCGCTTTAAGAATGAGTCTACTTGCATATCCGTCTTCTAGCAAAGCAACAACAAACTCTTATAGTGCTAGTAGAGAAGTAGATTTTTTTTTTATCACCTTACTGCCTCTGGGTCTATGAGGTTAGCTAAAGGGTTTTTTGAAGCTTTGATTGTGTTAACAGTGAGCAATATAACGTGTTCATGTTTCACGTGTTAAAAAAACACTGTATTTTTCACACAATTTACTTATCTGTATAGCGCTGTTTTCACTGTCCTCAAAACGGCTGATGTCTTCCTTGTTCTATGAAGTCCCTTCTTCAGAAATACGTATCGAGTTCTGATTGTGTTTGTTTAGTGTGTTGTAATTCGACAGCAGCTTAGCTTAGCAGAGCCGTTTGAGCCAAAGCTGACATTTTCCTGTGGGCGGAAGTTAGTAAAAAAACACTGACGTCATTAATGCAGGAAGTAAAGGGCTGTAGTCCAAACCGTCCGTTCGCTGTAGGATTTGAAAGGCGAATTCTGTTAAAGGAACACGCCCAGATTTTGGGAATTTAGCTTATTCACCGTATCCCCCAGAGTTAGATAAGTCCATACACAGCTTTCTCATCTCCGTGCATGCTGTAACTCTGTCTGACGCAGCCCCCGCTAGCTTAGCTTAGCACAAAGACTGGAAGTGAATGGCTCCAGCTAGCAAACTGCTCCCAATAAGTGACAAAATAATGAACACATACTAGATTATAAATGAAACTAAAGGGTTAATAAACACAAACTAAAGCAGATGTTGTAGAATGTCTGGCGAACGATAATAGATAGCGCAAAACTTGTAAAAACTGA